>NC_141874.1:618085701-618388731 GCF_056163025.1 Triticum urartu | reverse complement strand
ATGATCAGAGGCCATGCAATCAACTTGCTACATATCTTTGATGTGCCACAGAAGTTCAAGGTGATGAGCCTCATGGTAGAGACCATCAAGAGGACTGCAGCAGACCAGAAGAGGAGCTATGGGTATGCCCCACAAATTCAGGAGCTCATTAACTCCAAGATGGGCACGGGCATATACTTATTGGACAAGGAACACTTGCCCATCCATCCAGATTTTGAAGATAATCAAGTTGTTATGACTGAGAATGAGCCATCATCTGCCCAAGCACAGGCAAAGAAGGAGAAGGCAAGGAAGGAGAAAGCTACCAAGATGCCAACTCAAGAGGAGGCATCTGAGTATTTCTTGAAAACGAAACAAGACCAGCTTGGTTACCTAATTGCATCCACCCTGCGGATTGAGAAAGGACTAGCCACCCTAACTCAGAACCAGGCAAGCCTAGAGATAATCATGGAACAAAAGTTCTATGACTTGGATGTCAAGGTGACAGAGATTCAGACTGCAGTGGAGCAGCTCCAAGATGACATGCAGGAGAGGAGAGGCAGGACTACAACTAATGCCTTTGCCAGAGTGCCACGAGGTCCGAGGTTGTCTGCAGTGCCAGTTGCTGACCCCAGAGCCACCACGTCTGCACCAGCTACAGCCTCAGTTCCACCAGCTCCAGCGTCCACTTCAGCCTCAACTCCAACCACGTCTACAGAAGGCTTCGTCCTTCGAGTGCTCCGGACTCCACCACCACCTGAAGATCAAGCCTGAGTGTCGATCTAGCACTATACATTTTCTAGGAACTTTTTGGTAACTTGTTGCCAAAGGGGGAGAAAAATGTATAGATCATAGGCTTCGAGAGAGAGAGAGAGTGTTGCTTTTTCTCTCTTGCTTTATTTGGTGGTTTTTCGAACTTTGTTTGCTTTTGAGTGCTTGAGATACTATGCCGTTATCTGTGAGACATTGATGATCATGTGTTTGATCATAAGCTACACTTAATGTTTGCTTAATATTATCATCTTATCTATCTTATGTGATCATTCACTATTCTTGGTGATGAGTGCATGTATTTCATTCTTATCATTTTAAGCGCTCCACCAAGATGTATGTGACATGGAAGAGTAACCAATGACTCTAACTCTTTGTGCATTTGCAGTCCAAAGCAAATTTTAAATATGCACAAATTTAGGGGGAGCTCTTACTTGTCACAAATTTAAGCGACGATATATTTCATGCTTATTATCATTTGTCGAAGCTTTGATCTATATGTTGTCATCAATTACCAAAAAGGGGGAGATTGAAAGTGCAACTATCCCTAGGTGGTTTTGGTAATTCATAACAACATATAGCTCATTGAGCTAATGCTATTCCAAGATGACTATTTCAGGAAAGCTCAATGATTGGCATGGCATGGATGTGAAAGTGGAACCCTCAAAATGCTAAGGACAAAGGATTGGCTCAAGCTTCAAGATCAAGACTCTTCATTTTATATTTTAGTGATCCAAGATCACATTGAGTCTTTAGGAAAAGCCAATACTATCAAGGAGGGATGAGGTGTTGCTTAATGAGCCTCTTGCTTCATGTGCTTAGTGATATGCTCCAAAACCCTCAACTACTTTCCCATATCCACATATGACCTAAACCCTAAGCCAAACTCGGTCATACCGATTCTTTCTATCCGGCGCCACCGAGTTTCACTTGTCATAAGCCACTGCCAAACCCTAGCAATTCGGTTCTACCGATAGGGATCTCGGTCTCACCGAGATGGGATTGCAAACTCTCTGTTTCCCTTTCGTAACTTTTCGGTCTCACCGAAAGAGCGAATCGGTCCCACCGAGATTGCAATGTAAATTCAGTGTTTCCTTTTTGTAACTTTTCGGTCTCACCGAAAGAGCAAATCGGTCCCACCGAGTTTGCCTGACCAACTCTCTGGTTAGCTAATTACCAAATTCGGTCTCACCGAGTTTGTGTAATCGGTCTCACCGAGATTAAGTTATTCCCAAACCCTAACCATATCGGTCCTACCGAGTTGCATGTCAGTCCCACCAAAAATCTCTAACGGTCACTAGGTTTACCTTTTCGGTCCGACCGAGTTTGTTGATTCGGTCCCACCGAGATTGGAAAACTGTGTGTAACTGTTGGATTTTGTGTGGAGGCTATATATACCCCTCCACCTCCTCTTCATTCGTGGAGAGAGCCATCAGAACACATACACAATTCCAACTCATATGTTCTGAGAGAGAACCACCTACTCATGTGTTGAGACCAAGATATTCCATTCCTACCATATGAATCTTGATCTCTAGCCTTCCCCAAGTTGCTTTCCACTCAAATCTTCTTTCCACAAAATCCAAATCCTATGAGAGAGAGTTGAGTGTTGGGGAGACTATCATTTGAAGCACAAGAGCAAGAAGTTCATTACCTACACAGCATTTGTTACTTCTTGGAGAGTGGTGTCTACTAGATTGGCTAGGTGTCACTTGGGAGCCTCCGACAAGATTGTGGAGTTGAACCAAGGAGTTTGTAAGGGCAAGGAGATCGCCTACTTCATGAAGATCTACCGCTAGTGAGGCAAGTCCTTCGTGGGCGATGGCCATGGTGGGATAGACAAGGTTGCTTCTTCGTGGACCCTTTGTGGGTGGTTGCTTCTTCGTGGACCCTTCGTGGGTGGAGCCCTCCGTGGACTCGCGCAACCGTTACCCTTCGTGGGTGGAGCCCTCCGTGGACTCGCGCAACCGTTACCCTTCGTGGGTTGAAGTCTCCATCAACGTGGATGTAGGATAGCACCACCTATCCAAACCACGGGAAAAACATCCGTGTCTCCAATTGCGTTTGAATTCTCCAAACCCTTCCCTTTACACTCTTGCAAGTTGCATGCTTTACTTTCCGCTGCCAATATACTCTTTGCATGCTTGCTTGAATTGTGTGATGATTGCTTGACTTGTCCTACAATAGCTAAAATCTGCCAAGAACTAAAATTGGGAAAAGGTTAAGTTTTTATTTGGTCAAGTAGTCTAATCACCCCCCCTCTAGACATACTTTCGATCCTACAAACTCCAACGATAATTTTGACTAGAAAAGCAAGAGCAAAGAAAACAAGAACCACAAGAATACATTTTACTACTCTTGTAAGTTGGATTAGTGCCTTCTCGATGCATTGATTGTTGATCTGTGGAGGCTCGATCTTGCGTCTGTGCTAGCTAAAAGTGATAGAACATCTACTAAATTGCGCTCTATCAATATATGGATGTACTCTTCTTCCCAATACAAAAACTTGCATCCATTCTACTCCCTCCGTTGCACAATACATGCCTTCTATTTGTCAATATATATATGTATCTAGACATGTCTTAGTATATAGGTACATCCATTTTTGGACAAATGGAAGTCAATTATTTTGGAACGGATGGAGTACACAATAAATTTTTTAAGTTAGCACAACTAGTCTAGTCCGAGAGCAGAACCGAAGATTTGGTCGGGTTCTTCCTCCTTTTGCCGACACGTGGGGCATCCAGCATCCAGGTCGTGTCATGAAAGAAAATAGAGTGGTAGTTGAAGCCACGAGATGTGCATCTTGGGTTAAACTGTAAATAGAATCTTAGTACTCTTGAGTAACTCCAAAAGCGGCCACCGAAGAGCTTTATTGGATTTGTTTTTCATCACCAACACGTCGAGGTGAAAGATGTGCAGGTTCAGTGGGTCCTCTTGCATTTTCACCGACATGGGGGGCCGCATGTGAGCAAACAGACGATGGGCTCCGCGCGTCTGCTGGCTGGCTGAGAAGAGAGATAGAGGAGGGCTGAGCACGGACTGCAGGAAATTTGTTCTACGTACCTTGATATAGGCTCGATATAGTGGGGTGGCATGGGCCATAACTAGCATTCACGTCTAGCAGTATGGCACACGCCACCCACATGAGTCCCATCCGACACCAATTTTCTTGGAGTCCATGCTACAGCCATCTCTTCTCCCTCCTGTTTTCTCAGCCATCACGCGGTGGGCGGGGTGGGGGTTTGCCGATAGTCGGTTTGCTCAACTGCGGTCCCACTTGTAAGTGAAAATGCAACACCGCACGCATTCTCGCTTGAGCGGCGTGCCGGACCAACCGTGTGGGGGTGCGACGCGAACACGGCATGCTTTTCCTTTTGAACTCGTAACTTGTAAAATTTGGTTCTGCTCCATGGCGCGACCGATTGATAGAAAATAACGATTTTGCCTAGAGTAATGAGAAGTTTGGTTCTGGCGCCGTTCATGCATGGAGTATGTACGAAAATTATGAAGTTGACGCGGAAGGTAAGATAATTACTGTAGTATCATATACTACTACATGGATTTGACGGAAAGATAAAAATACATACGGATCCGTCAACGTTCAACGACATCCTCACGCCCTAGTGCGCCGGGTCACCAACCGACGTGTGAGGAGCAGCGGCGTTGGCGGTGAGCTCAACGTGCTTCTGAACAGTGCCGTCCAGGTTACCCTGCGCTCCAAGAAGGCCAGCGTCCTATCGTCCTCCTCTTGCATGTAGTAGTCCTTGTGGACGATTTGCGCGTAGACATGGGTGATTATGTCGAGGGTGTCTTGCTGCGCCAGGCGCTGCGCGGTGAGCGCGACCGCGAGGTGGACATTCTCCGGCGCGACGGCAGGCAGTCGCAGGGCCACCAGTGCGTCGAAGAGGTTGTTACCATAGTGGCCGTCAAGGGTGGCGGGCATCACAGAGCCTGGGCGTGTCGGCTGGAGGCTTACGTCAAAGTCGTCCGCAAGCTTCTTGACGACGGTGAACTTGTCGAGGAAACCAATGAGGACCTGGTCGAACAAGGAGACGAAGCTGTCGTCCAAGCGGCCCCTTGCCCTGGCGGCCTCAAGTAATACTACATGGAGACGTTCCTCGGTGCCAGGCCGGCGTCGTGGATCATCTGGCACAGCCGGCTGATGCTCGCGCTCATCGCCTCCATGGGTCTAACGTAGCTTCTAGTCAACTGATCTTGCGATTCGAGTGATCACTCAGCCCTTGGTTAGCGTGTGTAGGTGCATAGGATTTCGTACTACTCCTCGACCCTCTACTACACCTGCCTTTAGCTGTATGATCGGTGGGCCAGCCACCCCCTGGGGCCATGTGTCATTCACCCAAAGGTAGTTGCCGTAAGTCAATGAAGCTGCGTCCCCCTCCGTGCCGGTGCAATGTAGTCATCTCACCGGACCTCTAGTTGGGGCCAAACGAGAGAAGTTTGATGTTTACTAGTTTACTGGTCCCCTTTGTATTTTGCGCCAAGTTTTGACCTTTGATTTAACTAATAAAATGTTAATGCATGTAAACAAAAATGTGGTGTAAGTCACCTTACGAAAACCAAATAATCCCAAAATACTTAGGCACGATGCATTAACTCCCTCCTTGTTTCTTATTTCGTGACATATCAACCAATGAGAGATGTGGGCCGTGCATGCTTTCAATGACTTGACACTACCAAACATGTCATGCAGTGTTTAGTTCTTTGCATGTAATCCTATTAGTACTCTAGTTAGGAGTAGCAAAAAAACATTAAGTTCTCTCGCCGATAGGAATAAAACACCATGTATTTATTTACAGAGGGAGTACAACTTTTTTGGTGACATGCATTACTAGATATTGCTAGTCAAATACTAAAATCCAGATGGACGTGGTAGTACTCCTAAATCCAGACAGTGGTGCTACTAGTACTAGTAGTAGTAGTACTACCAATGTAGTAGTAGGAGTACTAGCACTGTACTACCCGTTGGTCAAATTATTACGTGCTGCTCCTCATAGTGAAGTGACAAGACCCTGCGCCGGAGATGACACCTGAGTATAGGCGCCGTGTTCGGCATACCATAGTCAGCCTCACCGTCTGCAGTCACTATCATCATAGCTGTAGAGCTAGCCTTCTTACAACTAGCCCTGTTCGACATAACTTCCCGTGCGTAGATGCCCGTGCATTGCACAGAACACCAAGATTGGGGGTGGATGGCTCCAGGAGCTGCCATCGCGCCAGATTTTTCCACGACCTTTTACTCCTAGATGTGGTGGGGAGGAGATGAGGCTGATTGTGACAGACAAGGAGTTGTTTGTAAATAGGGAACAAGTGCGGGCATATTTCTGCAAAAATGGAGAAGCTTGGTTTGTATGCGTCAGATCTAGATCCGACGGCTATTGGTGAAAGATGGGAGGCACAACATCATCACCAACTCAGGACCTGCTTGATTCGTAGGATTCTGAAAACGCAGGAATAGGACACATCAATATTACAAGTTTCAAACTGATATTACAAATGTTAGGAGTAATGTTGCACCTACGAAGAGGGAATTACTAGGAAGTTTACGTAAGAACTTTCGTTACTTTAGGTGGATGCAGAATTATCGTACAAACTAAAATCCACCGCCCTGACAAGTCACTAAAGGCAAATAAGTTTTCGAGTCTCTGGCCACTTGATGTTTCAAAAAGAAATCCAGCTTCTGCGGAGACTTTGTCATTTAGGCTTAGATGATTGCGGTGATCAGCATGCCATTCATTGTTGCGCCAGAGAACGCCAAACCTCATTACCTTGAGCACCCTTGCCTCCAGAACAAAGAACCTGGCCAATTTAATCTCAGATGTGCTGCCTCGGTAGTCGATCGAATCAATTTCTGTAAGATGGAGATCAAGGCATTCGATGAGATTGTTATAGTGCAGCACATTTTTCACTTTTGGTTCTTTTTTTATCTGCAAAAGAAGAGAACATATTAGAGCAGCTGGCTGCATAAGATTGCCGTGTCATCAAGAGGTACCAATATCATTCGCTCATACGATAGGGTTTGCTGGCTAGTGATATTTTTTCACTCTCTCTCTCTCTCTCTCTCTCTCTTTTTCTGTTTCCTCTCATTTAACTAGGAGCACGTGAAGAGCTTGGGCATTTGTTGCCTTCCACTATGTGGCCGATGCCATATTTCGCAAAAGTATGCCACATAACACACATCGATGTCAAATCAAAAGATTTTGGCACCGCTCTCGCAATGCGAGAGAGTTGGCACCGCTGTGCACACATACCCAAATGTATAAACAAATCAATCAAACCAACTACACCAGCCTCTCACTCTCCCAAACAAGTGTTTTTATTGCCTCAGTCCTCTCTCTCTCCCACGCAGTGTTTTTTCATTGCGTGAGTTAATTTGGCACCGGAGCAAAGTAGGTGATCCAGATTGGGACACCAGGTGAGCAATGGAGGGGCATCAATGCCAAATGCATCACAAGTGAATTTGGCACATGTTTTGGGCTACATAGCCCACTTTTGTAATACTACCTCGTATTTAGTATAAAATTTTGACCATAGATTTACCTAAGAAAATGCCAATGCATGTCACTAAAAATTACACCATTTGAAATTATGTTCAAATACAAATCCAACGATATAGTTCTTAGTGACATGTATTAACATTTTGCCAGTTAAATCTATGGTCAAATTTTGATACTACAAAATTGGAAGAGTAAACCAGGACAGAGGTAGTACTTGCTCTTAGGAAAACCATAGAGTTACTGGAGTAGTCTAAGTTACTTTCCACTATGACTAGCCTAGGCTACTATAGCAGTACATCATAAAAATGATGTAGGTGATCATGTGAGAAAAAATACTAAAAACATTTCTTTCGGTGCAGTGCGTAGATGCAGTTTTGAAAACTACACTTGTCATCGTAATTTGGTTTCAACTTACTAGCGTGCGGGGTGCTACCCTGAGTGGTTTCAACTTTGTTTACTTCACCGCGTGTCAGATGGGCCTCTAGTTTACTTATTTTCACCCACTACCACATGGGCCAGCACACGAAGATACAGAACACGAGTTGACAAGGCAGCATGTGGATTGGTTGACCGGTCAACTAAACAATATACGGAGCTATACGCTGACACAGTGAGCGTATAATCCGTCGGTATAGAGAGTTCGAGTGAGAGGGGAGGCCCGTGAGAGAGAGAAAGGGCTACTCCCTCCATTCGATAATGTAGTTCAGACATTTTTTTAAGTCAAACTTTTGAAACTTTGACCAAGTTTATAAAGAAATTACTTATATCTACAATACCAAAGATAAATGATAGTATGAAGTAAGTACATGTTGTGATGAATCTAATGATCGTTCCAGATGTAAATGTTTTTCTCCACATATACCTGGTCAAACATTTCTGAGGTTTGACTTTTCAAAACATCCATATGCTTATGGACGTGACAGAGTCCCTAACAAGAGAGAGAGAGAGAGAGAGAGAGAGAGAGAGTGAGAGTGAAAAAAGTGTGTGTGCGTGTGTGAAAGAGACATGGGAAACACACGATAAAAGTAGAGAAAAAGCGTGCGTGTCTTATGCAAACATATCACACATGCATCTTCGACAACGGAGGCAAGATGAGGAGATAGTGTGTGGTTGTTTGGAACCGAGAGAGCAAGACCCCTAGCACGTGGCCAAGAGGGGCCTGACAAACAAGGGAGATCGGTCGAGAGAGACGTACTGAGAAAATGCAGACATGGGGAGGAGAGAGTGTATGTTTGTCATAGAGAGATCCCCTGGAGATCGTGATGGGACTACATGGGTGGGAGATCGAGTGACAAGGTGTGTGCGCGATAGAAGATGCCCCGAGAGATATCGAGATAGACATATGGATGGAAGGAGACAATACGTGTGTTCCTGATGGCTAGTAAGAGATAATCATACTTAGGAGGGGGGGAGTGCTTGCGCCTATGATGGATTGAGGGATTATGGTACTTAGGGGGGTGCGTGTCACATGGAGAGAGAACAAGGGCGGAGAGTGTTGGATGGGTCTATATGTATAGCGCGAGCGAGACATGTGTATGTGTGAACCAGGGAGATATAAGGCCAGTTTGGCTTGCGTCCTGAGCATCTTTTTCCTGGCCTGGGGTTGTGGCTGGATTTCATGCACGCTTGTTTGGTTGCTACCCTGTGAAAAAGAAAGCCCGCCTGGCATGGGTTCCCTTGCACTTTAATTAGCCAGGCTGAACTCCAGACACTTCAAGTAGCCTGGCCCAGGCGACCGATTTCGAACGCCTGGTCGTGTCTGGTCGTGTGGCCATGAGGCTAATAGCAACATGGATGGATATTAGCATTAAATAATTGATGCATGGATTGATTGATGGGACGCTGATGCTTTGCCTGGCCCAGGCATGAACCAAACGCTTCAGCACCACACAAGCCTGGCCAGGCAGAAATATGTTACATCTCACGTCCACACCAGGCAGTACCAACCATCAAGGCATGAGGGTCAAGTCACGAACCAAATTGACCAATAAAGTTTGAGAGAGATTGAGGATCCCCGATAAGGTTGAGTGGTGCGTCAGATAGCTGAGAGGGGGAAAGAGATATTCCATCCACTCGATAATGCAGTGCATGTAAATTTTTTAGAAGTCAAACCTTGGAAACTTTGATCAGGTTTACGCAAATGTTATTTATATCTACAATACCAAAGATACATCATACAAAACTACATCTCATGGTGAATCTAATGGTATATGTTTGCCGTACTAGATGTAATTCTTTTTCTCCACGTACATGGTCAAACTTTGTGATGTTTTACTTTTCAATAAATCTATATGCTATGGACCTAGGAGAGTGCCTTAGTCGAGACAGATCAAGTGCGTGTGAATGAGAATGAGTAAGTGTGCAAAAAGAGTATGTGTGTGAAAGAGAAAGTGACAACAAACGATAAATTAGGGAGAGAGTGTGTTTTTTCGTTTCTTATGCGAACATATCACGCATGCATCTCCGAGATGGAAAAGCGAGGCGAGGAGATACACGAAGATAGCTAGTGTGTGATTGTTTACAACGGAGAGAGACACCCCTGTAGCACATGTCCAATAGAGGTGTGGCCAACAAGGAACAAAGCTCAAGAGGGACACATGGATGGCATGGACACATGGGGAGGGAGAGAGGGTGTGTTTGTGATAGAGAGATCCCGTCGAGATCGTGAGGGGACTATATGGGTGGGAGATCGAGGGAGTGCGTGCACGATAGAAAGATGCCCCGAGAGAAATCGAGATAGACCATGCACATGTTTGTGATGGAGACTAAGATTAGCTAGTCATATACATATAGGGGGGACTGCGTGTGCCTACAATTGAGTGAGAGACCATCATACTTGGCTAGCTGGGCATGAGATTGTGTGTGCGCGCGTGTGAGATGGAGAGAGAACGAGGGGGAGAGATAGAGTTTTAGATGGGCCTATTGAGTGCGAGTGAGATATGCATGTGTATGTGTGACCCAGGTGGATGGAGAGTTTGAGAGAGGGGGGGGGAGAGCTCCGAGACGACATAGTGGTGCGTGAGAGAGTTACAGGCAAAGAGCCAAGGAATCTGTGTGCGTACGATGAGTGCACGCAAGATATCTAGCTTGGACTAGCTAGAGTATCACACATAGTGTGCGAGAGAGACCTATAGATGGTGTATATATGCACGCGAACTAGAGAGACCCCCCCACACACAAAGAGAGAGAGATGGAGAGAAAGGGAGAGGGACGAACTAGGTTTTTGTGTCGGATGCGTGCGACAGAATTGAAGATTGTCGGCGAGAGAGAGAGAGAGAACAGGAGTCCGGGAGAGGGGGATGTCGCGTTTTATGCATCAAAGACTGATATAAACCATGTTTCGATATAAACTTCCATTCAAATATTTAAATTGGAGAACATGTTGTCTGTAATCCACACATGAACGGATATATGCGTATATCAAACAAGTTCATTAATTTGACTTTCAACATGTTCATGGAGTACTATAGTACTGTACAACATGCTACTCGATTGAGGTGTTCAATTTTGGATTTAGTTCACTATTTTGACCTACTAAACGAGCTATTTCATTGAATCGAGATATTTCATTTTGGGTTTCATTCACGTTTTTGAGTGGGTCAACTATTTGTCATATAGTAAATCTCTAGCAACGAGCATGTAAGAACACATTACTCCTGAGCATCATCTCTCCATCTAAAAAAGAAGTGGCAAGCTAATATTTCAAAATTTGATCTGAATCGACTTGGTAAGGTAGACATGGATGCTCGTTCTCCCAAAATTTGAACGAACCGTTAAACATCCTCTCTGCTCGGTGGAATTCGCCTGAGAAAATAAATGGGAGACGCGAAATTACCGTCCTATGTGGGACACGCATCAATTGGCCCGTTGTACATCGAGGGTAGGTTCATAACTTCATCCAAGCGCGCCTTCTCCTCGGCCGAAATGATATGTGCCGAGTAATTCATAAACCATGGTCGGCAAAACACGCTCTCCTCACCCGAAATAGCTCGCGCCCACTATTTCAAAACACGCTCTCCTCGCCCGAAATCGCTCGCGCCCACTATAGTTCAAAGCACGCCCTCCTCGCCCGAAATCGCTCCCGCCCAGAGAAGCAAAGTTACTCTACTAACCCCGACCCTCAGTACACAGACCCAAGCCGAGAAGCCTATAGGCAAGGGTACAACTGTAACTCCCCCTCACATTTTAGACAAATGCGTCCGTAAGACATGGTTCCACTCCCCTCCTAATTTCCCCCGCCCGCCCCCATTCATACCTCGTGGGTGCAAAATCACCTTCTCCCCGGGAAGCTCCCTTCTCCCGAGCCGCGAAACCTCAGCCCCACCTCCATGGCACCCCCACTGCACCAATTTCACAGCCGCCCTCCTCCCTAATGCTGGAGACGCTGTCCATTTGCCGTCGTGCACTGGGCCGTGTGCCTCATACTCCGTGTTGCTGGTGCTGCCTCGACGGCGGCCGCGTGAACCGTACCGGAGCCGATTCACCCCCGCCGTTGTTCACGGCGCCGGAGCGGCTCCAACTTCGGATCCGTCCAGAGTCCTGGCGCTGCTTAGGCGTAGCCGTCGACTGTCGCGACATCGCTCTTTCCCTGCCGCCGGTCGCCACCGCAACCGCGCCGGCCTCACCGACTCGGCAGCTGGACCTGCCTACTTCACCATGCCGCCAGATAGGCCGCACCCTCATCTCAAATCACCTTATTTAGGCGTCAGTTGTCTGAATTTTTATTCTGGGCTAATCGATTTGCAATGGGAAGCAGCACCCCTCGAGGTGGCAGAGCTCCTAGGCTGCCGGTTGGCTGGTGTCTAACGTAAGGGTGCGGGGCCGCAAGTTCGCCGCAGAAGCAGCGCTTAGATGGTTATCTTTTAGAGTTGCGTGGGTTGAAGGTACTGCCGCCGCCGGATCTGGATGACGAGGAGTCTTTGTGGATTGGCCCGGGGGCAACGCAACCACGGCAGTGCGGTGGGGCGGGGAGCGGGGTTTTGGACAGGGCCACGGACGGCGGAGGCAGGCTGCTCTGCCATTGGTCACTGGCTCTTCGGGGAAGATTCCAAACAGTGTCAGCCGGGAGGCACAAGACGGCCAGCCATCCGGCGTAGATCGGACAGTACCAAAATAAAATAAAATCGTGTGACCCCAATTTAGTCTCCAGTCAACAGACGTGTGACTACTCTCGTACCTTGTTGTTGACCTCTTAGTGTATTTCTTCAGATCAAAGAGATATATCGTTGTTAACATTATGCGTTATCTACATCTTCAGACACACCGTCTTCTGACTCACCGCAGCTGCTCCAACAAGGGAAGCATACACCAGAAGGGAGCTATAGTCCCCACTCAATAGTTCCCTGCATCGAATGCGCGTGCCCGACATGCACAACCACAACAACTGCAGGGCCATCGACAAGTCAGCACATGATGCTCACTCCTATGGATGGCAGCCAGACAGGTTGTACCCTCATCTTACTTGTGTGCAACATTTATGGCTTTGTTATTCATCTGAGCATGGAAAATAGATCATCACGTTTCACTGTATATTCATGCTGATCTCTTACGGGTCTTGTTCAGGAGTTAACGCTATTCCATAGTTCAGCTAAGATACTTTTTCTTTAGGTAACACTGTTCCATAGTTATCATCCATCAGCCAATGCTATCCCACAGGCTGGTGATTATAGTATTATACCACTTCTAGTATTTCCTTTGTTGTTCTTTAATACTTTTGTGTGCCATCTAGTTAATCTCGAGTACAAACGATACATATTACGTAGCTTTCATCTGTGTTCTCCCTTTAGTTTATGAGACCTGTTGCTGCTAGTTAACCCCAGTCCTACTATTTATGTCGTCTCCTACAGGCACTCATTACATAAATCTAACTACTAGTTGTCTTCCATGCATGTCAGATATAATTGCACACACTGATATATCCACAAGAACCTCACGGAGCAATGTAAAGGCCAATAAACTTGATGTCAATGATACCCAATATGATGGAACATGTAAAGGTAGTTCTTCATAAGACTTGCAGAAAGATGATGAATCCTCTTCACCCCACAAGGTCCCTGCTCTAACTTGGCCTGTGATATGGGTACAACATGCATATAATGTCCTGGAGTGTATCTACTCTGTTGCAATGCCATGTGCTTAGCATGCTAATCATGCATGTAAATATGTCATGCCTTCCTGTTTTTCAGTACCTATTCCATTCATGATAACATGTTTTCAAATTCAAGTACTATCATTCTACTCTATCGCAATGCCATCTGCTTAATTTGGACATCATGCTTCTGAATATCTTATGCATTGTTATTCATCAGTATGTACTTCATCTGTCTACCATACCATGTTTTTTTTACATTGAAGTGCTGTTCTAGTGCTCTGTTGCAATGCCATCTTATTTTCCCAATCATACACGTGTATGTTGCCTTAGTTATTTCTGTACGTATTCCGCTAGCATACAGTTTTACATTCAACTAGTGTTTTTTGCTGTGTTGTCCTGTCGTATACCTAGCTCTTACACCATACTCCTTCCGTCCGGATTACATGTTGCAGAAATGGATAAAAAGGGATGTATCTAGAACTGAAATACGCCTAGACCCATCCATTTTTTCCAGATGGAGGGAATACATGTCAATATGTCATGCCTTTCTATTCTTCAGTACCCATTCCATCTCTCTGCTGCCGCATGTTTTATAATTAAAGCACCATTCTTCTATACACGGCATGCAAGGGGAAGACGACTATGTTAGAATCTGAAGGGTTACAAACAAGGCCTTTGCAAAAGATCCAAATGCCAGGAGATAATAAACCAACTCCAGTGATTATAGATACTGCTCCAACACAGAGAAACCCAACTCCTACTGATAATAAGAAGATTCCAATGGCCAAAGAACTAGTCCGCTCCAGTCCAGCAAAAATATGTCAACTCAATTCTAAGAAGCGTGTGCGTATCCTTGCATCATGAAATTTTATAGCATGCTGATCATATTTTCTACATGTTTCTTACCCATCTCTCTTTTAGAAAATAAGCTTAACAGATAGAAGATTTTCTGCAATGGTATCGTTTATGAGGAAAGATTCTTGCAGGAATTCTCTGTGCTCCAATGTAGATGTAAGTACCTGTTGTATATCACTATATTGTTACATCAACATGTATTTTGTTAATCGGCGTGAATCCAACCTTTATTTGATCTAAATTCAGTTGTAGCAAAATGTATGATTAAAGGCCACAATGTTGATTTTTGCAAGGAAAACTGCCTGGTAGTTTTGCATCCTGAGCTGCATGAGTGTACTATCTCATATCAGTGGGTTTGAATACTTTGGTTCTGCAGTGGGTTTTTCAGTGTTTTTTACTGTGTTGTCATGTCGTATCCCTAGCTCTTACATCATACTCCCTCTGTCCGGATTAAATGTCGCAGAAATGGATAAAACTGGATGTATCTAGAAGTGAAATACACCTAGACCCATCCATTTATTTCCGTATGGAGTGAATACATGTCAATATGTCATGCCTTTCTATTATTCAGTACCTATTCCATCTCTGCTGTAGCATGTTTTATAACTGAATCACCATTCTTCTATATAAGGCATGCAAGGGGAAGACGGCTATGTTAGAATCTGAAGGGTTACAAACCAGGTCTTTGCAAAAGATCCAAACGCCAGGAGATAATAAACCAACTCCATTTTTCATAGATACTGCTCCAGCACAGAGAAACCCAACTCCCACTGATAATAAGCAAATTCCAGTGGCCAAAGAACTAGTCCGCTCCAGTCTAGCAAAAGAATGTCAACTCCATTCTAAGAAGCATGTGCGTATCCTCATATCATGAAATTTTATAGCATTCTGATCATATTTTATACATGTTTCTTACACATCTCTCTTTTAGAAAATAAGGTTAAACGATACAAGACTTCCTCCATTGGGATCGTATTCGAGGAAAATAGCTTGCGGGAATTCTCTATGCTCCAGTGCTGATGTAAGTACCTGTTGTATATCACTATATTTTTACATCAGCATGTATTTTGTTAATCGGCATGAATCTAACCTTTATCTGATCTAAAATTAGTTGTAGCAAAATGTTAAAGGTGCCAATGTTGATTTTTGTAAGGAAAACTGCCTGGTAGTTTTGCGTACTGAGCTGCATGAAAGTGCTATCTCATATCACGCACATTACTGAATTATAGTGCTTCTCTGGTTGCCCATTCATTCATTGTGTCAATGTTGCTTTCGTATTACCTTACTTGGCTGATGATAGCTGTGCCATATTGTGTTAATTTGGTGTAGGCTAGTTGCCCAAATGTTCGTTGTGTCAATGTTGCTTTCCTATTATCTGACTCGGCCAATGATAGCAATGCTAGTGTGTTAATTTTGTACAGGCTGCTGAAGATAAGAAGACAAACTTTGAAAACAGCAAGGCAACCCCATTGTTTCTTTCCAGTAAATCTAGGCCAGGTAATATGGCAATAACTCACGATTAATCTGTTTGGTTCCCGTCCTAATTTATGTTATGATGCAGTGGTCAAGACACTCTCCACTATCAATAATAAAAGCCTGCCAAAATCGCCATCTGAATCTGTTCAGTATCCTCTGTCTCGAATGCAACAGAATAAATGTATGTTTGTGAACCAATTAATGGCTGAAGCAATGATGGAAATGGTGGATGAATCAGAGGTGCAGAGTTGTGCAACACAACAACTGATAAATGTTTTCAGAGACAGTGTGGCAAAGCAGCAACAACTTGCCCACATGCTTATGGGCGTCATCTGTGCTGAGGTTGCAGATTGTGACATTGTAGATGGTTAGGTTCTCCTCATTTATTTGCACTGGCATCAATCTTTGATTTCCCAGTGGATGTAATTTCCTGTAATATATTCAGGATGTGCAACATTATTCACTATATGCCGTACCTTTGCTCGTCGTAATGGGCTCAAATTATCACCTAAAGACATGAACGAACTTTAGTGGGCCCATTAAGTTAATGGGCCGTTACTAGGCCGAAAGTTAATGGTCGGCCCTCTTACCTCCCGGGCCGTTAACAGGCCGACATCTAAGCGGGCAACAGGTGGCCCCAATTTATTTCATGGGCCGTTAACAGGCCGTTACTAAGTTTGGGCTACATATGGCCCAACTATACTATAGGCCTTTAGCAGGCCGAAAGAGACAGCGGGCTTGTATTGGACCATGAAGAGCATGGCCGCTAAGAGGCCGAAAGTCAGGCCATATTGTAAATGGCCCATCTGTGTTGTGGGCCTTTAGCAGGCCGAAAGAGAAACCGGGCTGGTATTGGACCATGAAGGGCATGGGCCGTTAAGAGGCCAAAACTAAGGTCCGACTACAAATGGCCCACTCATTTATGGTCCGTTAACAGGCCGAAAGGCACACAGGGCCGGGAATTGGCCCAACACTTAAATGGGTCGCTAAAAGGCCAAAACTCAGGTCCGACTACAATTGGCCCAACTGATTTATGGGCCGTCAACAGGCTGAAAGTGACTCCGGGCCAGAAATTGGCCCAACACTTAAATGGGCCGCTAAAATGCCGAAACTAAGGTCCGACTACAAATGGCCCATCAGATTTATGGGCCGTCAATAGGCTGAAAGACACACCGGGCCGGAAATTAGCCCAACATTTAAATGGGTCGCTAAAAGGCCGAAAGATGTACATCCTGAAAATTGGCCCATCCATTAAATGGGCCGTTAACAGGCCGAAATCTCATCGGGCCGATATTGAGCCCAAATATATAGCGGGCTGTTAACGGGCTCGAACTGACGATGGGCTGCAATGGTGTCAAATCTTTAACGGGCCGAATTGGCACATCTCGTATGGGCTGTGGGCTTAAATGGACCTGACACAAGTAGGCCTTATATGGGCCAGCCTGCTAATTTTTACTGGGCCGGCTTTTTTCACTGGAATGGGCCACTATTGGGCCATGCCACATGTCGACCTATCATAGACGCCTCCTGTCCAATGAGTGGATGACATCTGTCCCAACGATGAGCCGACACGTGTTTCCTCTAGCCAATGATGATTTTACACGTGGAAAATCCCCATTTGTCGGGGCTGTTAACGGGTTATCGGATCCAAAACCCGACCCGATAGCTTAACGGCGTTCCGTTACGGTGGATGCCACGTGTCTGTCACCCTTGACGAAAGCACATCTGTGACGCACGATTTATCGTCATGGAAGTGGACACTTCCGTGATGATAATTTTGGTAATGTCATGGAACACTTCTACGACAGCACAGGTATGACTATCTTGATTCTGTCATAAAATTTTCATGGATGTACATGCATGACAAAAAACGCGACCTACTGTGACAAACACGTATCATCACGGAAGTGTATTTTTTTGTAGTGTTGGGAAGATGGTGGAGTGGAAAAAGATCCACATGCAACGACGTGGCAGATGGGGCAATAGAACAAGGTTATGGTTCGAAAAGTGGTCGCATACCTGAGGGTTGGCGGGAAGTGGCTTCGCTCGTGGTCGTCGTCCTCCGCACACACTACGACAGCGAGCTTGGGGACGGAGGCCATCCTGCGCGGATGCTAGGTCTGAGAGGACGGCCTTGTCGTTAGTGCGTGACCTCGCTCGCCGATGACGAGTGCGTCAACGCTGCATGTCCTTTTCTTCCCCGGCGGATCTGTGACCACCGGTGAGGAGGGAGAGAGGGGCCGTCTTTTTTAGATCTGGAGAGAGGGTGGTAGTGTGAGAAGCAAGTGGGCAGCCCTTAGTAAGAAAGCGCTCAAGATCCAGCCTATATATCTTTTTTATACTACGAATACTGGAGGTGGAGTAGTGGTGTAGTAGTTTATATTTTCTCTGCATACAGTACCAGTTAGTCGTGCTTCAAAACTGATCGGCACACCATTAAAAAAATAAAGGTCGATAACTAATGCGGCACCTCGGGCCAACGCGGCCAGATTGCATTTTGCATGAGAAATTGCACACCATGTTTCGTTGACATGTGGTCCCGTTCCAACATATCAGTGAAACGATGGCGAGTAGTAGGAGTATTTCCAAACGGACGTGTAGGCCGGGGCGCCTCTTCGTGAACCGTGGCAAACTCGCAACCGTCCACCGACTCTTCGCCTTTCCCTCTCGATTTGGAACTGCTGTCACACGCTCTTCCTCTCCCTCCTCCATTTTCCTTCAGCCCTTCACCCTTTCTTTTGCCATTGTTCGATCGTCTTCTCCATGGAGGGAACAGGCCGAAAACGACCCCGTTATTCTTGCCCCGATCTAAAAGATGACATGGTGGAGGAACTCATTGATTGGTGCGATGTCATCACGTCGGCTAGCATGGCAGGTTCGTTCAAGCCCATTCTCGACTCAACTAATAACATCATTACAAAGAACCCAAGAGTCAAGGAGCATTTTGATCTCCCCTATCTTCTTCGCCGTGACCCTGATGACTGGCGCCGGCATGACGGAGGCCTCGCCCTGTGCAAGTTGATGCCGCTTGATAATGATACGTATGATGTTAAGATGCCATCGCTTGAGGGCAAGGCTTGGGCGGGCGCAAATAGAGATTGGGTTGTTTACATTGGGTCCAACTGCGAGTGGGAACTTGTGAATGTGTACACTCGTGACCGGGTTCCACTTCCAAAAATCTCAGCAGACTGCCCAAAGGTTGAGCACACTGGTATTTTATGCACGTTCAAATACGATCATGGTGACTGTCTTGTACAGAAGATAGCAATTTGTCGAGTTCCCAACCGCTCTTGGAATTACAACAACTATCAAGTTGTTGCTATCTTCGACAAGCTTGTTGCCGTCCTTGGTGGTTTGACTCGATGGATATTGCTCAAAAATCAGTTTTTGTACACGGATGAGTACTGTGATGCAATTCAATACGAGGGCCTTGTGTTTGCTGCCCCCACTCGTAGCACTATTTTTGCATGGGATCCTCGTAGTTTCGGTATGTTTGTCTTCCACCATAATTATAATTGTTTCATCCACATGCATGCGGGTTAGCAAGTTTCCCTTTACTAATTAACCTTCTTCTTGTGTTTCCAAGGTCCTGTGAACATCCCACCACCTATACTTGAAAAATTTTATGACCAAGAGGGAGATGATGATGGTGATGATCACAAGCATGAGGACGAGCAGCGCCCATATACTCTGTGGCATCTGGCAACTAATTCCGATGGATCACCTCTTCTTGTGTGTATACATCCCACTGATGATGTTACTGCTAAGGAAGCAGGTGTAGTCTCCCACGGTCGCACTCTCTGGACCTATTCCAACACCCGTTGCATGGTATTCAGGATGGATACTATTGTGCTAGCGCCAACTCCTTCTCCCTGGTACAGAATTGATAGTCTTGGAGAAAACTCGCTCTTCCTTGGACAAAACTATCCGATGATGGTGAAAGGCAATCCAACTACTGTTGACACAACGTTACTAGTACCATTTATGAGAAGCAACTGTGTCTATAACTCGGACATTTGGGTGGTTCCCTACCCTGGTAATGATATAGTAGGCCGCTTCAGCCTGGATGATCAGTCCTGTGTTGGTTTCCAGATCGACAATCGATGGCCCGTCCTAGAGAATCACTTGTGGTTCAAAGCAAGCGTTTCCAACGCCGAGGAATGGTTGAGTTGACGTTCATTTCATTGCTTGTTATTTGTTGTGTGGTGAAAACTTTAGTATTTATAATATATCCTCGTTGTCGATGTGGGTTGATGACCTGTTGTATGTAATAAAATGATATGCCTATGATAAACTTCCTAAATTTATGATTGGCTTTCGAGTTGCTTCTCTGAGTGAGTGGTGCGACGAGGCAAAAAATATTTTCTGAATACATAATTGTACGTGCATTGCAACAGGTTATCGGATGAGGCCAATCAACAATAGTAGTATACTATTTGTACTAGATTCACATGCTTCGTGCATCGGGCGGGTGTTTTTGCTGTAGCCATATGTTAATTTGTTCGCTGTACGTAACCAGCACCTAGAATCCTCGATACTAGTACTATATAGTAGGAGTAAGTAGTAGGAGTAGTAGGGTCGCATGGGCCAGAACAAGCATTCACGTCCAGGAGTACGGCACACGCCACCACCACGACATCCATCTGACACCATATTATTTCTTGGAGTCCATGCTAGAGCAATCTCTTCAACCTCATCGTTTCTCTAACTTCGGCTATCGCGCGGCGGGCGAGGTGGGGGTTTGCCGATAGTCGGTTTCCTTAACTGCGGTCCCACTTGTAAGGCCAACTCCAACGCACGACCCCAAACGGACCTATGTTTTGCACGAACTCCAACGATAATTTTGAATACAAAAGCTAGACCAAAGAAAACAAGAACCACAAGAATACATTTTACTACTGCTGTAAGTTGGATTAGTGCCTTCTCGATGCATTCATTGTTGATCTGCGGAGGCTCGATCTTGCGTGCTTCTTTCTTCTTCGAGTGTAAAGAAGTAGACGTTACTTCCTCGCATCTAGTCTCATGTCTAGCCTCTATTCTAGTAGGAGTATCATCGAGTGCACTAATCTCATCTCTAGCCTCTGTGCTAGCTAAAAGTGATAGAACATCTACTAAATTGCGCTCTATCAATATATGGATGTACTCTTCTTCCCAATACAAAAACTTGCATCCATTCTACTCCCTCCGTTGCACAATACATGCCTTCTATTTGTCAAAATATATATGTATCTAGACATCTTTTAGTATATAGGTACATCCATTTTTGGACAAATGGAAGTCAAGTATTTTGGAACGGAGGGAGTACACAATAATTTTTTTAAGTTAGCACAACTAGTATAATCCGAGAGCACAACCGAAGATTTGGTCGGGTTCTTCCTCCTTTTGCGGACACGTGGGACATCCAGCATCCAGGTAGTGTCATGAAAGAAAATAGAGTGGTAGTTGAAGCCACGAGATGTGTATCTTGGGTTAAACTGTAAATAGAATCTTACTACTCTTGAGTAACTCCAAAAGCGGCCACTGAAGATCTTTATTGGATTTGTTTTTCATCACCAGCACGTCGAGGTGAAAGATGTGCAGGTTCAGCGGGTCCTCTTGCGTTTTCACTGACATGTGGGGCCGCACGTGAGCAAACAGACGATGGGCTCCGCGCGTCCGCTGGCTTGGTTAGAAGAGAGATAGAGGAGGGCTGAGCACGGACTGCAGGAAATTTGTTCTACGTACCTCGATATAGGCTCGATATAGTGGGACGGCATGGGCCATAACTAGCATTCACGTCTAGCAGTACGACACACGCCACCCACATGAGTCCCATCCGACACCAATTTTCTTGGAGTCCATGCTACAGCCATCTCTTCTCCCTCGTGTTTTCTTAGCCATTGCACGGTGGGCGGGGTGGGGGTTTGCCGATAGTCGGTTTGCTCAACTGCGGTCCCACTTGTAAGTGAAAATGCAACACCGCACGCATTCCCGCTTGAGCGGCATGCTGGACCAACCGTGTGGGGGTGCGACGCGAACACGGCAGGCTTTTCCTTTTGAACTCGTAACTTGTAAAATTTGGTTCTGCTCGATGGCGCGACCGATAGATAGAAAATAACGATTTTGCCTAGAGTAATGAGAAGTTTGGTTCTGGTGCCGTTCATGCATGGAGTACGTATGAAAATTATGAAGTTGATGCGAAAGGTAAGATAATTACTACATGGATTTGACGAAAAGATAAAAATGCATAGGGATCCATCAACGACATCCTCACGCCCTAGTGCGCCGGGTCACCAACCGACGTGTGAGGAGCAGCGGTGTTGGCGGCGAGCTCAACGTGCTTCTGGACAGTGCCGTCCAAGGTCGCCCTGCGGTCCAACAAGGCCAGCGTCCTATCGTCCTCCTCTTGCATGTAGTAGTCCTTGTGGACGGTTTGCGCATAGACGTGGGTGATTATGTCGATGGTGTCTTGCTGCGCCAGGCGCTGCGCGGCGAGCGCGACCTCGAGGTGGAAATTCTCCGGCGCGACGGCGGGCAGTCGCAGGGCAACCAGTGCGTCGAAGAGGTTGTCACCATAGTGGCCGTTGAGGGTGGCGGGCATCGCAGAGCCTAGGCGCGTCGGCTGGAGGCTTACGTCAAAGTCATCCGCAAGGTTCTTGACGACGGTGAACTTGTCGAGGGAACCGACGAGGACCTCATCGAACAAGGAGATGAAGCTATCGTCCAAGTGGCCCCTCGCCCTGGCGGACTCAAGCAATACTACCTGGAGACGTTCCTCGGTGCCGGGCCGCAGGCCGGCGTCGTGGACCGTCTGGCACAGCCGGCTGATGCTCGCGCTCATCGCCTGCATGGGTCTAGCTTAGCTTCTAGTCAACTGATCTTGCGATTCAAGTGAGCACTCTTGTCCTTGGTTAGCGTGCGTAGGTGCGTAGGATTTCGTACTACTCCTCGGCCCTCTAATGCACCTGCCTTTGGCTGTATGATAGGTGGGCCAGCCACCCCTGGGCCCCGTGT
Source organism: Triticum urartu (assembly GCF_056163025.1). Lineage (NCBI taxonomy): Eukaryota > Viridiplantae > Streptophyta > Magnoliopsida > Poales > Poaceae > Triticum > Triticum urartu. The sequence continues at coordinate 618,366,048 of NC_141874.1, read as the reverse complement.
CATTCACCCAAAGGCAGTTGCCATAAGTCAATGAACCTGCGTTCCCCTCTGTGCCGGTGCAGTATAGTCATCTCACCGGACCTCTAGTTGGGGCCAAACGAGAGAAGTTTGATGTTTACTGGTTTATTGGTCCCCTTTGCATTTTGCGCCAAGTTTTGACCTTTGATTTAACTAATAGAATGTTAATGCATGTAAAGAAAAAATGTTGTGTAAGTCACCTTACGAAAACCAAATAATCCCAAAATACTTAGGCACGGTGCATTAACTCCCTCCTTGTTTCTTATTTCATGACATATCAACCAATGAGAGATGTGGGCCGTGCATGCTTTCAATGACTTGAGACTACCAAACATGACATGCAGTGTTCAGTTCATTGCATGTAATCCTATTAGTACTCTAGTTAGGAGTAGCAAAAAAACATTAAGTTCTCTCACCAATAGGAATGAAACACCATGTATTTATTTACAGAGGGAGTAGTACATTTTTTGTGACATGCATTACTAGATATTGCTAGTCAAATACTAAAATCCAGATGGACGTGGTAGTACTCCTAAATCCAGACGGTGGTGCTACTAGTACTAGTAGTAGTACTACCAATGTAGTAGTAGGAGTACTAGCACTGTACTACCCGTTGGTCAAATTATTACGTGCTGCTCCTCGCAGTGAAGTGACAAGACCCTGTGCCGGAGATGACACATGAGTATAGGCGCCGTGTTCGGCATACCATAGTCAGCCTCACCGTCTGCAGTCACTATCATCATGGCTGTAGACCTAGCCTGCTTACAACTAGCCCTGTTCGACATAATTTCCCGTGCGTAGATGCCCGTGCATTTCACGGAACACCAAGATTGGGGGTGGACGGCTCCGGCAGCGGCCATCGCGCCAGATTTTTCCACGGCCTTCTAGGTGTGGTGGGGAGGAGATAAGGCTGATTGTGAGAGACAAGGAGTTGTTTGTAAATAGGGAACAAGTGTGGGCATCTTGTTGCAAAAATGGAGAAGCTTGGTTTGTATGCGTCAGATCTAGATCCGACGGCTATTGGTGAAAGATGGGAGGCACAACATCATCACCAACTCAGGTCCAGTTTGATTCGCAACATTTTGAAAACGCAGGAATAGGACACGGCAATATTACAAGTTTCAAACTGATATTACAGATGTTAGGAGTAATGTTGCACCTATGAAGAGGGAATTACTAGGAAGTTTACGTAAGAACTTTCGTTACTTTAGGTGGATGCAGCATTATCGTACAAACTAAAATCCACCGCCCTGACAAGTCACTAATGGGGAAATAAGTTTTTGAGTCTCTGGCCACTTGATGTTTCAAAAACAAATTCAGCTTCTGCGGAGACTTTGTCATTTAGGCTTAGACGCTTGCGGTGATCAGTACGCCATTCATTGTTGCGCCAGAGAACGCCAAACCTCATTACCTTGAGCACACTTGCCTCCAGAACAAAGAACCTGGCCAATTTAATCTCAGATGTGCTGCCTCGCTAATCGATCAAATCAATTTCTGTAAGATGGAGATCAAGGCATTCGATGTGATTGTTATAGTGCAGCACATTTTTCACTTTCGGGTCTTTTTTATCTGCAAAAGAAGAGAACATATTAGAGTAGCTGGCTGCATAAGATTGCCGTGTCATCAAGAGGTACCAATATCATTCGCTCATATGATAGGGTTGGCTGGCTAGTGATATTTTTTCGCTCTCTCTCTCTCTCTCTCTCTCTCTCTCTCTTTCTGTTACCTCTCATTTAACTAGGAGCACGTGAAGAGCTTGGGCATTTGTTGCCTTCCACTATGTGGCCGATGCCATATTTCGCAAAAGTATGCCACATAATACACATGGATGTCAAATCAAAAGATTTTGGCACCGCTCTCGCGATCTGAGAGAGTTGGCACCGCTGTGCACACATACCCACATGTATAAAAAAAATCAATCAAACCAACTACACTAGCCTCTCACTCTGCCAAACAAGTGTTTTTTTATTGCCTCAGTCCTCTCTCTCACACGCAGTGTTTTTTCATTGCGTGAGTTAATTTGGCACCGAAGCAAAGTAGGTGATCCAGAATGGGGCACCAGGTGAGAAATGGAGGGACATCGATGCCAAATGCATCACAAGTGAATTTGGCACATGTTTTGGCCTACATAGCCCACTTTTGTACTTCCTCCGTCCCAAAATTCTTGTCTTAAATTTGTCTAAATACGGATGTATCTAGTTACATTTTAGTGTTAGATACATCCGTGTCTAAACAAATGTAAGACAAGAATTTTGGGAAGGAGGGAATACTACCTCGTATTTAGTATAAAATTTTGACCATAGATTTACCTAAGAAAATGCCAATGCATGTCACTAAAAATTACACCATTTGAAATTATGTTCAAATACGAATCCAACGATATAGTTCTTAGTGACATGCATTAACATTTTGTCAGTTAAATCTATGGTCAAATTTTGATACTACAAAATTGGAAGAGTAAACCAGGACGTAGGTAGTACTTGCTCTTAGCGTAACCATAGAGTTACTGGAGTAGTCTAAGTTACTTTCCACTATGACTAGCCTAGGCTAGTATAGTAGTACAGCATAAAAACGATGCAGGTGATCACGTGAGAAAAAAATACTAAAAGGATTTCTTTCGGTGCAGTGCGTAGATGCAGTTTTGAACACTACACTTGTCATCGTAATTTGGGAAAATTACGAAAAAATTGAGCTACGTTGTGATTACCGTTTACTTATAGGAAAGAAGTTTCACCTCGATGAGTAGCTTCTCCGTGCACGGAAAGCATGTAAGGAATCCAACAACTTGATCCAGATTGGGGCCGATAGATTTTAGTTCTAAGATCTTCACTGTGCGCATGGACTGGGGAAAGCTTGTGGGAATCATTTTCTGGAAGACGGTCGTAAATACATCAAGAAGAAATTTAAAAATGTGAATTTCAAGAAGACGGAGAAGAAGATGAGTGCTGTACCTGACCGGTTACGAATCCAATAAAGAGTTCGGCGAATTTGGCAGACGAGTACACCAACGCTGTCAATTTTGGCGCGTCAATGACCATGATTTTTGTTGGACCTTCTAGATTCGATACAAGCAATCTCTCAAGGAAAGGCGCATTCTCAATGACCAGAACGTGGAACAGCTGGAGTGATCTCTTCCCAATTGATGTCTTGTTGCGGGGCCAGCAAAACACATAAATCCATCGAAGATTCATCGAGGCGATGTGGAGGCTAATGAACCTGTGGATCTGCTCAAGACGAAGGTACTCGAGCGCAGTACAGCTGCGGAGCAGGTGCTCCATAGCCTTCTTCGAGATGACAACATCGAAGAGGTCGAGTTGCTTGAGTTGAGGGAGAAGAAGGGCGGGCGCGGCATTAATCTGGGGAAGATAGCAGGAGCTGAAGCTGGCGCGACGCAGCGTTGGCGTGAGGCAGAGCGCGGACGGCGGTAGAGAGCGACATCGTCCAGCTTCAAAGTTGAGCTCCTCGAGCTGATCTAGGGCGGGGGATAAGAACCACTCGTCGAACTTGGGTTGGACCTTGCAGTTGGTATTGAACATGCGGATGTCAAGGCGTCTGGCTGGCCCAGGGTGCGATGAAAGGATCTTGGAGATTGCGGCCATGTGTTTGCAATCCCCGTCGCAGAGGCAGCTGTCGACGGTGAGGTTGAGGGGGACGCAACGCCAGAGGGGGCGCCACCGCCGGGAGAGCAGGGCGGTCTGCATGGCAGATTTTGTGGGGAGGAGGCCGATGATGACGAGCAACATGTCATCGGGGAGGCTGCTGATGAAGTCCAGGCTTGCCGGATGCGGTTTTGGCTCGAGCCGCCTCCGCTTGTTGGCTGCCTCGCCATCCATCTCAACCGGTGGCGACGCCGGTGTACACGTGTGCTGGTGTGTGTTGTGTGCTGGGTGTGCGCGAGTGCATCCTTCTGTGCATGCCGCCGCGCAGTGGTGAATTGTGCGCGAGTGCGTCCTTCGCGCGCAAGAAGTTTGTCCTCAATGCGTCCTCAATTTACTAGCGTGCAGGGTGCTACCCCGAGTGGTTTGAACTTTGTTTACTTCACCGCGTGTCAGATGGGCCTCTAGTTTACTTATTTTCACCCATTGCCACATGGGCCAGCACACGAAGATACAGAACACGAGCTGACAAGGCAGCATGTGGATTGGTTGACCGGTCAACTAAACAATATACGGAGCTATACACTGACACAGTGAGCGTATAATCCGTCGGTATAGAGAGTTCGAGTGAGAGGGGAGGCCCGTGAGAGAGAGAAAGGGCTACTCCCTCCATTCGATAATGTAGTTCCAACATTTTTTTAAGTCAAACTTTTGAAACTTTGACCAAGTTTATAAAGAAATTACTTATATCTACAATACCAAAGATAAATGATAGTATGAAGTAAGTACATGTTGTGATGAATCTAATGATCATTCCAGATGTAAATGTTTTTCTCCACATGTACCTGGTCAAACTTTTCTGAGGTTTGACTTTTCAAAACATCCATATGCTTATGGACATGACAGAGTCCCTAACTAGAGAGAGAGAGAGAGAGAGAAGTTTGTGTGCGTGTGTGAAAGAGAGATGGACAACACATGATAAAAGTAGAGAAAAAGCGTGCATGTCTTATGCAAACATATCACACATGCATCTTCGACAACTGCGGCAAGGTGAGGATATAGTGTGTGGTTGTTTGGAACCGAGAGAGCAAGACCCCTAGCACGTGGCCAAGAGGGTTCTGACAAACAAGGGAGAGAGGTCGAGAGAGACGTACGGAGAAAAGCAGACATGGGGAGGAGAGAGTGTATGTTTGTCATAGAGAGATCCCCTGGAGATCATGATGGGACTACATGGGTGGGAGATCGAGTGACAAGGTGTGTGCGCGATAGAAGATGCCCCGAGAGATATCGAGATAGGCGTATGGATGGAAGGAGACAGTACGTGTGTTCCTGATGGCTAGTAAGAGATAATCATACTTAGGAGGGGGGGGGGAGTGCTTGCGCCTATGATGGAGTGAGGGATTATGGTACTTAGGGGGGTGCATGTCACATGGAGAGAGAACAAGGGCGGAGAGTGTTGGATGGGTCTATATGTATAGCGTGAGCGAGACATGTGTATGTGTGAACCAGGGAGATATAAGGCCAGTTTGGCTTGCGTCCTGAGCATCTTTTCCCTGGCCTGGGGTTGTGGCTGGATTTCATTCATGCTTGTTTGGTTGCTACCCTGTGAAAAAGAAAGCCCGCCTGGCCTAGGTTCCCTTGCACTTTAATTTGCATGGCTGAACTCCAGACACTGCAAGTAGCCTGGCCCATGCAACCGATTTCGAACGCTTGGCCGTGCCTAGTCGTGTGGCCACGAGGCTAACAACAACATGGATGGATATTAGCATTAAATAATTGATGCATGGATTGATTGATGGGACGTTGATGCTTTGCCTGGCCCATGCATGAACCAAACGCTTCAGCACCACACAAGCCTGTCCAGGAAGAAATATTTTACATCTCACGTCCACACCAGGCAGTACCGGCCATCAAGGCATGAGGGTCAGGTCACGAACCAAACTGACCAATAAAGTTTGAGAGAGATTGAGGAGCCCCGATAAGGCTGAGTGGTGCGTCAGATAGCTGAGAGGGGGAAAGAGATATTCCATCCGCTCGATAATGCAGTGCATGTAAATTTTTTAGAATTCAAACTTTGGAAACTTTGATCAGGTTTACGCAAATGTTATTTATATCTACAATACCAAAGATACATCATACAAAACTACATCTCATGGTGAATCTAATGGTATATGTTTGTCGTAGTAGATGTAATTCTTTTTCTCCACGTACATGGTCAAACTTTGTGATGTTTGACTTTTCAATAAATCTATATGCTATGGACCGAGGAAAGTGTGTGTGAAGGAGAATGAGTAAGTGTGCAAAAGGAGTATGTGTGTGAAAGAGAAAGTGACAACAAACGATAAATTAGAGAGAGAGTGTGTTTTTTAGTTTCTTACGTGAACATATCACACATGCATCTCCGAGATGGAAAAGCGAGGCGAGGAGATACACGAAGATAGCTAGTGTGTGATTGTTTGCAACAGAGAGATACACCCCTGTAGCATATGTCCAATAGAGGTCTGGCCAACAAGGAACAAAGGCCGAGAGGGACACATGGATGGCATGGACGCATGGGGAGGGAGAGAGGGTGTGTTTGTGATAGAGAGATCCCGTCGAGATCGTGAGGGGACTATATGGGTGGGAGATCGAGGGAGTGCGTGCGCGATAAAAAGATGCCCCGAGAGAAATTGAGATAGACCACGCACATGTTTGTGATGGAGACTAAGATTAGCTCGTCATATACATATAGGGGGTACTGCGTGTGCCTACATTTGAGTGAGAGACCATCATACTTGGCTAGCTGGGCATGAGATTGTGTGTGTGCGCGTGTGAGATGGAGAGAGAACGAGGGGGAGAGATAGAGTTTTAGATGGGCCTATCGAGTGCGAGTGAGATATGCATGTGTATGTGTGACCCAGGTGGATGGAAAGTTTGAGAGAGGGGGGAAAGCTCCGAGATGACATAGTGGTGCGTGAGAGAGTTACGGGCAAAGAGCCAAGGAGTTTGTGTGCGTATGATGAGGGCACCCAAGATATCTAGCTTGGACTAGCTAGACTATCATACATAGTGTGCGAGAGAGACCTATAGATGGTGTATATATGCATGTGAACTAGAAAGACCCCCCCCCCACACACACACACAAAGAGAGAGAGAGAGATGGAGAGAAAGGGAGAGGGACCGACAAGGTTTTTGTGTCAGATGCATGCGACAGAATTGCAGATTGTCGGCGAGAGAGAGAACAGGAGTTCGAGAGAGGGGGAGGTCGCGTTTTATGCATCAAAGACTGATATAAACCATGTTTCGATATAAACTTGCATTCAAATATTTAAATTGGAGAACATGTTGTCTGCAATCCACACATAAACGGATATATGCGTTTGTCAAACAAGTTCATTAATTTGACTTTCAACATGTTCATGGAGTACTATAATACAGTACAACATGCTACTCGATTGAGGTGTTCAATTTTGGATTTAGTTCACTATTTTGACCTACTGAATGAGCTATTTCATTGAATCGAGATATTTCATTTTGGGTTTCATTCGCGTTTTTGAGTGGGTCAACTATTTGCCATATAGTAAATCGCTAGCAATGAGCATGTAAAAACACATTACTCCCGAGCATCATCTCTCCATCTAAAAAAGAAGTGGCAAGCTAATATTTCAAAATTTGATCCGAATCGACTTGGTAAGGTAGACGTGGATGCTCGTTCTCCCAAAATTTGAACGAACCGTTAAACATCCTCTCTGCTCGGTGGAATTCGCCTGAGCAAATAAATGGGAGACGCGAAATTACCGTCCTATGTGGGACACGCATCAATTGGCCCGTTGTACATCGAGGGTAGGTTCATAACTTCATCCAAGCGCGCCTTCTCCTCGGCCGAAATGATATGTGCCGAGTAATTCATAAACCATGGTCGGCAAAACATGCTCTCCTCGCCCGAAATAGCCCGCGCCCACTATTTCAAAACACGCTCTCCTCGCCCGAAATCGCTCGTGCCCACTATAGTTCAAAACACGCCCTCCTCGCCCGAAATCGCTCCCACCCAATATTTGGGGAGAAGCAAAGTTACTCTACTATCCCCGACCCTCAGTACACAGACCCAAGCCGAGAAGCCTATAGGCAAGGGTAGAACTGTAACCCCCCCTCACATTTCAGACAAATGCGTCTGTAAGACATGGTTCCACTCCCCTCCCAATTCCCCCTAGTTCCTCCCAAAGAACTAGTCCGCTCTAGTCCAGCAAAAGAATGTCAACTCCATTGTAAGAAGCGTGTGCGTATCCTCGCATCATGAAATTTTATAGCATTCTGATCATATTTTGTACATTTTCTTACCCATCTCTCTTTTAGAAAATAAGGTTAAACGATACAAGACTTCCTCCATTGGGATCGTATTCGAGGAAAATATCTTGCGGGAATTCTCTGTGCTCCAATGCTGATGTAAGTACCTGTTGTATATCACTATATTTTTACATCAGCTTGTATTTTGTTAATCGGCGTGAAACTAACCTTTATCTGATCTAAAATTAGTTGTAGCAAAATGTTAAAGGCGCCAATGTTGATTTTTGTAAGGAAAACTGCCTGGTAGTTTTGCGTACTGAGCTGCATGAATGTGCTATCTCATATCACGCACATTACTGAATTGTAGTGCCTCTCTGCTTGCCCATTCATTGTGTCAATGTTGCTTTCGTATTACCTTACCTGGCTGATGATAGCTGTGCCATATTGTGTTAATTTGGTGTAGGCTAGTTGCCCACACGTTCGTTGTGTCTATGTTGCTTTCCTATTATCTGACTTGGCCAATGATAGCAATGCTAGTGTGTTAATTTTGTGCAGGCTGCTGAAGATAAGAAGACAAACTTTGAAAACAGCAAGGCAACCCCATTGTTTCTTTCCAGTAAATCTAGGCCAGGTAATATGGCAATAACTCATGATTAATCTGTTTGGTTCCCGTCCTAATTTATGTTATGATGCAGTGGTCGAGACACTCTCCACTATCAATAATACAAGCCTGCCAAAATCGCCATCTGAATCTGTTCAGTATCCTTTGTCTCAAATGCAACGGAATAAATGTATGTTTGTGAACTAATTAATGGCTGAAGCAATGATGGAAATGGTGGATGAATGTAGCAAAGCAACAAGAACTTGCCCACATGCTTATGGGCGTCATCTATGCTGAGGTTGCAGATTGTGACGTTGTAGATGGTTAGGTTCTACTCATTTATTTGCACTGGCATCGATCTTTGATTGCCTAGTGGATGTAATTTCCTGTAATATATGCTGGATGTGCAACGTTATTCCCTGTATGTCGTACCTTTGCTTGATCGGTTTTGGTCCTGTGCATAATTGATCGTCGTAATGGGCTCAAATTATCTAATTTGGCCTAAAGACATGAACGAACTTTAGTGGGCCCATTAAGTTAATGGGCCGTTACTAGGACGAAAGTTAATGGTCGGCCCTCTTACCTCACAGGTCGTTAACAGGCCGACATCAAAGCGGGCAACAGGTGGCCCCAATTTATTTCACGGGCCGTTAACATGACATTACTAAGTTTGGGCTACATATGGCCAAACTATACTGTAGGCCTTTAGCAGGCCGAAAGAGATAGCGGGGTTGTACTGGACCATGAAGAGCATGGGCCACTAAGAGGCCAATAGTCAGGTCGTATTGTAAATGGCCCAACTGTGTTGTGGGCCTTTAGCAGGCCGAAAGAGAAACCGGGCTGGCATTGGACCATGAAGGGCATGGGCCGTTAAAATGCCAAAACTAAGGTCCGACTACATATGGCCCAACTCATTTATGGTCCGTTAACAGGCTGAAAGGCACACAGGGCCGGGAATTGGCCCAACACTTAAATGGGTCGCTAAAAGGCCAAAACTCAGGTTCGACTACAAATGGCCCAACTGATTTATGGGCCATCAACAGGCTAAAAGTGACACCGGGCCAGAAATTGGCCCAACACTTAAATGGGCCTCTAAAAGGCCGAAACTCAGGTCCGACTACAAATGGCCCATCAGATTTATGGGCCGTCAACAGGCTGAAAGACACACCGGGCCGGAAATTAGCCCAACATTTAAATGGGTCGCTAAAAGGCCGAAAGATGTACATCCTGAAAATTGGCCCATCCATTAAATGGGCCGTTAACAGGCCGAAATCTCATCAGGCCGATATTGAGCCTAAATATATATCGGGCTATTAACAGGCTCGAACTGACGATGGGCTGCAATGGTGTCAAATCTTTAACGGGCCGTTGCCGGGCCGAATTGGCACATCTCGTATGGGCCGTGGGCTTAAATGGACCTGACACAAGTAGGCCTTATATGGGTCGGCCTGCTAATTTTTACTGGGCCGGCCTTTTTCACTAGAATGGGCCACTATTGGGTCGTGCCACATGTCGACCTATCATAGGCGCCTCCTGTCCAATGAGTGGATGACATCTGTCCCAACGGTGAGGCAACACGTGTTTCCTTCGGCCAATCAGAATTTTACACGTGGAAATTTCCCATTGGTCAGGGCTGTTAACGGGTTATGGGATCCAAAATCCGACCCGATAGCTTAACGGCGTTCCGTTACGGTGGATGCCATGTGTCGGTCACCCTTGACGAAAGCACTTCTATGACGCGTGATTTATCATCATGGAAGTGGACACTTCCGTGATGATAATTTTGGTAATGTCATGGAACACTTCTACGACAACACATGTATGACTATCTTGATTCTGTCATAAAATCTTCATGGATGTACATGCATGACAAAAAATGCGACCTACTGTGACAAACACGTATCATCACGGAAGTGTATTTTTTTTGTAGTGTCAGCTCAGATTTAGCAACACTTCAGTCGACTAAATCGACTTTTGGGTCAGTTAATTTTCAAGGGGTGGGGTGGGGGGGGGGCTTGGTGGAGTTAAGGAAGAACCACCCACCACAGGAAGGGGGCTCGCCAGAGAGGTACCCCACTATCAATCTTAGGGTTCAGGGTGGGGGCGGTGGTTGCCGGCGGTGGGGCAGCGCGGTGATGGGGCGGTGGCGTGGGGATCGCCAGAGAAAAAGCTCGGCGCGGGGGGAGGGGGCTAGAGGGATGGTCGGGGTGGCGGCGGACCTGTGGTAGGGAGTTGTTTGGGGCGGTGAGGCAGCGGTGGGGAGTTGTTTCGGGGCGGCAAGGTGGCGCCGGGGCCGGCGGTTCGGCCGGTGGCGGCTGGCGGCTCACGGGGGTGCAGGTTGAAGATGAACTGTAGGCCCTCCCTAAATTACATGTGAAGTGCCTCTCTACTACCATTGTGTTCAGTTTTGACAGTATCATTCAGATTCCACAGTAAATTTCAGTTTCCATAGTTAAGTTCAGAGTCAACAGTTTTTACCTCATCTGTTGTAGTCAGGTGTTTTTTGGTGGTAATGCATTTTACATCATCTATAGGAGATGCTATTAGAATCCCACTTGATATTAACGATGTTTGTCTTGTGCTGCTTCAGCCTCGACGTCTTACGGCTCACCGGAGCTGCTCCAACGACGAAACGATCCATCACAACAGAGCAGTGCCCTGGACGCCATCTACAGATTCCTCAGATCTTCCTCCACACCTCCGACAGCCACCTCTGCCTCAGCTTCTTCAGTGACCAACCCAATGATGATGAGGTCGACACGGCTACGGCAAAGAGGTTGTACACTTGTCGCATCACTTATTACTCTACATTCACGTCGATCCATTAGGGCTATTTTGGTTCAACGGAAAAACATAGCAATAGGAAATTTTCCTGTGGCACTCTACTATTCAATTATTCATGCGTTTTGTTGAAAGGAATGGAGCAAAACATCGACCTGGACCTACTTTTCAAAATCCTATGCATGAAAACAAGACCAAGTGCATTAGTGGCAGAATAACATTCTAACTGTACATGCTTTCATATGGTTTTGCTTTATTTTGGCCATGTTTATTTTCATTCCTCTGCTCCTCCAATTCCTGTGAAGCAAACACCCAAGTTGACAGAAATCCTGCGTTCACAAATGCTCTGTTTCCCATGTGCATTCCTATCCTATTCCGGTGTTTTTCCTCCTATCCCTGCATTTTTTAGAAACATGCAAGCCAAATGAGCCCTTACAGAATTACTTCAGTTATAGGTAGGTGTCGAAGAAAACTTTGTGTGGTTTGTCCTACTGCCGCGACGTCGTCCACCTCACCCGAGCTGCTCCATCGATAGAAGCATCCACCAAACTAGATATCACGACTCCTGACCGTCTTTCGCCGCCTCAGATCTCCTTCCCTGCCACCGGCAGCCACCGCAATGACATCACCATCATCGACTCAGCAGATGAACCTGAGGAGTACACGGGTCCACAAGAGAGGTCACACTCTTTTGTTTCTTCTTATGTTATGAATTGCTTAATATTACCTGCTACTTTATTGTCCTGTTCACCTCTTGGACTCCAAGTCAGGTCCAAATTGATGTTCAAACTTGAGTTCTAAGTTAGTTGTGGGTCACATATCGAGGCAGCAATGAATATTATCTCTGTCTAATATCTGGTTCACCTAGGGTATGCCTATGTTGTTCATCTTGGGTGCGAAACAAATAGTAAAACAATCATCATCTATTTTTCATTAAATTAAAACAATCATCAGCCTGCTATCATTATTTTCGGATCCATCCACTAGTTGTTACCATTACTCTAGACTTCTGCATGCTCTCCTTACATAATCTCACTATATTTTTTTGTATGCATGTCAGATATTGTACACAGTCATGCTGAACATGTAGAGAAAAAGAGAAGAGTTTTACAGGGAAATACAATGTCATGCAGACATCGCTCCATGGTGGGTTCAATGGCAAACCCTCCCCCTCTCCAGATTGTAATCCAGAGGAAGATATCTTTTCTGAGGTGTATTCAGACACAGCTGACCTCTCCTATTTACCCCCAAGGTGTTTGCTCTAACTTGGCATGATGATGTTAGTCATATCATGCATATGTTGCCTTGCAGTGCCTACTTTCGACATCATATATGTCATCTGCTTAGTTTAGACATGTTTTGTAATGCCACCTGTTTAGTTTCAATATCATATATGGGAATTATGCAGTCTCATGTCTTTTAGCCATCCATAATATATGTGAAATGTGCAATGCCATCCTGTTTAACCAGGCATCATATATTTGAATGATATCTTGCCCATCCTTTTCTTCATTACATTTCCATTTGTCGATAATGTTTGTAGATTAAACTACTCTTCCTGTGAATCAGCCATTTGAGTGGGTGATGGAAAAATCTGGAGTGAAAACAAGGCCTTCAAAGCAGACAGTGCTACCTGTCGAAGCAGCTCTCTTGCTGGGTCCCGATAGCTCCTCAGCGATGGATTCAGAGATAGATGGCCACTCCTATCCCCCCACCGATGTGTATGCTCTAACTTGGGATGGTTATACTGCTCATATCATGCATATGGTGTCTTGCATTGCATAGTTTAGACATCATATACACAATATTCAACACCATGTTCTTAGTTCATACATCATATATGCGAATGCCCTCTGCTTAGCATATAAATCACATATGTGAATTAAATCATGTGATCCCGATTACTTAGATAACATGTATGTGAATTATGTCATGCGATCTTGTTTAGTTAGTCATCATATCTTTGAATTATGTTATGCTATGCTATCCAGTTTAATAGACATCATATATGTGAAATTATGTCATGCTATCCGTTTTAGTTAAACAATATACATGTCAACTATTTCATGCCCTCTTTTTTCCACACTATCTATTGCATCTGTCTCTCATACAATGTCTGTACATTCAACTATGTTTCCTGTTTATCAGCCATTTGAATTAGAGCGGGTGATGGCAGTATCTAGCGGAGTAAAAACACGGTCCTCAAATAAAACAGTGCTACCTCTTGGTGGAGATAGCACTCCGGTTGTACATGCACGAGAACCAGCCCTACCACACATAACCCAGACTCTCGTAGATTTTACCCCTACTGCGATGGACAGAGAACCAACTTCACCCAATCTAACCCCAACCCAACAGATAGTAACCCAGTTCCTGTTGACACAACACCATCTCCACCACAGAGCTCCCAAACAAGAGGAGTTAGTAAGGCAGCCCCAGTGCCCAAAGTGCCAGTACTACCATGACGAACCCCAACTCCACCAGTTAGTACACCTATTCCTGTGGAGGAAGCACAACCAACCATTCATAGTTTAGCATCTATCGCATTTGATGTTGTTAAATCCTATGTCCGTATCTTCCCATCATGGAAATATTATACTAAAGATGAAGGAAAATGCTAGTTGCAGGTGTTTCTCTAGGAGTTATGTGTAAGTAATGTTATTCATGGCAATTACTTTGCTTTGTCCCATACATTCTACCTCCATGATGGTGATAATACAGCAAGTTTTCTCATTTTTCTCTATAGAGAAAGACCGATTTGGAAACTCAGGATGAGGTAACCTGTGCTAATACCTATGCTATCTTTAAGAATGCTTAGTGGCAGTATCGGAATTACCTGAAGAAAGCGTACTTCACTGGCAAAGAAACTCATCAAATTCCCTTACGTTCTCCCAAGACACATTTACTGGACGATGACTGGGAAAGCCTTGTTTTGTAGTGGTCTATGAGCTCATTTTATTTTAAGTACTATATGCTTGCGTCTTATTGTACTCTGTTCATGTGGAACAAGTGCTTAAACCTGAAGAACTACTATTCTCATTTAAGATTCCATTGCTATCGTGCATACTGCTTTGCTCTTGTATCATTGTATTTACTCATACAAACTTATCTTTAATTTGAACGATCCAATGGAAATTCCAGTGGCAGAACAAGTATGTTTACGCTGAAGGAAATATGCCCTAGAGGCAATAATAAAGTTGTTATTTATATTTCCCTATATCATGATAAATGTTTATTATTCATGCTAGAATTGTATTAACCGGAAACTTAGTACATGTGTGAATACATAGACAGACATAGTGTCACTAGTTTGCCTCTACTTGACTAGCTCGTTGAATTAGTGATGGTTATGTTTCCTAACCATAGACATGAGTTGTCATTTGATTAATAGGATCACATCATTATAGAATGATGTGATTGACTTGACCATCCGTTAGCTTAGCACGATGATCGTTTAGTTTGTTGCTATTGTTTTCTCCATAACTTATACATGTTCCTATGACTATGAGATCATTCAACTCCCGAATACCGGAGGAACACTTTGTGTGCTACCAAACGTAACAACATAATTGGGTGATTATAAAGGTGTTCTACAGGTGTCTCCGATGGTGTTTGTTGAGTTGGCATAGATCGAGATTAGGATTTGTCACTCCGATTGTCAGAGAGGTATCTCTGGGCCCACTCGGTAATGTACATCACTATAAGCCTTGCAAGAAATGTAGCTAATGAGTTAGTTATGGGATGTAGCATTACAGAACGACTAAATACTCTTGCCAGTAACGAGATTGAACTAGGTATTGAGATACCGACGATCAAATCTCGGGCAAGTAACATACCGATGACAAAGGGAACAACGTATATCATTATGCGGTTTGACCGAGATCTTAAAGATCTTCATAGAATATGTAGGAACCAATATGAGCATCCAGGTTCCGCTATTGGTTATTGACTGGAGACGTGTCTCGGTCATGTCTACATAGTTCTCGAACCCATAGGGTCCACACGCTTAACGTTCGGTGACGATCAGTATTACGAGTTTATGTGTTTTGATGTACCGAAGTTTGTTCGGAGTCCCGAATGAGATCGGGGACATGACCAGGAGTCTTGAAATAGTTCAGACATAAAGATCGATATATTGGACGACTATATTTGGACATCGAAATGGTTCCGGGTGAGATCGGGCATTTACCGATGTACTGGGAGGTTACCGGAACCCCCAGGACGTATATGGGCCTTATTGGGCCATAGTGGGGCCCCCAACACTACGTGTACGCTTACGCGAGACTGGTTCTACCAACGTGCTTCGCACACAGGTGGCTAGTGGGTGTCAGTTTCTCCAACTTTAGTGGAATCAGATTCAAAACAGGGTTCTTTCTAAAGATCAAAAAGCAATCACTATACCGCATTGTGGTTTTTGATACGTACGTAAGAACGGTTCTTGCTTGGCCCGTAGCAGCTACGTAAAACTTGCAACAAGAAAGTAGAGGACGTCTAACTTGTTTTTGCAGGGCATGTTGTGATGTGATATGGTCAAGACATGATGCTAAAGTTTATTGTATGAGATGATCATGTTTTTTAACACAGTTATCGGCAACTGGCTGGAGCCATATGGTTGTCGCTTTATTGTATGAAATGCAATCGCCATGTAATTGCTTTACTTTATCACTAAGCGGTAGCGATAGTCGTAGAAGCAATAGTTGGCGAGACGACAACGATGCTTCGATGGAGATCAAGGTGTCAAGCGGTGACGATGGTGATCATGACGGTACTTTAAAGATGGAGATCAAAGGCACAAGATGATGATGGCCATATCATATCACTTATATTGATTGCATGTGATGTTTATCTTTTATGCATCTTATTTTTCTTAGTTCGACGGTAGCATTATAAGATGATCCCTCACTAAATTTCAAGGTACAAGTGTTCTCCCTGAGTATGCACCGTTGCTACAGTTCATCGTGCCGAGACACCACGTGATGATCGGGTGTGATTATCTCTACGTTCACATACAACGGGTGCAAGCCAGTTTTGCACATGCAGAATACTTGGGTTAAACTTGACAAGCCTAGCATATGCAGATATGGCCTCGGAACACTGAGACCGATAGGTCGAGTGTGAATCATATAGTAGATATGATCAACATAGTGATGTTCACCATTGAAAACTACTCCATCTCACATGATGATCAGACATGGTTTAGTTGATGTGGATCACATGATCACTTAGATGATTAGAGAGATGTCTATCTAAGTGGGAGTTCTTAAATAATTTGATTAATTGAACTTTAATTTATCATGAACTTAGTACCTGATAGTATTTTGCATGTCTATGTTGTTGTAGATAGATGGCCTGTGCTGTTGTTCCGTTGAATTTTAATGCATTCCTAGAGAAAGCTAAGTTGAAAGATGATGGTAGGAAGTACACGGTCTGGGTCTGTAAAATGAGGTTTATCCTCATTTCTACACAGAAGAATTACGTCCTGGAAGCACCGCTAGGTGAAAAACCCGCTATAGGAGCAACGCCGGATGTTGTGAACACCTGGCAGAGCAAAGCTGATGAGTACTCGATAGTTCAGTGTGCCATGCTTTACGGCTTAGAACCGGGACTTCAACAATGTTTTGAACGTCATGGAGCATATAAGATATTCCAGGAGTTGAAGTTAATATTTCAAGAAAATGCCCGGGTTGAGAGATATGAAGTCTCCAATAAGTTCTACAGCTGCAAGATGGATGAGAATAGTCCTGTCAATGAACATATACTCAGAATGTCTGGGTACCACAACCACTTGACTCAACTAGGAGTTAATCTTCCTAATGATAGTGTCATTGACAGAGTTCTTCAATCATTGCCACCAAGCTACAAGAGCTTCGTGATGAACTATAATATGCAAGGGATGGTGTCGTGGGTTTGTCATAGCAGATGTCCTTGTGAAAGGACTTAGTCATGTAGCCATCGCTACGGGTTAGCTTTAAGGGGTTAAACCGGACAAAGGTACACGGGGAATTTTATACTAGTTCGGCCCCTTCGAGGAAGGTAAAAGCCTACGTCTAGTTGTGATTGGTATTGCTAGGGTTTCAAAGGCCAGGGAGCGAATCCGCTTTGTCTGGATCTCGAGTTGTTGTCTGTTGTCCTGAACCGCTGTCGGGTCGTCCCCTTATATACATGGGCAGGGCCCGTCGGTTTACTGAGTCCCGAGACCGGCTCATAAACGTGTCCGGTTTGGTCTCCACTCTTTCTATCTTACAATACAAGTTTCATACAAATGCCGGTTCACGGCTACGGGCCTTAAACCGGTTCTGGGCCCTGGACCTTTCCTCTTCTGTCTACATGGGCTTCAAGCATAATCAACTATGGATGAAGTTAACCCGGTCTTTCCTGGCCGGTTTACGCCTAGTAGTAATATCCCCAACATTAGGCCCTAGATGGATTTGAACAAGTTCATGTCAATCCTTAGTAAAAACTTCATCTTCAACATCTTCTCATAATTTTAGTAAACCGCAGTGACATCATCTTCTCGGATCGTGATAAACCGTTGTAACGTCATCTATTTAAAAACTGTGTATGACACATCTTCATTAATAGGTCTCCGACAATCGAGGCGACAGCTCCGCCTCACTTCCAAATTTCTGGCCCCTCGATTTTCACGCCTGACACTTATCCCTTGCCTTTATAAATAGGACCGAGGGGTCATTTTCAACTTTTCCCCCTCGTGCCTCTTTGTGTCGTCTTCCTTGCGCTGCTCAGCCTCTGGAGCTCCACCGCCACCGTCGACCGTCGCCTCTGCTCCGACCCAGGCCGCTGCATCACCCTAAATGCACCAGAATACTATGGCGCCTTTCCGCTTCCTCACCAGCTCCGGTAAGTTCTCTGCTTTTTTCACCACAGATCTGTTCTAGGGTTTCGACATTCTTCGCAGTTCTTCTGAAGTTCATCAGTGCTTCAGTGATGTTCTTGCCTGTTCTGCCTTTAATCTGTAGATGGACACTTCGTGCTTGACATATCCCTTGCCGTAGCTATCCTTCCATTGTCATCACAAACCGTTATGCGCAAAGAACTGATCTAGTCCTTTATAAATTGCTTCAGTTCTGCACCCCTTCTAGATCCAATTATTTTTGCTTTTCTGTCTTATCTTAGATCCGAAAATTTTATATGTCACTGTGAGATCTGTTTCTATGTCCCTGTGAGATCTGTTTCTCCTTGCACCAACATAGGCAGTTTTAACCTTGTATAAGCAGTCTACGCCATTAGCCCTCTCATAAACCGGAGGATCATTTTACCTACATAATTATACTCCGGTTTAACAGTGTCTGAGTAATCCTATGCTAGTATTACCTTTTTCCCTTATTGCATTAATCTCCGGTTTACACCATTTCGCATATCAGTATGTTTCTTACTCCCTTGTCTCTTGCATATAATCATGCATAATTTATAAACCGGCCTTTCATTTTCAGCTTGTTTTGTTTCGCAATGGCCAAACAATTCACTGCCTGCTACTGGGCTCGCTCCCGAGTTACTGAGACTCAGTTGAATGAGATGGTTAGCATCGGCTCCCTGCCTAAGAAAACTAAAATCAAATGGCGAGTTCCAGGAACAGAAAATCCTCCAACCCCAAGGCAGGGCGAGGTGGTGGTCTTTGTTGACCATATAGGCCGTGGCTTCAAACCGCCAGGGTCAAAGTTTTATCAAGATGTGCTTGCCAGCTTCCAACTTCATCCGCAAGATATTGGTCCCAACTCGGTTTCCAATTTATGCAACTTCCAGGTCTTCTGTGAAGTATATTTACAAGAAGAACCAACTGCAGAACTGTTCCGGGATTTCTTTCACTTAAACCGGCGCACAGAGTTTGTAAATGGCCCGAACATAGAACTTGGTGGTGTCTCGATTGAAAAGCGGAAAGAAGTTGAATTTCCTCATGCCAAACATCATAGCCACCCAAAGGAATGGAATCAAACTTGGTTTTATTGCAGAGACACTTCTCCTGAAGACGAAAATCCCCTCCCCGGTTTTCGTGACTATAGACTATCCAATACTCACCCCATGCCCCAACGCTTGAGCTCTTCAAAAAGGGCGAAATACGCTCCTCAACTCGCCAAACTCCGGGCCTTTATGGAAAACGGTTTAACAGACGTGGACTTTGTGCGCTGTTGGATATCCTGGAGTATCTTCCCACTAAGACGGCGTCCCGGTTTAATGTGTGAATATACTGGTGAGGTTGACGACCCTCAACGCCATTGCAACATCCAATTATCTGAGGAAGAAGTCACTGAAGGTGTAAAGAAGATTCTGAATGAGTCAGAACTGATCTGTAGTCAAACCGGTCTGAGTCCCTTCTATGCCAAGAACAAACCGCCTGATGTAAGCATTATACTTCCTCTTCATCTCTAATATCTTTAACTTTATGCAAGCTGTAACCCTTCTTCTTTATATGTAGGGTGATGACCCCTTCTGGAAAAGGAAAACTGTAGAGAAAGCGGCAAAACCGACTGGAGATAAAGCGGTCAAGCCATCCCGCCCAAAGACCAAAGCCGTAAAACGGACGTCAGAACAGAAAACGGCTTACCGGATTAATATGGAGCTTGATGATGATACTAATGATCCAGAAGTTGAGGTAGAACTTGACTCACTTGGCTCTCTTTTCATGCATCTGATTAACAATGATCTTCCTCAGGAGGACGCAGAAGCTAGTCAAGCTGATGACGTAGAGGTAATTACCCTTTCCTCCGGTTCAGACTCTATGCCAACACAAAAAAACTCGCCAAGCAGTCCGGAAAGTAAGATTTTCTCATCCTCTTGCTCACTTGGATCCAACATTTATTTTTAAGATTCAACAGCATGAAGCTCGCCGGACAACCCGACACAGTGGCCAACAGGTCACTTCAGCCGGTTTACCTAACACTCCGGTTCGGAAGCGCCGGTCTGAGGTCTCTCCTACTTCTGACCATTCTTACCCCAAGGCAGGTTATTTCAGACAGCCTCTTAATCCGTCCGATTGAAATTATCAGGTGACACCTCCTTCATCTTCTGGTGAATCGACAACAACTAAACTCCCCCTTTGAAAACTGTGGCCGGGTGAGTTGTAAAAACCTTTCCTTTCAATGTGCCATAAATCCTTTGAATATGATGTTAATCCTTTCTTATTCTGTTTGCAGGGCCAAAGCCAGACCCAGCAAGAAAGCTCAGGTCACCAATCCGCCAGAAGACCCTGTCACTGAAGAAGAAGAACTAAGAGGTGAACCGGAATAGACTGGTGAACCGGAAGGCCCCCATCCCGAAGCTACTTTTGATGATCCACCCCTTGAAGGCCAACATACCAATGAACCAACAGATGCTGAGCCTGCCGCACTCGATACTGAACCGGCAGAGCCAATCCGGGCTAGTCTGGTGAAACACACTGAAATTCCAGCATCATCCACCAAAAATCCGGAAGGCCAAGATGACGATGTTATTATTACTGGAATAGGCCACAGCTCTCCTGGCCATCCCGTCATTTTAGCTCATCATAGTGCCAAAGAAGAGCAAGCTGCCCGGGATAAAGGTAAATGGAGCAGCGACTTATCAAACTATGCTCATCTTAACGCTGATGAGCTTCATTCTGGCTTCTTGAACCGTCTGCACTCAAACCGGGATTATGAAGCCGGTTTGGTGAACTTGATGAAAGAGCGATATGAGGTAAATTCCTCTCCCTTTGTATATTGATTTATAGCTGAAACACTATCCCAACTAACCCCCAAGGGCCGTTTTATGATTGTTAATCACAAACCGGGTCTTTGTAACACTTTAAGCATCTCATCATTGATCCTTGCAATGGCAGGTCTCTAATAATAGATAAGACTCATCTTGAAAAAATTAGATAACTTTCTGCAGCATAGCCCCCAAAAGCCGGTTTAACTTGGCAAGTTAATCCAGTTTTTAATCCACACATCCGTTTTAGAACAGACACACATTAGCCCCCAAGTGTCAAGGATAATGCTTGAATTGTTCTGGAGACTTGTATAAAATGCAGTACTTGAGAGCAAATAGTCATTAGCCCCCAAGTATGAAGTGCATAACTTTGCTATACGCTTTGTACTTTAGCACAGATATATGTTGTTTGTTTAACATACCTTCAACGTTGCAGGCTGAACTGAGAAACAAAGATGCCCAGAATTCTAACTTGCAAGAAAATGTGAAGTCACTACAAGCCGAGGCTGCAAAAGCCAAAGAGGAGCTGACCCGGGCCCTGGCCGGAATGGAAAAACTGAAAGAATCCTTCAACCAAGAACGTGCTGAATGGGAAACTGAGAAATCCGGTTTAACCAAAAGAGTTGTAGACGCCGAGGCAGCCCTAAAGCCAGTGGTTGAAGAACTAGCCGGTTTGAAACGCCAAATCAATGCTATGACCTCTGCTATCTTTGGTAAGTGTCTGATTACGTATGTTGCGCCAGTCGATGAATCTTATAACTGACCAAAATGTTGATAAAATTGTTGGCAGGCACTCGGATCGCTCATCTTGGTACAGATATGTGGATGAAGCTCAAAGCGGCATATACATTGGTTGAACAGCTATACTCTAGGTCTCAATGGGTTATTAGCACGGCAGCTTGTAACAAACCGGCTCCAACTTTGATTAAGGAAACCCTTGAGAAGCTGGGCATGTTACCAACCCGTATTGCTGAGTTGAAGAGAGCAGCTGCCAGAGCAGGAGCTTTAACCGCCCTTATTCGAGCCAAAGCCTGGATTCCAGACCTTGAAGCGGAGGATATCATCAAAGGATACCCAGGCGTTAAAGAAGACGGTTCAAACTTCGATAATGATTATCTTTGGCGGCTGACCAAACAGATGCGGCCAGCAGCCAGCAAGTTGGCTGATGATACCGATTTGTCCCATTTTCAACCGTTTTATGATGCAGAAGGGAGAAGACAGCCGGCCGACATCCATGAAGTCGAAGAACTTGTGCCTCCGATTCGTAAGCACACTTACACCCCTGATATTAACCCTTCCAATCTTATCCATGAGGAAGCAGTGTTCGAAGCGTTAACTGGAATCGATTGATCAACGGCTGGTTTCCAGCATCTGGGGAGGGATGAAGAAGTGCCTACACCAACTGACCCTCAACCATCAAACCGTCGCGATGAAGAGTCCTGATCCGGTCGCCGGTTTATATGGCTACTGTGAAAAACATTGATACTGTTTGAGCCGCTTTGAAGCTTCATGTAATAAGATAGCTGAAATTCCCTTATGTACCATGCCATTGAGCATGTTTCATAATACTTTGTGACAATCCGTGCCGCCCTTTGGGATATATTCATGCATAACCCATGATGAATTGTGTTCTTGGGTACAACAACTTAAAAGTGTCTAGCGGTTTACCGCTAGACGTGTCATGATGTCCAAGAAGTATATAGTACCTAGATGAATAATCAAGTGTTTGTACAAAAAGTAATGTACAGAACATACCTCATTGATTGACCAAACGTGTATACGGCAAATGTGTTAATACCAATCCAGAATGTTGATAACTCCATCTTCATAATGTCGGTCTATATATTAAACCGGACCGGGATAACCACCAGATTTTGTTTATAACACTGGAGATTTTGTCAAACCAGACCGGGTCAATGAACACCGGTTTATAATTGATCATGTGCTTTGAAGTTGAAAAGCAAGCCGGGTCAAGGACACCGGTTTATCAAAAAATACTTATGATTTTCAACAAACAAAATTCAAACAGGAAAATATGCAAGGCTTTTTACGAGCTGCCAGGCTCCAAATCGAGGCTTTTCATGGGCTACCAGGCCTCTGAGTTAAACCATTTAACAAAGCCTTTTAAGATGGGCCTCCAATTAACCAATCATCGTTTTAATTGTGACAAGTTCAGGGTCTGTAAAAGATTGACTTGTCAAACGTTCGATGGGTCATACCAGGATTACCTGGACAGGAGTGGCTTACTTGATGAAGGCGGGTTAACCCGGGTTTTTGGGAGAATACACCAGGCTTCCAAGCAGTGGATTGATAGCCAATTACGAGGATCCTTTCAAACTCTTTGTTGCTTTACAAAAAGAGCCCCCAAGTAACTTTGTGAGCGATGCTCAGTGTGTGCCCATGTTTGAGTCTGTACTATGTACAACACTCTCTTTGGCTCCACAATTTTTTCCCTTTGTGGCTTAAATGCCTATCAAGAGGTGTAGCTATGGTGTGAGGACAACCAAGCCCCCTAGTGATATCCCTTCATGGTTTAAAAACCGATCAACGGGTGTAGCTGTAGTTCAAATATGACCAAGCCCCCTAGTGATTTTTTTATATCTATGCAGCTGCTAAAGCCGGATTAAAAGACTCCACTTTGTCCGTTGACTTGTAAAAGCACACACAGGATATAAAAAGAACAGATACCCCGCTTATAATGGAGGCTCCGGTTTATTATATGATATATACACTGTCATAAATATGTACAGATGAAGAGCCGATGGCTTCAAGTATAGTAAGGCCGAAGGAGAGCTATGTTCCATGGCCGCTTGGTCTCCTCCTCCGATTGACGTGAGTCTTCATGCTCTCGAACATCAATGAGGTAGTAAGATCCGTTGTGCAGATTTTTGCTGACCACAAAGGGTCCTTCCCAAGGTGGGGATAACTTGTGCATATCAGTCTGATCCTGGATGAGCCGGAGCACCAAATCACCTTCTTGAAAGGTTCTGGTTTTAACCCGGCGGCTGTGATAACGTCGGAGATATTGTTGATAAATTGCCGATCGTGCTACTGCGAGATCACGCTCTTCATCCAACAGGTCCAGTGAATCTTGACGTGCTTTCTCATTATCAGCTTCAACATAAGCTGCCACACGGGGCGAATCATGATGGATGTCACTAGGAAGAACCGCCTCTGCTCCATAAACCATGAAGAAAGGTGTGTAACCCGTAGACCTATTGAGTGTGGTGTTGATGCTCCGTAACACAGAAGGTAGCTCCTCAACCCAACAACCCGGCGTCCACTTTAAGGGAACCATAAGCCTTGGTTTGATACCCCATAGAATTTCTTGATTTGCCCTTTCTGCTTGACCATTAGATTGGGGGTGAGCCACCGACGCTAGATCAAGCCGGATGTGCTCACGTTAACAGAATTCTTTCATCTCCCCTTTTGACAGATTAGTACCATTATCTGTTATAATGCTGTGTGGAAAACCAAACCGGCATATCACCTTCTTGATGAATTGAACCGTCGTGGTTGCATCACACTTGCTAACTGGCTCTGCCTCCACCCATTTAGTGAATTTATCAACTGCTACTAACAGGTGGGTCTTTTTGTCCTTAGAACGCTTGAAGGGTCCAACCATATCAAGCCCCCAAGTTGCAAACGGCCACGTAATTGGAATCATCCGCAACTCTTGAGCCGGAACGTGCGAACGGCGGGCAAATTTTTGACATCCATCACATCTCTTGACTAAATCCTCCGCATCAGCATGTGTCGTCAACCAGTAAAAACCGTGGCGAAAAGCTTTGGCAACCAACGGCTTTGAACCGACGTGGTGACCGCAATCCCCTTCATGGATTTCTCGCAAAATCTCACAACCTACTTGAGGAGAAACACAACGCTGAATTGCTCCTGAAACACTGTAATGATGTACCTCCCCGTTGAGTATGGTCATGGACTTGGAACGCCGGATTATCTGTCGAGCCAAAGTTTCATCGTCTGGTAACTCTCCCCGGTTCATGTAAGCCATATATGGGATCATCCAATCCGGTGTGGCATGCAGAGCTGCCACCAACTGAGCCTCCGGATCAGGAATAGCCAAATCTTCTTCGGTTGGTACTTTGACTAACGGATTATGCAACACATAAAGAAAGACATTGGGCGGGACCGGTTTACGTTGGGAACCAAGACGACTTAAAGCGTTCGCCGCTTCATTCTTCCGCCGGTCTATATGGTCCACCTGATAACCTTTAAAGTGACCAGCCACTGCGTCCACCTCTCGCCGATATGCAGCCATGAGTGGGTCCTTAAAATCCCAAGTGCCAGACACCTGCTGACCCACTAGATCTGAATCGCCGAAGCACTTAACCCGGCTTAAATTCATCTCCTTGGCCATCCGAAGACCGTGGAGCAAAGCCTCATATTCAACTGCATTGTTAGTGCAAGGGAACATTAAACGGAGGACATAACAAAACTTGTCACCTCGTGGGGAAGTTAGTATGACTCCAGCCCCCGAGCCCTCCAACTGTCTGGATCCATCAAAATGAATAGTCCAATATGTATTATCTGGTTTCTCTTCAGGTGCCCGTAACTCTGTCCAATCATTGATGAAATCCACGAGTGCCTGGGATTTCATTGATGTGCGGGGTATATATTTGAGCCCATGAGGACCAAGCTCAATAGCCCACTTGGCAATCCAGCCAGTTGTTCTCTGTTTTGAATGATGTCGCCCAGAGGAGCTGAACTGACCACTGTGATAGGATGGCCCTGAAAATAATGTTTAAGCTTCCGGCTCGCCATAAACACCCCATACACCAGCTTCTGCCAATGCGGATACCTCTGCTTTGACTCAATGAGCACCTCGCTGATATAATAAACCGGCCGTTGAACCGGATATTCCTTGCCAAGCTCCTTGCGCTCTACCACAATGGCTATGCTAATATCCCGGGCATTAGCAGCCACATATAATAATAACGGCTCTTTATCGATCGATGCTGCAAGCACGGGCGGTTCAGCTAGCTGCCTCTTCAGATCCTCGAACGCCTTATCAGCTGTCTCGCTCCAAACAAAGTTATCTGTTTTCTGGAGCATCTGATATAAAGGGATGGCCTTTTCTCCAAGGCGACTGATAAATCGGCTCAAGGCTGTAATCTGGCCGGCCAAACGTTGAACATCGTTAATACACGCCGGTTTAGCCAAGGATGTAATTGCTGCAATCTTTTCCGGATTAGCCTCAATGCCTCTGTTTGATACCAGAAAGCCTAAGAGCTTGCCTGCCGGGACACCGAAGACACACTTCTCCGGATTGAGCATCATCTTGTAAACCCGGATATTGTCAAAGGTTTCTCGTAGATCATCTATCAATGTCTCCTCCTTTCTGGACTTGACCACAATATCATCCACATATGCATGAACATTGCGCCCAATTTGTTTATGAAGGCAATTATGAACACATCGATGGTAGGTCGCCTGGGCACTCTTGAGTCCAAAGGGCATGGAAACATAGCAGAAGGCTCCAAAGGGAGTTATGAAGGCTGTCTTCTCCTGGTCCTTAACCGCCATTTTGATCTGATGATAACCAGAGTAAGCATCCAGAAAACACAAACGGTCACAACCTATCGTAGCATCAATTATCTGATCAATGCGAGGGAGAGCAAAGGGGTCCACAGGGCAAGCCTTGTTTAAATCTGTGTAGTCCACACACATGCGCCAAGTGCCGTTTTTCTTAAGAACCAGCACCGGATTGGCTAACCACTCTGGATGGAAAACTTCGACAATAAACCCTGCGGCCAACAGACGGGCTACCTCTTCACCTATAGCCTTACGTGTCTCTTCATTGAAATGGCGGAGGAACTGCTAGACCGGTTTAAACTTAGGATCAATGTTGAGTGTGTGCTCAGCGAGTTCCCTCGGTACACCTGGCATGCCAGAAGGTTTCCTTGCAAAGATGTCCCGATTCTCACGGATGAACTCGATGAGCATGCTTTCCTATTTGGGATCCAGGTTAGCGCTGATGCTGAACTATTTGGATGAATCGCCTGGAACAAAGTCAACCATCTTAGTGTCTGTAGCCGATTTGAACTTCAACGCCGGATCATGCTCTGTAGTTGGCTTTTTCAAAGAGGTCATGTCTGCCGGATCAACTTGCTCCTTATAGAATTTCAACTCCTCCGTGGCACAAACCGTCTCAGCATAAGCCGCATCACCTTCTTCACACTCCAAAGCAATCTTTCTACTTCCATGTACTGTGATAGTCCCTTTATGGCCTGGCATTTTAAGCTGTAGATAAACATAACATGGCCTTGCCATAAACTTAGCATAAGCCGGCCACCCAAACAAGGTGTGGTATGCACTTTTGATCTTTACCACCTCAAATGTCAATGTTTCTGACCTTGAATCATAGTCATCTCCAAAAGCTACCTACAAAGCTATCTTGCCAACAGGATATGCAGACTTACCAGGTACCACCCCATGAAAGACCGTATTTGACGGTTTGAGATCCTTATCTGTCAACCCCATACGGCGGAATGTATCATAATACAAAATATTGATGCTACTTCCCCCATCCATGAGCACTTTAGTAAACTTGTATCCCCCAACTTGAGGGGCTACCACCAGGGCCAAGTGACCCGGATTATCAACCCGTGGTGGGTGATCATCTCTACTCCAAAAAATAGGTTGCTCAGACCAGCGTAAATACTGAGGCACTGCCGGCTCAACCGAGTTTACTACCCTTTTGTGAAGCTTCTAATCACGTTTGCACAAACTAGTAGTGAAGACATGATATTGCCCACTGTCCAGCTGTTTGGGATTGCTCTGATAACCTGACTGCTGCTGCTGCTGACTCCCCTGATGGTTGTATCCTCCCTGGTTGCCTTGGTGCCCTTGATTGACGTGTCCGGTTTGGTTGCCTGGAAACCCTGAACCGGAAGCACCACCTCCGTAACCCATCCCGTGGAAACCTCCTCTTGAACCGTCGGGCGGGCTGTTGTCATATTGGAACATATTGTAATTCTTGAAATCCCGCATGATATAACAGTCCTTCCAAAGATGTGATGCCGGCTTCTCCTTCGATCCATGCTTTGGACAGGGCTGATTTAACAAGCGCTCCAAATTGTTGCCTAAACCTCCACCCTTCTGGGGCTACTTTCCCTTACGGCGCTGGCCATTCTCCTGCGCTTTGGTATTTACAACAAAGTCCAAGCTACTGTCAGCCTTGCGCTTACCACCGTTTCCATGGCCTGCCGGATTATGATGTTGACCTTATGCATTGCCGTTCTTCTTACCTTTCTCTGGTTTGTCCTCCTTTGAATCCAGATCCTTGGTATTATCTGAATCGGCGTATTTAACCAAAGCGGCCATGAGTGTTGACATGTCATTGCAGTGACGTTTGAGGCTTCCCAACTTCTGTTTTAACGGTTTGAAACGAAAATTGCCCTCTAATGTTAACACTGCAGTGTCTGCATTGATACAATCTGATGAATGAAAAATCACTGAGACCCGTTTGACCCAATGGGTCGTGGACTCCCCTTCCTCTTGGACACAAGCGGCCAGATCTACTATTGACATCGGTTGCTTACAGGTATCCTTGAAGTTCTGGATAAACCGGTGCTTCAATTCGGCCCATGATCCAACAGAGTTGGTTGGCAAGCTCTTCAACCAAGTGCGAGTTGTTCCTCCCAACATCATGGTGAAATATTTAGCACACACTGCCACATCCACATCTAACATCTCCATTGCCATCTCATAGCTCTCCACCCACGCCTCTGGTTGCAAATCAGCGGTGTAATTTGGTACCTTACGAGGTCCCTTGAAATCCTTGGGCAGTCTCACATTACGCAAAGCGGGGGTTAAACACGGCACCCCTAAGGAACTGAACATCACTCCTGGCTCCACGAAGGCCGTGGGGTGAACTAGAGTATGCTGTCGTGCTCCGTGTCGAGCTGCCAACTCGGCCTCCCGACGTGCGCGGCCATGGTCCACAACATCTTGCGCATTAGCACCTCCCCCGGCCGGGTTGTTCCCTCGTGGTTAATTTCGGCGACGTGCAATACTGGACACCGCCGGTTCGTCCTCCACGTGTCTGCTATAACTCCGGCTTGGACGGGAGTAGAATGAATGCTCTCACGACTGTGTGAATATGTCTGCTGTTGATTTAGTGCTGTTTGAAGGAGATCCCTGGCCCGACGTGCTTCCACTGCAACTGGTGACTCGCCATCGGTTGGGAGGGCCGCCAGGCGTGAAGCGGCGGCCACAATGTTGTCCAATGGGTTGGAATAATGCCCGAGCGGCGTTGGTACATACTGTGGCACAACGTTGCTCTGGCAAGGTGGGTCCGTCATGCGTGGTTGAACCGGCACTCCTGTTTCCGGCGCCCTCGCCCGGTTTAGTGCGGGTTGGCTACGCGCTCCTGCTCCTGGTGTGTTGAAGAGATTCTGTGGCTCATAAATCAACGGGAGACGTGATCGATACCTTCTTCTCATGACTTCCTCTGAAGCATTCTGATCCAGTCTAATCCGGTAGGCATGTGCTTCCAATTCAGCCCGCTCTGTAGCCATCCTAGCATTCTCTGTTGCCAGGTCTGCTTTAGCCTGGGCTATCTGATCTTTCACCTTTGCAATCTCCGCATTGTGCTGATCCCTGGCTGCTACATCCACCTCCGTGGCCATCAACATTGCCAAAGCGTCGAACAAATCAGACAGGACTTGGGCCGGAGGCGGCGCCGAGCTTCCTGCCCCTGCTGGTGTGGCCGTTGTTGAACCGGAGAGCATTGCTGTGGCGGTAGATGAATGAGGCGCCGATTGTGTGCCGGCCATGAAGATGGCGGCCCGGTTTGGTAGATTGGGTGAATCCGGAATACTGTTGCCCTCGGATCCTCCCTTAATCCGACCGTCCTGCAACTGGTAAAGTGATTCGGTCTCTCTAGAAGACTCGTCATCAGAACAGACCACGGTCTCTCCATCAGACACCGGTCCGTCCTCGTACCTCGGTCCATGGATGACACCCACGAAAACATGCCTTGCCTCGGGCTGCACCGGCAAAGAACTTGCAAGCCGAGCCGTTTCCATGATGTCGGTGTAGATGTACGGCTCAGGGGCCGGTTCACCGATCTTGCCGATGAAGACGTTAATCCCACCAAAGGGGACTCGGTACCCGTATTCGATTGAATCGGCCTCGGGACCCCATCCTGCGTTGTCGATGTAGAGCTTGCCGCGACGACTCTTCGTCATCCGGCCCACAGCGTATCCCTTAAGTCCATCGAAGCTGCCCTTCAAGAACTCAAAACCATCGTGCGATAGCCCCACAGTGGGCGCCAACTGTCGTGGGTTTGTCACGGCAGATGTCCTTGTGAAAGGACTTATTCGTGGAGCCATCGCTACGGGTTAGCTTTAAGGGGTTAAACCGGATAAAGGGACACGGGGAATATTATACTAGTTCGGCCCCTTCGAGGAAGGTAAAAGCCTACGTCTAGTTGTGATTGGTATTGCTAGGGTTTCGAAGGCCAGGGAGCGAATCCGCTTTGTCTGGCTCTCGAGTTGTTGTCTGTTGTCCTGAACCGCTGCCGGGTCGTCCCCTTATATACATGGCGGCGCCCGTCGATTTACTGAGTCCCGAGACCGGCTCATAACATGTCCGGTTCGGTATCCACTCTTTCAATCTTACAATACAAGTTTCATACAAACGCCGGTTCACGGCTACGGGCCTTAAACCGGTTCTGGGCCCTGGACCTTTCCTCTTCTGTCTACATGGGCTTCAAGCATAATCAACTACAGATGAAGTTAACCCGGCCTTTCCTGGCCGGTTTACGCCCAGTAGTAATATCCCCAACAAAAGGATAAGATGATTCCTGAGCTCTTCGCAATGCTAAAGGCTGCGGAGGTAGAAATCAAGAAGGAGCATCAAGTGTTGATGGTCAACAAGACCACCAGTTTCAAGAAATAGGGTAAAGAGAAGAAGGGGAACTGCAAGAAGAACGTCAAGCCAGTTGCTGCTCAAGTGAAGAAACCCAAGTGTGGACCTAAGCCTGAGACTGAGTGCTTCTACTGCAAAGGAACTGGTCACTGGAAGCGGAACCGCCCCAAGTATTTGGCATAGAAGAAGGATGGCAAAGTGAAAGGTATATTTGATATACATGTTATTGATGTGTACCTTACTAATGCTCGCAGTAGTGCCTGGGTATTTGATACTGGTTCAGTTGCTAACATTTGCAACTCAAAACAGGGGCTACGGATTAAGCAAAGATTGGCTAAGGACGAGGTGACGATGCGCGTGGGAAATGGTTCCAAAGTCGATGTGATCGCCATTGGCACGCTACTCTACATCTACCTTCGGGATTAGTTTTAGACCTAAATAATTGTTATTTGGTGCCAGCTTTGAGCATGAATATTATATCTGGATCTTGTTTGATGCGAGACGGTTATTCATTTAAATCAGAGAATAATGGTTGTTCAATTTATATGAGTAATATCTTTTATGGTCATGCACCCTTGATGAGTGATCTATTTTTACTAAATCTTGATAGTAGTGATACACATGTTCATAGTAATGAGGCCAAAAGATGCAGAGTTGATAATGATAGTGCAACTTATTTGTGGCACTGCCGTTTAGGTCATATTGGTGTAAAGCGCATGAAAAACTCCATTCTGATGGACTTCTGGAATCACTTGATTATGAATCACTTGGTACTTGCGAACCATGCCTCATGGGCAAGATGACTAAAACTCCGTTCTCCGGAACAATGGAGCGAGCAACAGAGTTATTGGAAATCATACATACTAATGTATGTGGTCCAATGAACATTGAATCTCACGTCGGCTATCGTTATTTTCTCACCTTCACAGATGATTTGAGCAGATATGGGTATATCTACTTAATGAAACATAAGTCTGAAACCTTTGAAAAGTTCAAAGAATTTCAGAGTGAAGTGGAAAATCATCATAACAATAAAATCAAGTTCTACGATCTCATCGTGGAGGTGAATATTTGAGTTATGAGTTTGGACTTCATTTGAAACAATGCGGAATAGTTTCGCAACTCACGCCACCTGGAACACCACAACGTAATGGTGTGTCCGAACGCCGTATCCGCACTTTATTAGATATGGTGCGATCTATGGTGTCTCTCACTGATTTACCGCTATCGTTTTGGGGTTATGCTTTAGAGACGGCTGCATTCACGTTAAATAGGGCGCCATCTAAATCCATTGAGACGACATCTTATGAATTGTGGTTTGGCAAGAAACCCAAGTTGTCGTTTCTTAAAGTTTGGGGCTGCGATGCTTTTGTGAAAAAGCTTCAACCTGATAAGCTCGAACCCAAATCGGAGAATTGTGTCTTCATAGGATACCCAAAGGAGACTGTTGGTTACACCTTCTATCATAGATCCGAAGGCAAGATATTCATTGCTAAGAATGGATCCTTTCTAGAGAAGGAGCTTCTATCGAAAGAAGTGAGTGGGAGGAAAGTAGAACTTGACGAGGTAATTGTACCTTCTCCCTTATTGGAAAGTAGTTCATCACTGAAATCAGTTCCAGTGATTCCTACACCAGTTAGTGAGAAAGCTAATGATGATGATCATGAAACTTCTGATCAAGTTACTACTGAACATCGTAGGTCAACCAGAGTAAGATCCGCACCAGAGTGGTACGGTAATCTTGTTCTGGAAGTCATGCTACTTGACCATGAAGAACCCACGAACTATGATGAAGCGATGCTGAGCCCAGATTCCGCAAACTGGCTTAAGGCCGTGAAATTTGAGATGGGATCCATGTATGATAACAAAGTATGTACTTTGGTTGACTCGCCCGATGATCGGCAGGCCATAGAGAATAAATGGATCTTCAAGACGAAGACTGACGCTGACGGTAATATTACTGTCTATAAAGCTCAACTTATTGCAAAAGGTTTTCGACAAGTTCAAGGAGTTGACTACGATGAGACCTTCTCACCCATAGCAATGCTTAAGTCCGTCCGAATCATGTTAGAACTTGCCACATTTTATGATTATGAAATTTGGCAAATGGATGTCAAAACTGCATTCCTTAATGGATATCTTAAAGAAGAGTTGTATATGATGCAACCATAAGGTTTTGTCGATCCAAAAGGTGCTAACAAAGTGTGCATGCTCCAGTGATCCATTTAGGGACTGGTGCAAGACTCTCGGAGTTGGAATATATGCTTTGATAGTGTGATCAAAGCATATGGTTTTATACAGAATTTTGGAGAAGCCTGTATTTACAGGAAAGTGAGTGGGAGCTCCGTAGCATTTCTGATATTATATGTAGATGACATATTTTTGTTCGGAAATGATACTGAATTTCTAAAAAGCATAAAAGGATACTTGAATAAGAATTTTTCAATGAAAGACCTCGGTGAAGGTGCTTATATATTGGGCATCAAGATCTATAGAGATAGATCAAGACGGTTGATTGGACTTTCACAAAGCACATACCTTGATAAAGTTTTGAAGAAGTTCAAAATGGATCTGGTAAAGAAAGGGTTCCTACCTGTATTACAAGGCGTGAAGTTGAGTAAGACTCAATGCCTGACCACTATAGAAGATAGAGAGAAAATGAAAGGTGTTCCCTATGCTTCAGCCATAGGCTCTATCATGTATGTAATGCTATGTACCAGACCTGATGTGTGCCTTGCTATCAGTTTAGCAGGGAGGTACCAGAGTAATCCATGAGTGGATCACTAGACATCGGTCAAGAATATCCTGAAATACCTGAAAATGACTAAGGATATGTTTCTCGTATATGGAGGAGACAAAGAGCTCGTCATAAATGGTTACGTCGATGCAAGCTTTGACACTGGTCTGGATGACTCTAAGTCACAAACCAGATACGTGTTTTTATTAAATGGTGGAGCTGTCAGTTGGTGCAGTTCCAAGCAGAGCGTCGTGGCGAGATCTACGTGTGAAGCTGAATACATAGCTACTTCGGAAGAAGCAAATCAAGGAGTCTGGATGAATGAGTTCATATCCGATCTAGGTGTCATACCTAGTGCATCGGGTCCAATGAAAATCTTTTGTGACAATACTGGTGCAATTGCCTTGGCAAAGGAATCCAGATTTCACAAGAGAACCGAGCACATCAAGAGACGCTTCAATTCCATCTGCGATCAAGTCAAGGAGGCAGACATAGAGATTTGCAAGATACATGCGGATCTAAATGTTGCAGACCCATTGACTAAGCCTCTCTCACGAGCAAAACATGATCATCACCAAGGCTCCATGGGCGTTAGAATCATTACAATGTAATCTAGATTATTGACTCTAGTGCAAGTGGGAGACTGAAGGAAATATGCCCTAGAGGCAATAATAAAGTTGTTATTTATATTTCCTTATATCATGATAAATGTTTATTATTCATGCTAGAATTGTATTAATCGGAAACTTAGTACATGTGTGAATACATAGACAAACAGAGTGTCACTAGTTTGCCTCTACTTGACTAGCTCGTTGAATCAATGATGGTTATGTTTCCTAACCATAGACATGAGTTTCCATTTGATTAACGGGATCACATCATTAGAGAATGATGTGATTGACTTGACCCATCTGTTAGCTTAGCACGATGATCGTTTAGTTTATTGCTATTGCTTTCTCCATAACTTATACATGTTCCTATGACTATGAGATCATGCAACTCCCGAATACCGGAGGAACACTTTGTGTGCTACCAAACGTCACAACGTAACTAGGTGATTATAAAGGTGCTCTACAGGTGTCTCCGATGGTGTTTGTTGAGTTGGCATAGATCGAGATTAGGACTTTTCACTCAGATTGTTAGAGAGGTATCTCTGGGCCCTCTCGGTAATGTACATCACTATAAGCCTTGCAAGCAATGTAGCTAATGAGTTAGTTATGGGATGTTATATTACGAAATGAGTAAATAATCTTGCCAGTAAAGAGATTGAACTAGGTATTGAGATACCGACGATCAAATCTCGGGCAAGCAACATACCGATGACAAAGGGAACAACGTATATCATTATGCGGTTTGATCGATAAAGATCCTTGTAGAATATGTAGGAACCAATATGAGCATCCAGGTTCCGCTATTGGTTATTGACTGGAGACGTGTCTCGGTCATGTCTACATAGTTCTCGAACCCGTAGGGTCCGCACGCTTAATGTTCGGTGACGATCAGTATTATGAGTTTATGTGTTTTGATGTACCGAAGTTTGTTTGGAGTCCCGGATGAGATCGGGGACATGACGAGGAGTCTCGAAATAGTAAGACATAAAGATTTATATTTCCTTTAAAGCAGCTTGTTTCTTATGAGCAGGGAAATATTTAGCAGAGAAGTAATAGATCATATACTAGGGACTACACACACAACCAGGATCAAGAGAATTAAACCATATCTCAGCATCACCCTTTAATGAGAACGAAAATATTTTAAGGATATAAAAGTAGCGAGATCTCTGATCATTAGTGAACAGGGTAGCTATATCATTTAATTTAGTAAGATGTGCCACAACAGTTTCAGATTCATAGACATGAAAAGGATCAGATTCAACCAAAGTGATTATATCAGGATCAACAAAAAATTCATAATCCTTATCAGCAACACATATGGGTGAAGTAGAAAAAGCAGGATCATGTCTCATCCTAGCATTTAGAGATTGCTTATTCCATTTAGCTAATAACCTTTTGAGTTAATATCTATCGTTGCAAGCTAAAATAGCTAAAGAAGCTTCTTGATCAAATAAATAACCCTCAGGAATAACAAGTGATTCTTCATCATCACTTTCATCTTCATAATCAGATTCAATATTTTCAATTTCTCTAGCCCTAGCAAGTCGTTCCTCGAGAAAATCACTAAGTGGCATAGTAGTATCAGGCATAGAGGCAGTTTCATCATAAGTATCATGTATAGAAGAAGTAGCATCATCAATAACATGCGACATATCAGATCGAATAACAGAAGCAGGTTTAGGTGTCGAAAGCTTACTCATAACAGAAGGTGAATCAAGTGCAGAGCTAGATGGCAGTTCCTTACCTCCCCTCATAGTTGAGGGATAAATTGTTGTCTTAGTGTCTTCCAAATTCTTCATAGTGTCCAGCAGATATAAATCCCAAGTGATTGAAATAATAGAGCTATGCTCCCCGGCAACGGCGCCAGAAATTAGTCTTGATAACCCACAAGTATAGGGGATCACAACAGCTTTCGAGGGTAGAGTATTCAACCCAAATTTATTGATTCGACACAACGGGAACCAAAGAATATTCTCAAGTATTAGCAGCTGAGTTGTCAATTCATCCACACCTGGAAACTTAGTATCTGCAGCAAAGTGTTTTGTAGCAAATAAATATGATAGTGATGGTAATGGTAACAAAAGAGTAACGAAAGCAAAGTAATGTTTTTGGTATTTTGTAGTGATGGTAACAATAGCAACGGGAAAGTAAATAAGCATAAACCAGTATATAGAAAGCTCGTAGGCATTGGATCAATGATGGATAATTATGTCGGATGCGGTTCATCATGTAACAGTCATAACATAGGGTGACACAGAACTAGCTCCAATTCGTCAATGCAATGTAGGCATGTATTCCGAATATAGTCATACGTGCTTATGGAAAAGAACTTGCATGACATCTTTTGTCCTACCCTCCCGTGGCAGCGGGGTCCTAATGGAAACTAAGGGATATTGAGGCCTCCTTTTAATAGAGAGCCGGAACAAAGCATTAGCACATAGTGAATACATGAACTCCTCAAACTACGGTCATCACCGGTAAGTATCCCGATTATTGTCACTTCGGGGTTAACGGATCATAACACATAATAGGTGACTATAGACTTGCAAGATAGGATCTAGAACTCTCATGTGTTGATGAAAACATAATAGGTTCAGATCTGAAATCATGGCACTCGGGTCCCTAATGACAAGCATTAAGCATAGCAAAGTCATAGCAACATCAATCTCAGAACATAGTGGATACTAGGGATCAAAACCTAACAAAACTAACTCGATTACATGATAAATCTCATCCAACCCATCACCGTCCAGCAAGCCTACGATGGAATTACTCACGCACGGCGGTGAGCATCATGAAATTGGTGATGGATGTGGTTGATGATGACGACGGCGACGAATCCCCCTCTCCGGAGCCCCGAACGGACTCCAGATCAGCCCTTCCGAGATGTTTTAGGGCTTGGCGGCGTCTCCGTATCGTAAAACGCGATGATTTCTTCTCCTCTATTTTTTCTCCTTGAAAGCAGTTATATAGAGTTGGAGTTGGAGTCGGGAGGTCTCCAGGGGGCCCACGAGGTAGGGGGGCGCGCCCTAGGGGGGGGGGCGCCCCCCACCCTCGTGGCAAGGGTGTGGGCCCCCTGGTCTTCATCTTTGGCAGGGATTTTTTATTATTTATTGTAAGATATTCCGTGGAGTTTCAGGTCATTCCGAGAACTTCTGTTTGCTGCACATAAAACAACATCATGGCAATTCTGCTGAAAACAGCGTCAGTCCGGGTTAGTTCCATTCAAATCATACAAGTTAGAGTCTAAAACAAGGGCAAAAGTGTTTGGGAAAGTATCTACGACGGAGACGTATCAACTCCCCCAAGCTTAAACCCTTGCTTGTCCTCAAGCAATTCAGTTGACAAACTGACAGAAATAAAGAAAAACT
This sequence comes from Triticum urartu, assembly GCF_056163025.1. NCBI lineage: Eukaryota > Viridiplantae > Streptophyta > Magnoliopsida > Poales > Poaceae > Triticum > Triticum urartu. Next base: position 618,328,492 of record NC_141874.1, on the reverse strand, counting down.
TTTACAAACTCTGTTTGCTCTTGTTGTTGTAAATATGTCAAGCTAGCGTTCAAGTTTTCAGTAAAGATTATAACTAACCACATTTGCAATAATTCTCAGGTCTCATGTTTACTCATATCAATAGTATAATCAACTAGCGAGCCATAATAATAAAACTCGGATGACAACACTTTCTCAAAACAATCATAATATGATATAACAAGATGGTATCTCGCTAGCCCTTTCTGAGACCGCAAAACATAAACACAGAGCACCTTTAAAGATCAAGGACTGACGAGACATTGTAATTCATGGTAAAAGAGATCCAGTCATAGTCACACCTAATGTAAACTAACAATAATGAATGCAAATGACAGCTGCGCTCTCCAGCTAGTGCTTTTTAATAAGAGGGTGATGACTCAACATAAAAGTAAATAGATAGGCCCTTCGCAGAGGGAAGCAGGGATTTGTAGAGGTTCCAGAGCTCGGTTTTGAAACAGAGGTGAATAATATTTTGAGCAGTATACTTTCATTGTCAACATAACAACCAATAGATGGTGATATCTTCCATGTTACACACATTATAGGCGGTTCCCAAACAGAATGGTAAATTTTATACTCCCCCTCCACCAACAAACATCAATCCATGGCTTGCTCGAAACAACGAGTGCCTCCAACATACATCAGGTCCCAAGGGGAGTTTTGTTTGCAATTATTTTGATTTAGTTTGCATAAAGCATGGGACTGGGCATCCCGGTGACCAGCCATTTATCTCGTGAGTGAGGAGCCGAGTCGACTCCTCTTGACAATAACCCGCCTAACATGGAAGATACAGACATCGCTAGTTGATACATGAGCTATTCGAGCATACAAAACACGATATTTATTTGAAGGTTTAGAGTTTGGCACATACAAATTTACTTGGAACGGCAGGTAGATACCGCATATAGGAAGGTATAGTGGACTCATCTGGATTAACTTTGGGGTTTAAGGGATTGGATGCACAAGCAGTATTCCCGCTTCGTACAGGTGAAGGCTAGCAAAAGACTGGGAAGCAACCAACTAGAGAGTGACAACAACCATGTACATGCATTAAAATTAATAAACATTGGATGCAAGCATGAGTAGGATATAATCCACCATGAACATAAATATCGTGAAGGCTATGTTGATTTGTTTCAACTACATGCGTGAACATGTGCCAAGTCAAGTCACTTAAATCATTCAGAGGAGGATACCACCCTATCATACCACATCATAACCATTTTAATAGCATGTTGGCACGCAAGGTAAACCATTATAACTCATAGCTAATCAAGCATGGCACAAGCAACTATGATCTCTAATTGTCATTGCGAACATGTTTATTCATAACAAGCTGAATCAAGAACGATGAACTCATCATATTTACAAAAACAAAAGAGGTCGAGTTCATACCAGCTTTTCTCATCTTAGTCAGTCCATCATATATCATCATAATTGCATTTCACTTGCACGACCGAACGATGTGAATAATAATAAGAGTGCATGTGCATTGGACTAAGCTGGAATCTGTGAGCATTCAATAAACATGAGAAGACAAAGCAATATGGGCTCTTTTGTCAGATAAACAATAATGCATATAAGAGCCATTTCAACAATTTAATCATGGTCTTCTCCTACTGACCCCCAAATAAAGAAAAGAAATAAAACTATTTACACGGGAAAGCTCCCAACGAGCAAAAGAAGAACAGGAAATATTTTTGGGCTTTCTTTTTAATTACTACTACAAGCATGGAAAGTAAATTAATTAAAATCTACAACTAATTTTTTGGTTTTTCTTAAGGTTTATTAAACACACAAGAAGAAAGCATAAAAGGAAATAAACTAGCATGGATGATACAATGAAAAAGTATGAGCACCGACATCTAGCAATGAGTGTGTGTGAACATAAATGTAATGTCGGTGAGAAATACGTACTCCCCCAAGCTTAGGCTTTTGGCCTAAGTTAGTCTATGGCCACGACTGATATCCATTATAATAGTCGGGGTCGTACTACGATGCAGCGGCTATCGCCTCCTGAGTTGCAGTGTGGCGACGAGCGGCCTCCGCTCTCCTCTCGTACTCATCTACCTCCTCTCTGGTAATAGTATATCCTCCTCTTGCCTGATAATCAAAGAAAGCAGGAGCAGGGAGAGTAATATGGACAGCACGACGTCTGTCAAAGATTAGTCGGTACTGGAGAGGCGATTCGTTCCTCTCGACAAAATGGTGAGAAACCATAGAATCAAAATCTAAATAAGCAGGAGGCAACTCCATGTCTCCTTCACGAACGTCTATCTCAAGAAATTTAGCTAAGTGGGTTGCATAAATTCCTCCAAAGAAATCTCCATTATATCTATTATGATGCAACCTACGAGCTACAATGGCTCCCATATGATAAGATTGGTCTCCTGACACGGCACTCCTGAGAATGCTAAGGTCAGGGACACACATGTGACATGCTTCATCCTTAGCATTTATGCACCTACCTATGAAGAGAGCAAAATAATGTATAGCAGGAAAGTGAATGCTCCCTATGGTAGCTTGCATTATATCTCTAGATTCCCCAACAGTTATACTAGCAAGAAAGTTTCTAAATTCAGATTTAGGGGGATCCCTAACACTACCCCATTGTGGAAGTTTGCAAGCAAAAGTGAAATCCTCTAAGTCCATGGTATAATATTTGTCATAAAGATCAAACATGACTAAAGGAGAACTACGCGAAGATGAATACTCAAACCTCCTCACAAAAGAGCTTGTGAGCTCATGATACTGGGGGCATTTGTCTGCCTCAAAGTCCTCAAGACCGGCATTACGCAAATATGCATTAAATTATTTTTAATTCCCGCTCGATCCATAAAATTTTCAGAAGGCCACTCACAGGGACGCACTGGAGTGTCTCTTGGTGGCTCTTTATCAGCATCACACATTGCAAGCCTGGGTCCTTGCTTCCTTGTAGAACCACCTTGGAACATTTTCCTAAGCATATTTCTTCCTGTGAAAAATTCTGAAATTTTTTAGTAACTTCAAAATAAAAGTAAACCAAACTCAATAATATTGATAGCAACTACTCCTACAAGTGCCTAGAGCCTATATCATGCATCAAAACTACTTTTGGCCATATAAATTTGAAATGCAAGCTCGAGAACAGGGTCACCTAAGCAGCAAAAATTTGCAATGAATAAAGCACTAGAACAAAAACTAATTGGACCAATGGAGGAGTCACATACCAAGGAACAATCTCCCCAAGCAGTTTTGTGAGAGGTGCTTTGAGCAAGGAGATCGAAAATGGCAGCAAAACGAGCTTGGACTCGGGTTTGAGCTGGTTTTTCGTGTTTGGGGGAGGAAGATGAAGTGTGTGGCTGAAAGAATAAGTGGAGGAGGTCCACCGTGGGCCCACGAGGTAGGGGGCGCGCCCTAGGGGGTGGGCGCGCCCTCCACCCTCGTGGCAAGGTGGTTGGCCCCCCCGGTGTGTTCTTTGTTCCATAAATCCTCAAATATTCTAGAAAAAATCATATTTAATTTTCAGGGCATTTGGAGAATTTTTATTTTCGAGATATTTTTATATAGCACGAATAATCAGATAACAGACAGAAAATTATTTATTTTTATTTTATTTCAACTAAATAACAGTAAGTATAGAGAGGGTACAGAAGGTTGTGCTTCTAGTTTCATCCATCTCATGCTCATCAAAAGGAATCCACTAACAAGGTTGATCAAGTCTTGTTAACAAACTCATTCCGTTTAACATGAAACCAGAGAAATTTCGAATAACACTAGGTTACCTCAACGGGAATATGCACATCCCCAATAATAAGTATATCATATTTCTTCTTGACAGTAGGAAGATGAAATTCAAAACCTCCAAATATAATCGATGGAATTTTTCCGATAGAATTGATACTATGAACTTGAGGTTGTTTCTTTGGAAAGTGTACCGTATGCTCATTACCATTAACATGAAAAGTGGCATTGCCTTTAGTGCAATTAATAACAGCCCCTACAATATTAAGAAAAGGTCTTCCAAGAATAATAGACATACTATCGTCCTCGGGAATATCAAGAATAGCAAAGTCCGTTAAAATAGTAACGTTTGCAACCACAACAGGCACATCCTCACAAATACCGACAGGTATAGCAGTTGATTTATCATCCATTTGCAAAGATATTTCAGTAGGTGTCAACTTATTCAAATCAAGTCTACGATATAAAGAGAGAGGCATAACACTAACACCGGCTCCAAGATCACATAAAGCAGTTTTAACATAGTTTCTTTTAATGGAGCATGGTATAGTAGGTACTCCTGGATCTCCAAGTTTCTTTGGTATTCCACCCTTAAAAGTATAATTAGCAAGCATGGTGGAAATTTCAGCTTCCGGTATCTTTCTTTTATTTGTAAAAATATCTTTCATATACTTAGCATAAGGATTTGTTTTGAGCATATCAGTTAATCGCATACGCAAAAAGATAGGTCTAATCATTTCAGCAAAGCGCTCAAAATCATCATCATCCTTTTTCTTGGATGGTTTGGGAGGAAAAGGCATGGGTTTCTAAACCCACGATTCTCTTTCTTTACCATGTTTCCTAGCAACAAAGTCTTTCTTATCATAACGTTGATTCTTTGATTGTGGGTTATCAAGATCAACAGCAGGTTCAATTTCTACATCATTATCATTACTAGGTTGAGCATTATTATGAACATCATCATTAACATTTTCATTAGGTTCATGTTCATTACCAGATTGAGTTTTAGCATCAGAAATAGAAATATCATTTGGATTATCAGGTGGTTCAGCAATAGGTTCACTAGAAGTTTGCACAGTTCTATCATTTTTCTTTTTCTTCTTTTTAGAAGAACTAGGTGCATCAATTTTATTTCTCTAAGAATCTTGCTCAATTCTCTTAGGGTGGCCTTCGGGATACAAAGGTTCCTGAGTCATTCTACCAGTTCTAGTAGCCACTTTAACAGCATAATTATTTTTCTTACTATTCATCTCATTGAGCAATTCCTTTTGTGCTTTAAGTACTTGTTCTACTTGAGTGGTAACCATAGAAGCATGTTTGCTAACAAGTTTAAGTTCACCTCTAATATTAGCCATATAATCACCCAAGTATTTAATCATATCAGCATCTTGTTTTAATTGTCTACCAAAATAAGCATTGAAGTCTTCTTGTTTAAACATAAAATTATCAAACTCATCCAAGCATTGGCTAGAAATTTAGCAGGAGGGATTTTAGCTTTATCATATCTATAGAGAGAATTTACCTTTACTACCTGTGTCGGGTTATCGAGGTCTGGAGGTTCTTCAATAAATAAAGAATTAAGATCATATGTTTCTTCGACAGGCGGTAAATTAAGACCATGTATTTCTTCAATAGGAGGTAAATTCTTAACATCTTCAGCTTTAATACCTTTTTCTTTCATAGATTTCTTTGCCTCTTGCATATCTTCGGGACTGAGAAATAGAACACCTCTCTTCTTCGGAGTTGGTTTAGGAGTAGGATCATTAATTGGAGCAGGAGCTGGCTCAGTAGGTGCCCAATTTTTTTCATTTGTCAACATATTATTCAATAAGATTTTAGCTTCACCCGGTGTTCTTTCCCTGAAAAGAGAACAAGCACAACTATCCAGGTAATCTCTGAAGCATCAGTTAGTCCATTATAAAAGATATCAAGTATTTTATTTTTCTTAAGAGGATGATCAGGCAAAGCATTAAATAACTTGAGAAGCCCCCCCCCAAGCTTGTGAGAGACTCTCTTCTTTAATTTGCACAAAGTTATATATTTCCTTTAAAGCAGCTTGTTTCTTATGAGCAGGGAAATATTTAGAAGGGAAGTAATAGATCATATCCTAGGGACTACGCACACAACCAGGATCAAGAGAATTAAACCATATCTCAGCATCACCCTTTAATGAGAACGAAAATATTTTAAGGATATAAAAGTAGCGAGATCTCTCATCATTAGTGAACAGGGTAGCTATATCGTTTAATTTAGTAAGATGTGCCACAATAGTTTCAGATTCACAGCAATGAAAAGGATCAGATTCAACCAAAGTGATTATATCAGGATCAACAGAAAATTCATAATTCTTATCAGCAACACAGATGGGTGAAGTAGCAAAAGCAGGATCAGGTCTCATCCTAGCATTTAGAGATTGCTTATTCCATTTAGATAATAACCTTTTGAGTTCATATCTATCTTTGCAAGCTAAAATAGCTAACGAAGCTTATTGATCAAATAAATAACCCTCAGGAATAACAAGTGATTCTTCATCATCACTTTCATCTTCATAATCAGATTCAATATTTTCAATTTCTCTAGCCCTAGCAAGTCGTTCCTCAAGAAAATCACTAAGTGGCATAGTAGTATCAGGCATAGAGGCAGTTTCATCATAAGTATCATGTATAACAGAAGTAGCATCATCAATAACATGTGACATATCAGAACGAATAACAGAAGCAGGTTGAGGTGTCGCAAGCTTACTCATAACAGAAGGTGAATCAAGTGCAGAGCTAGATGGCAGTTCCTTACCTCCCCTCGTAGTTGAGGGATAAATTGTTGTCTTAGCGTCTTTCAAATTCTTCATAGTGTCCAGCAGATATAAATCCCAAGTGACTCAAAGAATAGAGCTATGCTCCCTGGCAACGGCGCCAGAAATTAGTCTTGATAACCCATAAGTATAGGGGATCGCAACAGCTTTCGAGGGTAGAGTATTCAACCCAAATTTATTTATTCGACACAAGGGGAGCCAAAGAATATTCTCAAGTATTAGCAGATGAGTTGTCAATTCAACCACACCTGGAAACTTAGTATCTGCAGCAAAGTGTTTTGTAGCAAATAAATATGATAGTGATGGTAATGGTAACAAAAGAGTAACGAAAGCAAAGTAATGTTTTTGGTATTTTGTAGTGATGGTAACAATAGCAACGGGAAAGTAAATAAGCGTAAACCAGTATATAGAAAGCTCGTAGGCATTGGATCAATGATGGATAATTATGCCGGATGCGGTTCATCATGTAACAGTCATAACATAGGGTGACACAGAACTAGCTCCAATTCGTCAATGCAATGTAGGCATGTATTCCGAATATAGTCATACGTGCTTATGGAAAAGAACTTGCATGACATCTTTTGTCCTACCCTCCCGTGGCAGCGGGGTCCTAATGGAAACTAAGGGATATTGAGGCCTCCTTTCAATAGAGAACCGGAACAAAGCATTAGCACATAGTGAATACGTGAACTCCTGAAACTACGGTCATCACCGGTATGTATCCCGATTATTGTAACTTCAGGGTTAACGGATCATAACACATAATAGGTGACTATAGACTTGCAAGATAGGATCTAGAACTCTCATATATTGATGAAAACATAATAGGTTCAGATCTGAAATCTTGGCACACGGACCCTAGTGACAAGCATTAAGCATAGCAAAGTCATAGCAACATCAATCTCAGAACATAGTGGATACTAGGGATCAAACCTTACCAAAATTAACTCGATTAAATGATAAATCTCATCCAACCCATCACCGTCCAGCAAGCCTATGATGGAATTACTCACGCACGGCGGTGAGCATCATGAAATTGGTGATGGAGGATGGTTGATGATGATGACGGTGATGAATCCCCCTCTCCGGAGCCCCAAACGGACTCCAGATCAGCCCTCCCGAGAGGTTTTAGGGCTTGGCGGCGGCTCCGTATCGTAAAACGTGATGATTTCTTCTCCTCTATTTTTTCTCCCCAAAAGCAGTTATATAGAGTTGGAGTTGGAGTCGGGAGGTCTCCAGGGGGCCCACGAGGTAGGGGGCGCCCCCACCCTCATGGCAAGGGTGTGGGCCCCCTGGTCTTCATATTTGGGGCTGATTTTTTGTTATTTATTGTAAGATATTCCATGGAGTTTCAGGTCAGTCCGAGAACTTTTGTTTTCTGCACATAAAACAACATCATGGCAATTCTGCGGAAAACAACGTCAGTCCGGGTTTGTTCCATTCAAATCATACAAGTTAGAGTCTAAAATAGGGGCAAAAGTGTTTGGAAAAGTAGATACGACGGAGACGTATCATGTCATAATGCTTCCGCTTACCGTCTACGAGGGTACGTGGACAACACTCTTCCCTCTCGTTGCTATGCATCACCATGATCTTGCGTGTGCGTAGGAAATTTTTAGAAATTACTATGTTCCCTAACATACGCATGTTTCTTTAACAGGTTTGCTCTTATAAATAGCTCTGTTGATTTGAATTTCTATTGTGTATATAGTTGACTTCTCATATCATGCACGTGGTACCCATCTATAGTGTTGTTGTACATGTAGACCCGTGGTACCCATCTATAATCTTTTTGTGCCGTGTAGTTTCCCACGCTTTGTATTCTTTCAGTGCTGCTTTCTCTTGAACTGATATGATTTGAACCGTTTCTCTATTTTGATTTGGCAAGACAATGCAGTGACCACAGGACATAGATATATGTTTGTTTGATGCTTTTATAATGTACTACTTGGCAATAGATGACGTGGTAGTTTAATCTTGTCCACCTTACTAATGAACTGGTTTACCGAAATGAGTTTCATATACTAGTACATGTTAAACCTGTTATGTGTCTGCTTGTTTCTTCTTTTAGAATGCCGACAGAATATTGGGGAAGAGTGCCTTATTAAGCAATGATAAAGGAAGTAATGCAGATAAGGTTCAGGATCGTGAGACATCCTTGTTGGTCTCCAACAAAGCTGATAAAACAGCTAAGGAAAACTATCTTGAAGACAGAGATACAACCCCAAAGTCCTGTCTTGGTTTACTATTTGAGTTACTAGCCACTACCACTTGCACATGCTATTCAAACTCACTGTGTGAATCAATTCGGTTTCTTGAGTCTCAACTACAAGCTGAGAGACATCGATCAGCTGTGCTGCGACAAGAAGCGCAAGGACCGTGGAAGTCCTTGGAGCATTCAAATGCATACTTTCTGGTGCAACAGTAAGCGTTGGAGGATTTTAGCGCCAAACAGGACAAAGCTAATAAGCTTGCTAAGCTTATTGCCAGCATGGTGGATACCCAGGATAAAGTTTCTTGAGCTCTTTTGAAGTTGTTTCAGTTGTGGACTTGTTTTTCTGCCGCGTTTATTTGCACTGGTGGCCAATTTTGATGGCCAATGTATGTAATATGCTGCTTTGTTCCCTATATTTACATTGGTGGCGAACTTTGATGCCCAGTGGATGTAATATGTGTAATAGCTGTAATAGGCTAGCGCTAGTTGCTTGCTTATTTATTTCCTTATTGTCTTGTTTAGTTGTTTGCTTGTAGTCACTGCAGTTCTTTTTCCGCGTTTTTCTAGTGGCCACAATAACCTATTTTTGGTCACTAGGCCACAATAATCATGGCAACACACGGACTGTTGTAACCATGTGCCTCCAGCGGGCCGTAGGATCCATGGGCCTTCTACGCGCCGTAGGATCTATGGACTCTCTACGGGCCATGCGATCCACGGGCCTTCTATGGGCCATAGGATCCATTGGTCTTCTACGGGCCGTAGGATCCATGGGCCTTCTACGGGGCGTATAATCATTTCACCAAACATGGGCCGTACTATTCGTGGACCATAACGGGTCGTTAATACGCCGTATTTGATAACGCTATGAAAACAGCCCAACGGATTAACGGGCCACAAACGGGCCGAATGTAACCACATGCTGAATTTGGCCCACAAACGGAACACACCAGTAATGGACCGTAACTAACCGAATTCTAGAAATGAGCCCACGAATAAATGGGCCCTTAGAAGGCCGAAAGTTAACACGGGCTGGAAATGGTCGACGGAATAATGTGCTATTAATGGGTATAAAGCGATACAGTGTTCATTATGGGTCAGTTTCATCTAGGGCCTTTAATGGGCCCAGATTACAAAGGGCCTCATATGGGTCGAAAGACATCATGGGCCATACATGGGACGGAAGTTACAACGGGCTGGAATCATATTGGACGGCCCAGATGAAGCTACTTGGCTTAATTCCGATAGGCCGTAATGGGCCTGGAGTTAGGTGGTCGTAAATGGGCTATATACGAAGAGGACATTAACAGGCTTTCCGTGGGCCGGCCCGTTACCTTTTGACCAAGTCAAACGGGCCGGCCTTTTCACCGGAATGGGCCTCTATTGGGCTGTGCCACGTGTCGACGTATCATTGGCACCTCCTGCCCAATGAGTGGATGACATCTGTCCCTACGGTGAGCCAACACGTGTTTCCTCTAGCCAATGAAATTTTACACGTGGAAAATCCCCATTGGTCCCGGCTGTTAACGGGTTATCGGATCCAAAACCGGACCCGATAGCTTAACGGCGACCTGTTACAGTGGATGCCATGTGTCGGTTACCCTTGATGAAAACACTTCCATTACGCGCCATTTATCGTCATGGAAGTGGACACTTCCGTGATGATAATTTTGGTAATGTCATGGAACACTTCTACGACAACACATCTATGACTATCTTGATTCTGTCATAAAATCGTCATGGATGTACATGCATGACAGAAAAAGTGACCTACCGTGACAAACACGTATCATCACGGAAGTGTATTTTTTTGTAGTGGTGGTGGTCGGGGACGAGCGATGGTATTTTCCTATCGCCGGTACCATAAACCCACCATTTACCTTCCTCAAAACAACCATCGTACCTACCTATTATGGCATTTCCATAGCCATTCCGAGATATATTTCCATGCAACTTTCCACTGTTCTGTTTATTATGACACGCTCCATCATTGTCATATTGCTATGCATGATCATGTAGACATCGTATTTATGGCAAAGCCACCATTCATCAATTTTTATACATGTCGCTCTTGATTCATTGCATATCCCGATACACCGCCGGAGGCATTCACATAGAGTCATATTTTGTTCTAGTATCGAGTTATAATTTTCGAGTTGTAAGTAAATAAAAGTGTGATGACCTTCATTATTAGAGCATTTTTCCATGTGAGGAAATAAAAAGAAGTGTGAGATAATGGTCAAAAAAAGAGAAGTACCCAAAAAAAATGAGAGAAAAAGAGAGAAGGGACAATGTTACTATCCTTTTGCCACACTTGTGCTTCAAAGTAGCACCATGATCTTCATGATAGGGAGTCTCCTATATTATCACTTTCATATACTAGTGGGAATTTTTCATTATAGAACTTGACTTGTATATTCCAACAATGGGCTTCCTCAATATGCCCTAGGTCTTCATGAGCAAGCGAGTTGGATGCACACCCACTTAGTTTTCTTTTTGAGCTTTCATAAACTTATAGCTCTAGTGCATCCGTTGCATGGCAATCCCTACTCACTCACATTTATATCTATTGATGGGCATCTCCATAGCCCGTTGATACGCCTAGTTGATGTGAGACTATCTCCTTCCTTTTGTATTCTCCACAGCCACCTTCTATTCCACCTATAGTGCTATGTCCATGGCTCACGCTCATATATTTTGTGAAAGTTGAAAAGGTTTGAGAACGTCAAAAGTATGAAACAATTGCTTGGCTTTTCATCAGGGTTGTGCATGATTTGAATATTTTGTGAGATGAAGATGGAGCATAGCCAGACTATATGATTTTGTAGGGATAAGCTTTCTTTCGTCATGTTATTTTGAGAAGACATAATTATTTTGTTAGTACACTTGAAGTATTATTGTTTTTATGTCAATATGAAACTTTTGTTTTGAATCATACGGAACTGAACATTCATGCCGCAATAAAGAGAATTACATGGATAAATATGTTATGTAGCTTTAAACATCAAATTTTTTGTTTTTATCATTTACCTACTCGAGGACGAGCAGGAATTAAGCTTGGGGATGCTTGATACATCTCCAACGTATCTATAATTTTTGATTGTTCCATGCTATTATATTATCTGTTTTGGATGTTTTATATGCATTAATATGCTATTTTATATGATTTTTGGGACTAACCTGTTAACCTAGAGCCCACTGCCGGTTCCTGTTTTTCCTTTGTTTTAGAGTTTTGCAGAAAAGGAATACCAAACGGAGTCCAAACGGAATGAAACTTTTGCGATGATTTTTCTTGGACCAGAAGACATCCCAAGGGCTTGGAGTGCACGTCAGGAAAGCCACGAGGCGGCCACAAGGACGATGGGCGCGCCCCCACCCTTGTGGGCCCCTTGTGACTCCACCGACCTATTTCATCCGCCTATATATTCTCATATATCCCAAAACCTTCCAGGAGAGCCACGAAATAACTTTTCCACCGCCGCAACCTTATATACCTGTGAGATCCCATCTAGGGGCCTTTTCCGGCATCCCGCCAGAGGGGGATTCGATCACAGAGGGCTTCTACATCAACACCATTGCCTCTTTGATGAAGCGTGGGTAGTTTACCACAGACCTACGGGTCCATATCTAGTAGCTAGATGGCTTCTTCTCTCTCTTTCATTCTCAATACCATGTTCTCCTCGATGTTCTTGGAGATCTATTCGATGTAATACATTTTTGCGGTGTGTTTGCCGAGATCCGATGAATTGTGGATTTATGATCAGCTTATCTATGAATATTATTTTAATATCCTCTAAATTCTTACATGCTTGATTTGATATCTTTGCAAGTCTCTTCGAACTATCGATTTAGTTTGGCCAACTAGATTGGTTTTTTTTGCAATGGGAGAAGTGCTTAGCTTTGGGTTCAATCTTGCGGTGCTCGATCCTAGTGACAGAAGGGGAACTGACACGTATTGTACTATTTCCATCGAGGATAACAAGATGGGGTTTTCATCATATTGCTTGAGTTTATCCCGCTACATCATGTCATCTTACTTAATGTGTTACTCTGTTCTTATGAACTTAATACTCTAGATGCAGGCAGGAGTCGGTCGATGTGTCGAGTAATAGTAGTAGATGCAAAATCCTTTCGGTTTACTTAATACAGACGTGATGCCTATATTCATCATAATTGCCTTAGATATCAGCATAACTTTGCGCTTTTCTATCAATTGCTCGGAAGTAATTTGTTCACCCACCGTAATATTTTCTATCTTGAGAGAAGCTTCTAGAGAAACCTATGGCCCCCGGGTCTATTTTCCATCGTATAAGTTTATGATCAACAATTTTAGTTACCTATTTAATTTCTATGAAATCTTTTACTCTCCGTTCCATAAACCAAAAATAACAAAAATGTTACTTCACTGTTTATCCATCTACATCAGATCTCACTTTGCAAATAACCGTGAAGGGATTGACAACCCCTTTGTCGCGTTGGGTGCAAGTTGGTGTTTGTTTGTGCAGGTATTCGGTGGCTTGTTGCGTTGTCTCCTACTGAATTGATACCTTGGTTCTCAAACACCGAGGGAAATACTTACTCTACTTTGCTGCATCACCCTTTACTCTCTAAGGGAAAAACCAACGCAAGCTCAAGAGGTAGCACTATACATAGAGTAAACTCGTAGGAAAAGTACTTCTTAAACATCCTAAAGCATTTATGAATATTCACATCATCACCCCAAATATGATCCCATTTCTATGAGTCCAAGTGCTCCAACATCCAAGGATCATCATTTCATAGAAGGATTTCCTATGTCACTCGTTTACTGTCCAATAGTATCTCCATGATAGGCTGGTCCAAGTTCCATTCATGATTTAGCATCCACCCGAAATTTTGACTAAATTCACACTCAAAGAATAAATGGGCATAAGTTTCCCTGGCATTGCCCATACATAGGACACATGATGATGATGATGATGGACATGGGATTTTTTTCTTAAGGAGGAGATCTCTGGTGTTAAGCATGTCAAGGAAAAGAAGCCAGAGGAACAATTTATATTTATGCTCTAAACGAATTCTCATATCACTACAAAAAATCGCTATTTCTTGTGACAGAGTTAGAACTTTCACCGAAGACCACTTTCGGTGCCAGTGACCGTCACTGACTGATGGCAGCCCGGGGCAACCCCCCCCCCCCCCCGGTGAGCATCTTCAGCGATGGTTTGGTCGGATTTTAGGTGACATAGGTCAATGTCATGAGACATGTGCATATTCGATGATGTTTTCTAGTGTCACGGAAAATGTTGGACTAGGAATGGTACCTACAAAACGAAATGGATTATGTGGGGTTCTGAACTACGATTATTGGTATTCTCTGCCATGGCAGAATTGTGAACATATTCAATTGAAATTTAATTTGTCCATAACTTGAGATCCTCAAAACCAAGTCAAGTGATTTTTTTTGTAATGGGATGAAATACGGCTGTAATAGAGGGGAGGAAATGAAGTTTAACATAGCATAGCGCAGGAGGGTGACACAGGCTCAGGCCCCTCGCGGTGAGGTAAAAACCCTAGCCCCGTTCTCCGAGATTGTTCTTGCACATGTGTTTGTGATTACAAAGGTTCCAAACCGATAACAAGGTGCCAAAGATGTGCTTAAATAGAGTTTGCTACCTCTCTATATGCTATGTTACAGGTGATTTTAAGAGAGAAAGAGTTAATACCCACCCACTATAGCGAGTACTAGACGGTCCAACACTATTAGTAATGCTAGGACAGAAGGCTTGGTAATGCTCAAATTAATGCCCTGTCCATTGAGCTGCTTTCATCCGAGTGGAGCGCCCGAGTGAAGATATGCCTTCTTAGTCCGAGTCGAGTGACGGGAATCTCCACTCGTGTAGCTTATCCTAAGTGACTAAACCCCCACCATGCATGATAGTATTTTGTTTTTCTACTGTTATTTATAATGTTTTTGATAAATTTTTCACTTTATGATGTAATTCACCCTTTCTCTCTTAATGTGCAAGATTAACATGAAGAGTGAGATTGTCGGCAGCTGAAATTCTAGACCCAAAAGAGCTACAACAGATAGATTTTCCCCAGAGCTCGAAATGACCTGAAATTTCACGAAGATTTTTTATTGAATAAATAAAAAATACTGGAATGAAGAACCACCAGGGGGGCCACCAGTTGCCCACAAGGCAACAAGGCGCGCCCTGATGTCTTGTGGGGACCACATACGCCCTCTGATGCCCTCCTTATGCTATATCATGCCATTTTCCCTAGAATAAATAGAAGAGGACTTTCAGGATGAAGCGGCGCCGCCTCGAGGCGGAACCTGGGCAGGAGCACTTTTGTTCTCCGGCGGAGCGATTCCACGGGGGATACCTCCCTCGGGGAGGGGGAAATCGAATACATCAACATCACCAAACATTCCTCTCATCATGGGAGGACTCATCCCCATCAATATCTTCACGAACACCATCTCATCTCAAACCCTAGTTCATATCTTGTATTCAATCTTTGTCTCAAAACCTCAGATCAGTACGTGTGGGTTGCTAGTAGTGTTGATTACATTTTTTAGTTGATTCTAGTTGGTTTATTTGGTGGAAGATCATATGTTCAGATCCTTAATCATATATTATACTCTGCAGATCTTGAACATGAACATGAATTGTGAGTAGATCCGTTTGTACTTGAGGACATGGGAGAAGTCTTATTATAAGTAATTGCGTGAGGTCACATGTTCTCCAGGTCCGAAGGGATCTAGTGCCCAACTACCGACTCCTCCTGGAATTGTGTTATCTGAGCCGAGCTGGGAATGGCCAATAGTGGACACCTACCACTTTTCACCGGTGTGGTATCCGCTCAATGTTTTGATGACATGTATATTGTTCTTCGTCTAGTGGTGTCATGTGAACATTGACTACATAATACTTCACCATGTTTGGGCCTAGGGGAAGGCACTGGGGAGTAGTAAGTAGATGATGGGTGCGAGAGTGATAGAAGCTTAAACCCTAGTTTGTGCACTATTCCATAAAGGGCTAATCTGTATCCATATGTTTCATGCTATGGTTAGATTTATCTTAATTCTTCTTTCTTCTTCCGTAGTTGCGGATGCTTGCAAGAAGGGGTAATCATAAGTGGGTTGCTTGTTCAAGTAAGTACAACACCCTAGCACGTGTCCACCCACATATCAAATTAGTATTAGCAGTTGAGTTATCAATTCAACCACACTAGAAACTAAATATCTCTAGCAGAGTGATCAGTAGCATAGTAATATGGTAGTTTGATAGCAGAGGTAATAATAGAAATAGTAGCAGCAACAGTTTGTAGCAATTGTGACAGTAGTAGTAACAACAACAATTGTAATAGTAACTTAGCAAAGATCAATATGTGAAAAGCTCATAGGCATTGGATCGGTGATTTCGTTGGATAACATTCATCATGTAATAGTCAAAACCTAGGGCGACGCAGAACTAGCTCCAATTCATCAATCTAATGTAGGCATGTATTCCGTATATAGTCATACGTTCTTATGGAAAAGACCATGCATGATATCTTTTATCCTACCATCTCGTGGCAGCGGGGTCCATAAGGAAACTAAGGGATATTAAGGCCTCCTTTTAATACAGAACCGGAACAAAGCATTGACACTTAGTGAATACATGAACTCCTCAAACTACGATAATCACAAGAAAGAATCCCAATTATTATCACCTTGGGGTATGCAGATCATAAAACGTAACAGGTGCATATAATTTGCGAGATTGGTTCAAGAACACAAATATATTCATGAAAACATAAAGGGTTTAGATCTGAAATCATGACACTCGGGCCCTAGTGACAAGCATTAAGCATAGCAAAGTCATAGCAACATTAATCCCGGAACATAGTGGATACTAGGGATCAAGCCCTAACAAAACTAACTCGATTACATGATAAATCTCATCCAACCCATCACCGTCCAGCAAGCCTATGAAGGAATTACTCACTCCCGACGGTGAGCATCATGAAATTGGTGATGGAGGAAGGTTAATGAAGACGACGGTGTCGAATCCCCCTCTCCGGAGGGCAGAACAAGAGGTGGAGACGGCTCTATATCATAAAACGTGATGATTCCTTCTCTCTGTTTTTTTCTTGGCAAATAGGTATTTATGGAGTTGGAGTTAGGGTTGCGAGGGATCTAGGCGGCCACAAGCCTGAGGGGTGCGCCCTTGGGCTTGTGGCACCCTGGTGCCCCTCCTTTGGTAATTTCTCCCGTCAATATTTTTTATATATTCTAAAATAATTCTTCATAAATTTTCATCTCAATCCGAAAACTTTTATTTCTGCACAAAAACTACACCTTGGCAATTCTGCTGAAAACAGCATCAGTGCGGGTTAGTTTCATTCAAATTTGCAAATTAGAGTCCAAAACAAGAGCAAAAGTGTTTGGAAAAGTCGATACGTCTGGGACGTATCAACTCCCCCAAGCTTAACTCATTGCTTGTCCTAAAGCAATTCAGTTGACAAACTAAAAGTGATAAAGAAAAACTTTTACAAACTCTTTTCGTTCTTGTTGTTATAAACATGTTTAACTAATGCCGAAGTTTTTAGCAAGGATTATGAACTAACCGTATTCATGATAACATTTAGGTCTCACATTTACTCATGCCAATGACATAACCAACAAGAGAGCAATAATAAGATATCTCGGATGCAACAATTTTTCAAAACAATCATGATATAACATGATAACATGGTATCTCGCTAGCCCTTTTTGATACCGCAAAACAAAAATGCAGAGCACCTCTGAAGTTCAAGCAGCGACTAAATATTGTAATTCATGGTACAAAAGATCCAGTCATGTCACACCCAACATTAACTATACTCAATGCATAAGAATGAAAATAGTGCTAAATGAGAGGATGATGACTCAACAATAAAAGTAAATGGATAGGCCCTTCACGGAGGGAAGCAGGGATTTGCCACAGCTCGAAGCTTAAGACATAGATAAATATAATTTTGGGAGGTATGCCTTTCCTATCAACGTCACGACCGAGAGTTTTCAATATCTTCCATGCTAAACAAATTAGCGGCGATTCCCAAGCGGTAAAAATAAAGTTTACCCCCCCTCCACCAACAAACACAAGCCATGACTAGCCGAATCCTCGGGTGCCCTCCATACCAACAACTTTTCGGGGGAGTTTGTTTTCTTATTTTTGCTATTTAATCATGGGACT
This sequence comes from Triticum urartu, assembly GCF_056163025.1. Classification (NCBI taxonomy): domain Eukaryota; kingdom Viridiplantae; phylum Streptophyta; class Magnoliopsida; order Poales; family Poaceae; genus Triticum; species Triticum urartu. The sequence continues at coordinate 618,310,518 of NC_141874.1, read as the reverse complement.
GGGCATCCCGATTACCAGCCCCTCTCGTGCAAGGACAAGTGAATAAACACTCACAATGAGAATAACCCACTTAACAAGGAAGATATTGACCACCCCCTATCGCTCCATGAGTGGCACGGGCACACAAAACAGATGTTCATTTGAATATTTAGAGGTGGCACATGCAAATTTACTTGGAATGGCAGGGTAATACTGCATATAGGTAGATATAGTAGACTTATCTGGAACAACTTTGGGTTTAAAGAATTTGGATGTACAAGTAGTATTCCCGTTTAGTACAGGCGAAGGCTAGTAAATAGATTGAGAAACGACCAGCTAGAGAGCGAAAATGGTCATAAACATGCATTGAGAATAATTAACATTGAATACAAACATGAGTAGGGTATCAAACACCATGAACATAAATATCATGGAGGCTATGTTGGTTTTGAATCAACTACATGCTTGAACATGTGCCAAGTCAAGCCACTTGAATCATTCAGAGGAGGGTACCATACTATATAGTACATCATAACCATTTTAATGCATGTTGAAATTCAAGATAAATCATTATCCACTCCTAGCTAATTAAGCATGGCATGAGCAACTATGATCTCTAATTGTCATCACAAACATGTTTACTCATAATAATACTTAATCAAGAGTGATGAGCTAAACATATTTACAAAAACAAAAACAACAGGACTTCATACCAGCTTTTCTACACCCCAATCACTTCATAAGATCATCGTCATTATTGCCTTTCACTTGCATGACTGAATGATATGAACATAGTAATAGTGCAAGTGTGTCGTGGACTAAGTTGGAATTTGCAAACATTTTATTCAGAGGAGAAGACAAGGTAATTTGGGCTATTTGTTAGATCAACAATAATTTATATGAGAGCCACTCAACATGTTCATTGCGGTCTTCTCATAACGACAACCCAAAGGAATAAAAAGAAATTCAGAGAAACACATCGAAATATTTTTGGAGTTTTTGTTTTTTCTTGAAGAAAGAAAATTAAAAGAAGGAAACAAAAACGAAAACGAGAAAAACTATTTACACGAGAAAGCTCCCAACAATTAAAAGAAGAAAGAGAAATCTTTTGGGATTTTCTTTTAATACTAGAAACTACTATGCAAGAAATAAAAACCGAACAGAAATGAGAAATATTTTTTGGATTTTTGAAAATTTTGAAACACACAAAAAGCAAGCAAAATAAAACTAACATGGATATACAATGAAAAATGATGAACACCGACAACTAGTATGAAATGTGTGGTACATGAATGTAATATCGGTGAGAGATACATACTCCCCCAAGCTTAGGATTTTGGCCTAAGTTGGTCTATGGTCCCTGGTAGCCGGGGTAATACCCATAATCGAAGTTTGTTTTATACTGATATGCAGCCGCCACTGCTTGGCGTGTTGCTTCCTTAAGGCGGGCGGTCTCTACCGCCCTCTCGTAATCCTTGGCCTCCTCCTCTAATATGAAGTGTCTATGTTTTTCCTAGACATTAAAGAAGGAAGGAGCAGGCAAAGTAATATGGAAGAAACGACGCATGATAAATATTAGCCTGTATCTGAGCGGAGGGTCGCCCCTCTCAAGGAACTGGTGGCGTACCATAGCATCATAATCCAGAAAGCTAGGTGGCAACATGTTTTCATTTTATTTAATGGGTACCCCTAGATGAGCGGCTAAGCGAGTGGCATAAATTCCACCAAACAAATCATCAACTAAGGCATTGTTGTGTAAACGGCGTGCAATAGCAACCCCCATGTTAAATTGTTTATCACTCAACACATCACTCTTAAGAATACTCAAGTCAGGGGCACAAAGATGGCTAGGATCCTGTTTACCATTTTTGCATCTTCCTATGAATAGAGCAAAATAATGTATAGCAGGAAAATGGATGCTCCCTATAGTAGCTTGTGTTATGCCTCTAGTTTCTCCCCTAGTAATATTCAACAGGAATTCATTGCAACCTGATTTACGAGGTTCAGTACATATCCCCCAAAAGGGAATTTTACAAGCTCCACAAATCTCCTCGAGGTCTAAGTGAAAAGGATTTTCATATAGGTTAAAGAAGACAACATGCGACTTTCGATGAGGTGCATAAGCAAATATCCACACAGAAGAAGCAGTGAGATTATAGTATTGTGGGCACTTATCTGATACAAATTCCGTCAACCCAGCATTATGCACGTACATGTCAAACTCTACCTTAATGCCAGCTTGGATCCTGAAAGAATCCGATGACCATTCACACGGTCGCACAAAGGCTTCCCGCGTAGCTTCGAGGTCCGGCTCGCGTATAGCAAGCCTCGAAGAACTCTTGCTCGAGGAACCACCTTGGAACATTTTCCTAAGCATTTTCTTCCTCTGAAAAGTTTTTCAAATTTTTAGTGACTCAAAATAAAAGTGAACCAAACTCAATAAAACTAATAGGAACTACTTCCATAACCATCTAGAGGCTATATCATGCATCAAAACTACTTTGGACTATATAAATTTGACATGCAATCTGAACAATGTCACCACAGGAGCAAAAATTTGCAATATATAAAGTAGTAGAATGAAAATTAATTGGACCATTGGAGGAGTCACATACCGAAGAACAATCTCCCAAAACAGTTTCCGAAACGGAGTTTCGAGCAAGGAGATTGAAATTTGCAGCCAAATGAGCACGAACACGGGTTTGAGCAAGCAAGTGATTTTTCTTGAGGAAGAAGAAGGGAGTTGGTGGCTGGGATAATTGGGTGGGTCCCTGTGGGACCCCCAGGCCCACATGGTGCGCCAGTGAGCTTCTGGCTCACAGGTGCACCCCCTGGGTTGAGTTATGTGCCAACAATTCTTAAATAATCCACACAAAAATCATACTTAATTTTTAGGGCATTCTGAGAACTTTTATTTTCTGGCCATTTTTTATTACACGTAAAATTCAGAAAACAGGAAAACATGACATTTCTACTTTATTAACTTTAAATAACAGAAAATAAATAGTGGATACAGAAGGTTGTGCTTACTAAATTCATCGACCACATGCCCCTAAAAATTATCCATTAATAAGGTTGATCAAGTCTTATTAACAAACCACTTCCAAATGACATGAAACCGAAGGATCTTCCTATAACACTGGGTTACCTCAATGGGGATACGCATATCCAAAATAATACGAGTTTCATATTTATTTTTGACAGTAGGAAGAGGGAGTTCAGAAGTTCCAATAATAATTGTTGGACCATTTTCAATAACATTAATACCATTCACTTGAAATTGCTTCTTCGGAAAGTGTACTGTTTGCTCATTACCATTGATATGAAAAGTGACCTTGCTTTTGTTGCAATCAATAACAACCCCTGGAGTATCCAAGAAGCATCTACCAAAGATAATCGATATGTTCTCGTCCTTGGGAGTATCAAGTGTAACAAAATCTATCAAGATAGTAACATTTGCAACTACGACGGGCACATCCTCACAAATACGGATAGGTATGGCCATTGATTTGTCAGCCATTTGCAATAATATTTCAGTAGTGTAAGTTTATTGAAATCAAGTCTTTTATATAAAGAGAAAGGCATAACACTAACTGATGACCCACAAGTATAGGGAATCTATGATAGTCCTTTCGATAAGTAAGAGTGTCGAACCCAACGAGGAGCCGAAGGAAATGACAAGCGGTTTTCAGCAAGGTATTTTCTACAGGCACTGAAATTAACGGTAACAGATAGTTTTGTGATAAGATAATTCATAACGGGTAACAAGAAACAAGTGTAACAAAAGTGCAGCAAGGTGTCGTAGCTGCCGTCGCTCATCTCCGGAGTCTCGTAGAGCTCAGGAGAGCTGCTGGACTCCCAAGGGCTGCTGCTGCTAGAGTGGTCGTGAGAAGGGCGCGCATCCGCCTCGCGCTCCTCTCCGGAGGAGCACTCCAGGTGGCGGCCCGCGGCATCGAAGACCTTGAAGAAGAGCGTGGAGACGCCGTCGTACTCAAAGTGGATCGCGAGGGCACCCCATGCACGGCAGACCCGCGCGATCTCGCCCCAGCCGCTTGTCATGAAGATCTTGCCGGTGGGGACCGCTTTGATCTCCGCTCCGGTCGCTGGAGCGCTGCAATCGGCGTGCTGTAGCCAGAGCTCGAGAGGCCCCCTCGGCGGCATCACGTCGTAGATGAACCATGGGAAGCGGATCCAGGAGCTCGGAGGCATCGGCGCCCATAGCACCAACTCGCGCGAGGAGTCCACGGCGTGAACCCCAGGGGCAACGACACGATTCGCCGTGGTGCAGCGACCCTGGTTGCGGCGTGGGCGGCGCTGCTCATCACTCTGTCCTCCCGACCCTCGGCTTGGGCGTATAAGGGCAGCGGGTACCTGGGAGGAGGCCGCTCGCAACAAGGCCGCGACACCACCTGCATCGCCGCTTCATCACGGTGATGGATCGACCTCTTCTTCGGCGGAAGAGGCCCGGGATCATCGCGGGGAGCCTTTCCTTTCTCTTCAGTATAAAACTTTCTGACGGGCGCCATTGTTGACAACAGTGGAGCAAGGAGGAAGAAGCAAGCAAGCGAGGAAGAGATGGGCAATGGGGGCTCCGCCCCCTCCCCATTTATAACAAGGGAAGGCCAACCGGTGTCTCCCACGATCGCATGTAATGATGGTTTTCCTTGCATGTCGCAGGGACTTGTTAAGTCAAGCAATTGCCGAGGTAGCGTGGGGAAGTGGTGACGCCCACGTCCAATTAACCGCCGCGCGTCAATCGAGGCCGCAGGCTTTTGGGGCACGCGGTGCTCCGTACTTGGCCCTTGGCTTTGCCGCGAAGCCAAGCCCGAGCGCACCTTGGGCCCGGGGGCTACTGTCAGCGTCCTGGGAACGGGGGTCCCTAGACTTGCCTGCCTGCGGCCCGCGATGTGGCTGAGCCTGCAGGCCGTACGGCCCATCCTCACCAGCAAAGCATCCAAGACCCTCGCGAGGGTCCAAGCCTCGCGATGTGGACGACGCAAGACCTCTTCGGGAGTAGCCTAGCTAGGCAATCTCACGAGGAGCGGAGATATCAAGGCGGGGCAAACCTCACGATACCCTCGTGACGTGAGCCATGACGTACGGCACCAGGCGGGCACCACGCGGGCGCCAGGCGGGCACCACGCGGGCGCCAGGCGGGCGCCAGAGTGCACAGCGTCCTTGTTTCCTCTTTGGTGCTAAGGAGGCTAGCGCATGCGAAGAGTACCGAGGCATCAGGCAAAGGTTGCTATATTGGTGCAATGAGACCAAGACCAGGAGGACGACAAGATGGAGGTCATCGTGGAGCCCAAGACAGCGTCACCACCAGAGCCTTTCGCAGGTGAAGACCACTTTTGTCAGGATAGCTTGTACTAGCTGTCCCCCTTCGAATTTGCCCGCCATTGTTGGCTCCCTTCCCGCTCGATACATGGGAAGAGGACCAGGGCCAGTATAAATAGGACTAGCCACCACCTTAGAGAGGGACGGATCATTCAGACCACCCACACACACACAAGCTCACCGAGCTCAAGAACACCTCAACCTCAGGAAATTGTTCTCCCCTTCTACTATTCATCATCAGCCCTTGAGGAAATCCACCACCACCACACTTGAGTAGGTTATTACACCACAACGGTGGACCGAAATAGTATAAATCTTGTGTCTTTCTATCTTGTGAGTTCGTTGAGTTCGTCCGCGAGATCTTAGTGAGCTAGGGCATCGATTGGTGGGAAGGAAAGACTTCGCGCGCACCCCCAGTGTTCGAAACTTAAGGGTTTGCCGGAACCCCACATCCGACATTTGGTGCGCCAGGTAGGGGGCGCCGTAGCTTCCCTTCCATCAGTTCGTCGCTCCGTCGCTCCCTCGTCTCCATGGCGGACGCACGCCGTGCTCGAGCTGAGCGTCGGGCTGCCCTAGCCGCCCGCGTCGCTCAGACGACTCCCGTCAGCGGGCCACATCGTCGTTCTCCGTCCCCCAACGCCAACGCTGCCACCGGTCCGGCAGGGAACGAGCAGCAGGCGTCCTCGCTGCATCCTTCGGTGCGACAAGACGGCCGCACCGCCACCCCATTGCTGACCCCTGCTGGTTCTTCGTCTCACGCGCACCGCGCTCCATGGAGGCACGGGCCGCACTCCTCGCGGCGAACGAGCTCCTGCATTACCACCCCAATGACGACCTCTACGAGGAGTGGCTCGAACACGTCGCCGAGCTCGTCCGCGACGCGGGGGGCTCGCCGGCGCCGTCCCACTCTCAGCCTCCCCCTCAACCAGCCACGGGCGACGGAGGCACGCGGCTCCACGACGTGATCCGCCGTGCCCGGCGCCCGCGGGCGAAGAGGGAAGCTGCCAAGAAATTCCGCTGCCGCGAGAAGCTGCACCTGCGCTCCCCGCGCCACCTCGTCAAGACCGTGCACCACCCGCAGCGGCGCAGCGCGCACCTCGTCAAGACCAAGCTCCACCTTTGAAGCGGGCCCGGGCTACCACGTTTGGCTTCCGCTCCTTCACTCCCGAGTTGCGTAGCGTCGTCTGGCCAGGCAAGTACAAGCCGGATCTGCCTCCTAGATATGGACCCGTAGGTCTGTGGTAAACTACCCACGCTTCATCAAAGAGGCAATGGTGTTGATGTAGAAGCCCTTTGTGATCGAATCCTCCTCTGGCAGGATGCCGGAAAAGGCCCCTAGATGGGATCTCACAGGTATAGAAAGTTGCGGCCGTGGAAAAGTTATTTCATGGCTCTCCTGGAAGGTTTTGGGATATTTGAGAATATATAGGCGGAAGAAATAGGTCGGTGGAGTCACGAGGGGCCCACAAGGGTGGGGGCGCGCCCACCGTCCTTGTGGCCGCCTCGTGGCTTTCCTGACGTGCACTCCAAGCCCTTGGGATGTCTTCTGGTCCAAGAAAAATCATCGCAAAAGTTTCATTCCGTTTGGACTCCGTTTGGTATTCCTTTTCTGCAAAACTCTAAAACAAAGAAAAAACAGGAACCGGCACTGGGCTCTAGGTTAATAGGTTAGTCCCAAAAATCATATAAAATAACATATTAATGCATATAAAACATCCAAAACAGATAATATAATAGCATGGAACAATCAAAATTTATAGATACGTTGGAGACGTATCAAGCATCCCCAAGCTTAATTCCTGCTCGTCCTCGAGTAGGTAAATGATAAAAACAAAAAATTTGATGTTTAAAGCTACATAACATATTTATCCATGTAATTCTCTTTATTGCGGCATGAATGTTCAGTTCCGTATGATTCAAAACAAAAGTTTCATATTGACATAAAAACAATAATACTTCAAGCATACTAACAAAATAATTATGTCTTCTCAAAATAACATGACGAAAGAAAGCTTATCCCTACAAAATCATATAGTCTGGCTATGCTCCATCTTCATCTCACAAAATATTCAAATCATGCACAACCCTGATGAAAAGCCAAGCAATTGTTTCATACTTTTGACGTTCTCAAACCTTTTCAACTTTCACGTAATATATGAGCGTGAGCCATGGACATAGCACTATAGGTGGAATAGAAGGTGGCTGTGGAGAATACAAAAGGAAGGAGATAGTCTCACATCAACTAGGCGTATCAACGGGCTATGGAGATGCCCATCAATAGATATAAATGTGAGTGAGTAGGGATTGCCATGCAACGGATGCACTAGAGCTATAAGTTTATGAAAGCTCAAAAAGAAAACTAAGTGGGTGTGCATCCAACTCGCTTGCTCATGAAGACCTAGGGCATATTGAGGAAGCCCATTGTTGGAATATACAAGTCAAGTTCTATAATGAAAAATTCCCACTAGTATATGAAAGTGATAATATAGGAGACTCTCTATCATGAAGATCATGGTGCTACTTTGAAGCACAAGTGTGGCAAAAGGATAGTAACATTGTCCCTTCTCTCTTTTTCTCTCATTTTTTTGGGGGCCTTCTCTTTTTTTGACCTTTATCTCACACTTCTTTTTATTTCCTCACATGGAACAATGCTCTAATAATGAAGGTCATCACACTTTTATTTACTTACAACTCGAAAATTACAACTCGATAATAGAACAAAATATGACTCTATGTGAATGCCTCCGGCGGTGTATCGGGATATGCAATGAATCAAGAGCGACATGTATAAAAAATGATGAATGGTGGCTTTGCCATAAATACGATGTCTACATGATCATGCATAGCAATATGACAATGATGGAGCGTGTCATAATAAACGGAACAGTGGAATGTTGCATGGCAATATATCTCGGAATGGCTATGGAAATGCCATAATAGGTAGGTACGATGGTTGTTTTGAGGAAGGTAAATGGTGGGTTTATGGTACCGGCGATAGGAAAATACCATCGCTCGTCCCCGACCACCACCACTACAAATAATACACTTCCGTGATGATACGTGTTTGTCACGGTAGGTCACTTTTTCTGTCATGCATGTACATCCATGACGATTTTATGACAGAATCAAGATAGTCATAGATGTGTTGTCGTAGAAGTGTTCCATGACATTACCAAAATTATCATCACGGAAGTGTCCACTTCCATGACGATAAATGGCGCGTAATGGAAGTGTTTTCATCAAGGGTAACCGACACATGGCATCCACTGTAACAGGTCGCCGTTAAGCTATCGGGTCCGGTTTTGGATCCGATAACCCGTTAACAGCCCGGACCAATGGGATTTTCCACGTGTAAAATTTCATTGGCTAGAGGAAACACGTGTTGGCTCACCGTAGGGACAGATGTCATCCACTCATTGAGCAGGAGGTGCCTATGATACGTCGACACGTGGCACAGCCCAATAGAGGCCCATTCTGGTGAAAAGGCCGGCCCGTTTGACTTGGTCAAAAGGTAACGGGCCGGCCCATGGAAAGCCTGTTAACGTCCTATTCGTATATAGCCCATTTACGACCATCAAGCTACTAGATGGGATCCGTAGGTCTGTGGTAAACTACCCACGCTTCTTCAAAGAGGCAATGGTGTTGATGTAGAAGCCCTCTGTGATCGAATTCCCCTCTGGCAGAATGCCGGAAAAGGCCCCTAGATGGGATCTCACAGGTATAGAAGGTTGTGGCGGTGGAAAAGTTATTTCACCGCCGACCCCGTGGAGTTCCTGCAGCTCTATGAGTTGAGCATCGAATCGGCCAACGGCAACGAGAAGGTCATGGCAAACTGGTTTCCCATGGCTCTCAAGGATGGAGCTCGCTCCTGGCTCTTGAACTTGCAGCACGGCTCGATCTCCTCATAGGATGAGATGCGCGACCGCTTCGTCGCCAACTTCCAGGGCACTCGCGACCGCCCTCCGACCACGGGTGATCTACGCCGCATCAGGCAGCAACCGGGAGAGACCCTCCAGAAGTACATCCAGTGCTTCAACAACACTCGTCTCAAGATCCCCAAGGTCACGGACCAGGCCATCATCTCCGCGTTCTCTGACGGCGTCTGTGATGTCAAGATGAGGTTAGAGCTCGCCATCCACGAGGAGCTCTGCACATCTCATGAGCTATTCAACCTGGCGAACAGGTGCGCAAGAGCTGAGGAGGGGCGCCTCTCTCTCCTTGAGCTGCCAGCCGTGGGCGCAGAGGAGAAGAAGGCCAAGGCCAAGGAGGTGAAGTGCAAGGAGGTAGCTGTGCTCGCAGCGGAGCCCGACGTCAAGCGGGGCAGAGATCAGCCCGAGTCATCCAAGAACGGTCGACCATTCTGCGCCTTCCACAACCTGAACACCCACAACACCAGTGACTGTCAAGAGCTCAGAGCCATATGAGAAGGACGCTACCGTCGACGCCCCGAGCGCAACGACCGGGGCTATGGCCGCGGAGGAGGACGTGGAGGCGGAGGCTGGGATGACCGTGGCCCGCGCAAGGAGTGGCGCGCCCGACCTCGCGTGGACCGCTGGCAGGACCAGCCTCGTGAGGGTTCCTGGAGGGACCCGCCTCGTGAAGATCGCCCCCAGGGCAACACCGGTCTTCCCCTGCTGCCACCACCAAGAAGGAACAACGACCACCACCAGGACAAAGGGGCTGGGGGCTTCCAGGAGCCGCGCGCGATCGCCTGCATCTTGGGCGGGGCCCAGGCCCCAGCCTCTCAGCGCGTCTTCAAGCAGTTTGGTCGGGAGGTGAACGCGACGCTCCCCAAGCTCGAGGCCAAGTGCTTGCTCAGGTGGTCCCAATGCGCCATCACCTTCAACTCGGCGGATCAACTCAAGTGCGCAGCCACCACTGGCACCCTCCCCATGCTGTGTTCCCCGGTCATCAGCAATGTGCAGGTCACCAAGACCCTCATTGACGGCGGCGCAGGGCTCAACGTCCTATCCTTCGACACGTTCGACAACCTCCAAGTCCCATACGAGCAGCTCCAGCCCACCAAGCCTTTCTCAGGAGTGACCGACGGCTCCACCACGCCGATAGGGCAGGTCTACCTGCCTGTCACCTTCGGGGAGCGCAAGAACTACCGCACCGAGCTCATCGACTTCAACGTCGCGCACATCCGCCTGCCGTACAATGCCATCCTCGGGTATCCAGCCCTGGCCAAGTTCATGGCAGTCACTCATCACGGCTACAGCGTTCTCAAGATGCCAAGAAGCGGAGGAATCATCACGGTCCCGTGTGAAGAGAGGGATGCGGTGTGCTCCCTCGAGTGCGCCTTTCAGGCCGCAGCAATCGACGACCCTGACAGCAGAAATGAAGGCCCTCTGGAGGCCGTCCCCAAGAAGAAGCGGCCGCGCCGTGTAGGACCTCAGGAGGATGGCATCGCAGCAGGAGCCATGTTAGGATCGGCGCCCGCTCCAGGGGCGCCTCCCTCCGTCGTATAGGAAGGCGCGCCTGGCGCCCTCATTAGGCAGGGCTCGGGGCCTCTCTTATGGAGGGCCTCAGACCTTTCCAACCTCACGAGGGAGGCACTGCGGCACAACTTGGAAGCGTGCTTTGTGGCACGTGACCTTCAGGAGAGCACAGGGCAAGGAGTGCCCACCACTCAGGAGTTCATCACCAAGACCATCTAGGAACTGCAAGAGGCAAGAGCCATGTGCGGCGACAGTCGCCCATGGGGCGCAGCTCCGCATCCTGGTGAGGATGCTGAGCTGCGTGTTTGCATCGACATCCCAGGGCTCCACAAGGCCGCATCTCAGGAGTGTTTATGGCCTTCGCGTGTGGGCCGCTGCGAGGGCCCGCTGCACAGCTACGTTCGAATGCCCTTTGGCTTGCTGAGCGTGGCGTCGGCCTATCAGCGCAACATGCGACGTGTCCTGGTGGCTCAGGAAGCCAGGTACCATGCAGTTCTGGAGGAGATGGAAATGGTCTTCAGGGAACCTCCCGAGCCCCCAGAGCCTCCCGAGGCTCAGGGTTCTGGCGGCTCATGAGGAGTCATTTCTTCAACGCACGCCTTCAGCTGCACCAACTCTACTTCGTCTACAGAACCAGGTGACATCTTCGAAGCTTGTTTAGCTCGGAGCGCCCCTCGGGCTGCATTATTCCCAGACTGCATGGGTCCATCCCTGCGGCATGTATCCCTTTTGCTTATGTCTTCAGCTTACCTTGTTGGGGACGCCCCTCGTGCCGCCTCATCCCCAAGCCGCTCGGGCCAGACCCGGTGGCATGTATCTTCCTGCATTTATCCAAGTTGATCTGCTCTCCATGCTTAACCTGCCAACTGCTATCACCTGCTCGATCATTGTCCCCCCCCGGGTCCTCCACACAGGCACGACACTAGTGCATGGGTCCGTCCCTGCCACGCCGACAAATCTGAGCGGTCGAGATATGGCTCACGGCACGCCCCGTGCACGTCACCTCACCAGGCCCTCAGTGCCTTCTCCTCATCCAGAGAAACCAGAGGCAGGCTGACAGCTGTAATGGCAAACCGCGTTTCTTCTTGTGCCTGTTCGCAAGGATCCCAAGGGAAGAATAGCAGGCGGCACCGCGAGTCTCCTTTCCTCTCGTGCAATTCGCTTGCGCGTTAAAGGGGGGCTCCTGAGCATCGCGACTCAGGAGCTCTTACTGGCTCTCTAGCCCTCACCCCTGGCCTTGACCACGGCATCGTGACCTAGCATAACAGCGGCGGCTGAGCTCGCTCGAGGGCCGTGACCTGAGGACGTAGAGCACTAAGGAGAGCATGAGGGGAGGGAAACTCGTATGGGCCAGCCTAGCTATGCCGCCCGAAATAGGCGCGCAGCCCTAGCGCAACGTCAGGAGTCGCCACGAGATCAACGAGATAAGTCCCGCAATTGAATTGGCTAAATGTTAGGCCTAATGGTCACTCACGCCTTGCCGCAGCCCCGTTGCGGCCACGTCAACTCCCTTTCTCGCCTTACCATGGCTACTTGAGCGCTAAGGGTATAACACCCTCGATGCGGTATATCTCCCACGTGTCGAAGCACGACTTAGAGGCATAACCGCATTGAAAGCAATGTCGCAAGTGAGGTAATCTTTACACAACCCATGTAATACATAAGGGCAAGAGATACATAGTTGGCTTACAATCGCCACTTCACACAATTACATGAATAAAGCATTACAACATCCAAATACAATCAAGGTCCGACTACGGAACCAAAATAAAAGAAGAACCCCAAATGCGACAAGGTCCCCGCTCGACCCCAACTGGGCTCCACTACTGATCAACTAGAATGAAACAACACAAAGGACAAGATCTTCATCGAGCTCCTCCTGAGCTTGGTTGCGTCATCTGCACGGACTCATCGGGACCTGCAAGCTGGTTTTGGAAGTATCTGTGAGCCACGGGGACTCAGCAATCTCGCACCCTCACGATCAAGACTATTTAAGCTTATAGAAAGGGTAAAAGGTATGAGGGGGAGCTGCAGCAAGCGACTAGCATATATGGTGGCTAACATACGCAAATGAGAGCGAGAAGAGAAGGCAAAGCACGTTCGGGAAAGTATGATCAAGAAGTCATCCTAAAACAACCTACGTCAAGCATAACTCCAACAACCGTGTTCACTTCCCGGACTCCGCCGGAAAGAGACCATCACGGTTATACACGCGGTTAATGCATTTTAATTAAGGTCAACTTCAGGTTTTCTACAATCGGACATTAACAAATTCCCATCTGCCCATAACCGCGGGCACGACTTTCGAAAGTTCAAATCCCTGCAGGGTTGTCCCAAGTTAGCCCATGACAAGCTCTCACGGTCAACGAAGGAATAGACCTCCTCCCGAGACATTCCGATCAGACTTGGTATCCCGGTTCTTCCAGACATCCTCGACAATGGTAAAAAAAGTCCAGCAAGACCACCTGATGCGCCGACATCCTGATAGGAGCTGCACATATCTCGTTCTCAGGGAAACACCGGATCAGCGCTCCGTACAACTAAAACCAGCCCTCAAGTTTCCCCGAGGTGGCGCTGCAAAGGACTCTAGTTTGGACCAACACTTAGACAAGCACCGGCCCGGGGGGGTTAAAATAAGATGACCCTCGGGATGCGCGACTCCCAAGGGAAAAAGGCTAGGTGGCGAATGGTAAAACCAAGGTTGGGCCTTGCTGGAGGAGTTTTATTCAAAGCGAACTGTTAAGGGGTTCCCATTATAACCCAACCGCGTAAGGAACGCAAAATCCGGGAACATAACACCGATATGACAGAAACTAGGGCGGCAAGAGTGGAACAAAACACCAGGCATAGGGCGGAGCCTTCCACCCTTTACCAAGTATATAGATGCATTAATTAAATAAGATATAATGTGATATCCCAACAAGTAAACATGTTCCAACAAGGAACAACTTCAATCTTCCTCTGCAACTAACATCGCTATAAGAGGGGCTGAGCAAAGCGGTAACATAGCCAATCAACGGTTTGCTAGGACAAGGTGGGTTAGAGGCTTGGTTCAACAATATGGGTGGCATGATAAGCAAGTGGTAGGTATCGCAGCATAGGCATAGCAAAAGAGCGAGCATCTAGCAAGCAAAGATAGAAGTGATTTCAAGGGTATGGTCATCTTGCCTGAAATCCCACAAGGAAGAAGAATGAGTCCATGAAGAAGACAAATGGGCGTAGTCGAACGGTTCCTCACAAACGCGACGTTACCGGATTACCGAGACGAAGTACACCGGAAAGAAAGTAAACAACAAAGTAAACAACCACTACAACAACATGGCACGATGCGCAAACAAGTATGATGCATGTCCGGTTTAATGAAGCATGGCACGGCAAAGTGCACAAACAACACTACAAGCTAAGTGGGGCTCAATATGCAACGAGTTGCATATTGACGGAACACCACATCAATTATTTAGTTCTCTCTCGTTTATCTACCCAACAATATTAAATGTTGTTAAACATGGCAAGCGGGTGAAGCAAAGTAAAACTACCTATCTAGTCAAGTTTAAATGAGGCCGGAAGCAACGAACAACATTTTCGGTAAGTCCTCATATGCATATATTAGGTTTGGTACTGTTCTGCCCTAAACATAATTTTAGAGTTATTAAACATGCAAAGTGATGCCACCAAGTTAAACTAGGCATTTTTCTACCCCATTTACATATAAAGATTATTTAATTCGGAGCTACGATTATTTAGTTATGAATTAAAGCATTTTAACATGGCATTGGAGTAAATTTAACCAAACATCATTTTAGACATTTTAAACATGGATGAAAGTGACATATTAATAAACTAGACAAAATTCTGAGCAAGTTTCATATATAAAACATTTTAATCCGATGCACGAATTGTGAGTTATTATATGCATGAACCTAAGGGTCTTTTCTGTAAAACTGCAGTCTCAGGATAAATGGCAAAAACGCAGATCTGAAAAAAAAATAGGAACTGGGCCGAATCTGGCCGGCCCCAAAAGTGCACAGGAGCGGGGGCTGCTCACCCTGGGCTGAGGCCCACTACGGACAGGAGAGGGATGCGCTGGGCCTCGCTGGGTGGCGCTGGGCCGGAGGCGTGGCTGCGGTCCACGTAGGCGAAGGAAGGGCGGGGTCAACGGTGACGGACAAGCTCCTCCCGTCCGAAGCAGAGGCGGGAACAGGCACGGCTGCAGTGGTGGTCCGGCGAGGATGTCGACAGGGCAAGACGAGGAGGCCGGGAACGAGCAGATCGGCACGTGGGGAGCTCGGATCCGGCGACGGACACAGTCAACGCTCGAGGACGAGCGCTGTGAAGCACTGCTCGACCTGAAGCAGAGGAGATGCACGGGAAGCAGGGCATCAATGGTGCAGGCAATGATGTGACTTGCTCCGGCGGGGTTTGCAGGTCGGGAGGCGCGGGGAGGACCGGGAACGGCGGAGATGCGGTTCCATGGCGGCGATTTCGACCTGCAGAGGGCGACGGAACGATGACCATGGCAGCAGGGGCGTCCTCCTGTTGCTCCTGCTCCTAGCGAGAGATAGAGAGAGATAGAGAGAGAGAGAGAGAGAAACTGAGATAGCGAGAGAGAGAAAAGGGAACCAGATGAAAGGAAGGGCGCGCTGCGACCTGGAGAGACGAGGCGACCAGCGGCGGCCATGGGAGCTCACTGGTTGGGCTTGTGGTGAAAACGAGGAGGAGATGGATTTGGTTCGAGCGATGGGGATCCCGATGTTGGGGAAAGAGTGCGGCGGCGGCTGGGAGGATCCCTAGAATTTTGGGTTTTGGTCTGAAATTACACTAGGGGTGGACTATAAATATACATCACGGATTAGGTTAGAGGCTATCTCGACCCTACGATCGCAATCGGACGATCGCAAATAAAATAGCTAGGAAGTCCGAATAAGAAAACGGTGACGTGTTGTAGACGTTTGGGGATGATCCAGACACAACAGTGGCGACACCCCGGGTCGGGTCCGGGACAACTTTCGGACGCTCACGTGAGGGGTTCGATGCACTGTGCAGAGAGGGTTTCGGACCGTGCGGTCGCATCGGACAACTCCGAAAGCGAAGAGGGGAAGGAGGATTGACTAGGTGGGCCGTGGCGAGACTGCGAGGGGGAGAATAGAGAGAGAGGGCCCGGCATCTGTTTCCGAAGACTGAAAACGTCCGGCGTTAGACCGGCTATAATGCCGCTATAGTTATCCCTTGGGGCATCAAACGATCTCCGAATGCGATGAAAATTGACAGGCGGTCTATCTACACTATAATAAGACCACACGTCAACTCTCATCCCATTCCGAGAACATTTTCCGGCCACTTATAAAATAATATTTCGGACATGCCGCGGGCGCGTGCAAGTGTGTCTGGGCTCAGAACGGACAACAGAGGGAACTGGGGGAACCCAGACGGATGTAGGTTTTGAAAACATGATGATGCGATGCACATGATGACATTATGGAATGCAACACGCAAGCAAATGACCTGGCAATAGCAGCGAATAACTGGAAGCCACCTGGCACATCGGTCTCGGGGCGTCACAACACTCCACCACCACGAGAGGATCTCGTCCCAAGATCTAGAATGGCACCGAAGGGAAACGGAAGAGGAAGAGGAGAGGTAAAACTAAGTTGCTTCATTGACAAACGAGTGAAACCACGAACCTTGAAGAGGTTAAGGAAATACGAGAAAAGAATACAACGGAGATGAACAAAATTGGAAACACACCGATAGAAAGGAGGAACAAAGAAGAACAAATTCGTATAGCGCTCCGGTTGGAAAGAGATGCAAGACTTGATCAGATGAAAAGAACTTGATCTTGACAAGAAAAAAAAGAAAAAAATATAAGAGAGCCACATCAAAATGCCTCCGGAAGAAAAGAGAGAATGGAAAGGAGTGAACGAAGTAGAAAACAATATCTTGGCAGAGCACGCTTACAACAAAGGCTAGAACGGAGTTGTTGGAAAACCAACAACGAAAAGAATAATCTTGATATGGTCTTATGAAATACATCTCAAAATTATGAGGTGACAATCTGCCACTCACGGGAAAGAACTGTATTTATTTGAACAAGGAGACGAGAAAGTATTTCACCAGGAGGATAAAGAAGAGCTTGGATCATTTATGAGCACCATAGATAGCAATAGTCCTTAGGGATGGCTTTAGGTGAAATATAACCCAAGACAATTCCAACGAATAGGTTGATGGATTTAAAATATCCCAATCTTGACAGCATGTGAATCATGAGACATGAACTCAAATTATCAAGAATGCCGTAATACCACCTCGAATGATACGGTTGAAAGAATTGCACTTTAAAATGCAAGATAAAAAAATACTTGAGCTCCTCTGAAAAGAATCTCGATGAAAACTTCGAGAAGGAAATAAATCCTTGATGAACCATCATGTAGAACCTCCATGAAGAACTCCGTTAAACAAAAGAATGATCGAACGGAAAGAAAGAGAGGTCGAAAACACAAGGTGAATCCTTGCAATGATTTGATGGATCTTCGCGATGAAATAATTGAGAGAACTTGGAACTCCAAGAAAGAAAAGATGAACAAAAGAAAATCAAGAATTTGATGAGCCTCCGGAATAAAGAATTAAATTCACTCGATGAAACAAGAATAAGAATTACATTATGTTTATCCTTCACCGATTCAAATTGATGACAACCAATGGAATTGGCATACAACTTATTCTTGTAGAAAAGTATTAAAATAGATATGGCGCAAACTAGAGAAGGTCTTCAATGAACCACCGGTAGAATTGAAACCATGAATGAATTGATACGGAAGAGAAATCTTGAACGAACCACCGTAAGAATTGGAAATGAACGAAGTAAAGATAAAGAAACACTGGGAAGAATTTATTAAATGAACGATGATGCTTGAGAGAATTTAGATACATGAGAACGAAGAGATCACGAGCTGATTAAAGATCACTTGAACGAAGCACCGGTAAGATTGGAGAATGATAACTGAAAGCTGAGAATGAATAATCTTAGATGATGGGCTCCGGAGGAAGGAAAAAAAATTTCACGATTAAAACAATTATGAGAGGATGGCCTTGAACTAGAACCACGAATCTCTGAGAGAACGGATAAGATATGGAGGTAAAACTCTTCTTCGGTCTTCAAATCTCCGAGAATGACGACGAGAAACACCACCATGAATTATTTAGAAACTCTGAAAGAATCAAAATGAAGAGGTTGAGCCAACGATGAAAAAATTTGACAGATCTTGGAGAAATACATATGACTGATGATAACTCATTCTTACATCAAACTTCAAAAGAATTTAGGATAGCTCCGGGAAAATTAGAAGAGTCAGGTAAGATCCTGGAAAAAGACCTGTGGGTCAGGGCCCACTCAAAAGAAAACACTGTTGAATGATTTAAAAGATAGATTGCGCTGGTTGAATTAAATGGCTTGAATGAGATAACAACCTCGAAATAGGTTGAACTGATCTTGAAAGACAAGACGAGCCTTTTGAGATATCTTGAGCACTCCGGGATAATAAAATAGCGAGAGATGAACGATTAAGAATTGCACCGGCATGAGAAAGCATTGAAATACAGAAAAGAATATGATCAAACACCGAAAGCTTGAATTGAATCCACCGGAGAAGATAAAAGAACAAGGAATGATAAACTAGAAGTTTCGTTAGTATCTTCATGAGAATCACCGGAAAAGAACATTGACGGAAAAGAATGGGGAGTCTTCATATCAATAAAATGATACTTGATTAAGAAATCTGAGTCCTTAAAGAAACAGGGTGGGTGGGTGGGAAAAAACAAAGTCAACTTGGAACGGATGAAGACAACACCGTTGAGAAGAACTGATACTTGATCTAGCGGAAGTTGAAATGATCGGATCCACTTGAAGAGAAAACACGTCGGTTGAAAAGGATTGGAAAGACAATCTCGATTAATATGAAGGGGTTTGGTATTCACATAGGAATATGAGAACACCGTTTAGGAACAGGTATGGAATCAACATTTCACTTTGAAGCAACTCGAATACCACAACTCAAAGCAAAACAAAAGATTGGCTTGCAGAATAAGCCAGAACAAACATATGATAGAGATTTTGTCCGAAGTTTTCGTGGTGGGGCCTACACGGGCTCGATCGTACAGCACCATCATGTACAAGGCAGTGCACATGACATACGAAGCGTCCCCGAGTCGGCATAGCCAAGGACTCTTTAAGACACAACGAGACCACTGTAAAACCGACCGTGAATAGGTGGACCACTAGACGTCGAACCCCAATTTCATATCATACATCTGTCGGAAAGATATCCTAAGAGCTACTTGAATTCCCACTTATAAACTGCCGAAATTTTCCCAGTTATGCAATCAGGTGTTGGAGATACAGGGGAAGTATAATATCTCACCCAAATCTAGCAAATCCTACATCCAGCTGTATCCATCCTTGAACACATAACCAAGAAACCTTCTGAAATCATCTACCTCAACCTTCGAAAAGCATCTGTTATACAAGTTATGGCAATACTCCCGAACTCCCGCCCCAGTACTGGGTGGCGTCGAGGTTATCTCACCAACGAACTGCATAAAAGAGATTTTCGATGTCGGCGTACTAAACTCAGGTATTCCAGAACTGCAACGATAAAATTATGACGACAACACCTCGGAGCTCAACTCCCCGGGACACTTCCACAAAACCCTTGACAGGAGGCACCAAGACAATGTTCTCGTCATAAAACCATCGGAATGATTCCAAGATACCCGCGTGATCCTAAAAAAATATTTAGTGAAATTTGAGAAGAGAAGAGTCAAAACTCTACGTCGGGATGCCTTACTAGAGCGATGAAGGGACTGGGGAGTAAAAAGAATTCCTAAACTCTCCGATATATAATTCCTAAATGACTCAAAACATTTTTCTAGACTCAACAACGGCTGCTAAAAACGATCAAGCAGTGGGGGCTCCTAAGGTCGGGGAAGGCTCTGATTACCAACTTATAACACCCTCGATGCGGCTATATCTCCCACGTGTCAAAGCACGACTTAGAGGCATAACCGCATTGAAACAATGTCGCAAGTGAGGTAATCTTTACACAACCCATGTGATACATAAGGGAAAGAGATACATAGTTGGCTTACAATCGCCACTTCACACAATTACATGAATAAAGCATTACAACATCCAAATACAATCAAGGTCCGACTACGGAACCAAAATAAAAGAAGAACCCCAAATGCGACAAGGTTCCCGATCGACCCCAACTGGGCTCCACTACTGATCAACTAGAATGAAACAACACAAAGGACAAGATCTTCATCGAGCTCCTCCTGAGCTTGGTTGTGTCATCTGCACGGACTCATCGGCACCTGCAAGCTGGTTTTGGAAGTATCTGTGAGCCACGGGGACTCAGCAATCTCGCACCCTCGCGATCAAGACTATTTAAGCTTATAGAAAGAGTAAAAGGTATGAGGGGGAGCTGCAGCAAGCAACTAGCATGTATGGTGGCTAACATACGCAAATGAGAGCGAGAAGAGAAGGCAAAGCACGTTCGGGAAAGTATGATCAAGAAGTGTGTGATGGCCTGGATTATTAGGGATGATAGACTACTCATATCAATAAGGAATTCCTTCTTTTTTGGGAGCCCATTCGGACAGAACTCCAAAGTTAAGCGTTCTTAGCTTGGAGTAGTGTCAGGATGGGTGACCGACCGGAAAGTTTCTCCCGGGTGCGCACGAGTGAGGACAAAGTGCATAGAAAAGACTAGTATTGATCTATGGGGCCAGTCTAGATCCCGCCAGGAGTAACGACCACCGGCGGGTGTGTCCGGGGCGTTACAAGTTGGTATCAGAGCCGACCCTCGCGGTTACACGGAAGGTTGCGGACAGGTGCGTGGTCATGTTGTTCATGACGTTTGTGACCCGTCGTGGCACCCGGCATGGCACATGTACCAGATTGGAAGCACAGATGTTTGTGCCAAGAGGGAACGTTCCTGTGGCCCGACGAGGACGTCGGTTCCTCTGAGTGGGGGTGTATGTTATGGCCTGGATTATTAGGGATGATAGACTACTCATATCAATAAGGAATTCCTTCTTTTTCGGGAGCCCATTCGGACAGAACTCCAAAGTTAAGCGTGCTTAGCTTGGAGTAGTGTCAGGATGGGTGACCGACCGGGAAGTTTCTCTCGGGTGCGCACGAGTGAGGACAAAGTGCACAGAAAAGACTAGTATTGATCTGTGGGGCTAGTCTAGATCCCGCCAGGAGTAACGACCACCGGCGGGTGTGTCCGGGGCGTTACAAAGTGATCCTAAAACAACCTATGTCAAGCATAACTCCAACAACCGTGTTCACTTCCCGGACTCCGCCGGAAAGAGACCATCACGGTTACACACGCGGTTGATGCATTTTAATTAAGGTCAACTTCAGGTTTTCTACAACCGGACATTAACAAATTCCCATATGCCCATAACCGCGGGCACGGCTTTCGAAAGTTCAAATCCCTGCAGGGGTGTCCCAACTTAGCCCATGACAAGCTCTCACGGTCAACGAAGGAATAGACCTCCTCCCGAGACATTCCGATCAGACTTGGTATCCCGGTTCTTCAAGACATCCTCGACAATGGTAAAACAAGTCCAGCAAGACCACTTGATGCGCCGACATCCTGATAGGAGCTGCACATATCTCGTTCCCAGGGAAACACCGGATGAGCGCTCCGTACAACTAAAACCAGCCCTCAAGTTTCCCCGAGGTGGCGCTGCAACAGACTCTAGTTCGGACCAACACTTAGACAAGCACCGGCCCGGGGGGGTTAAAATAAGATGACCCTCGGGATGTGTGACTCCCAAGGGAAAAAGGCTAGGTGGCGAATGGTAAAACCAAGGTTGGGCCTTGCTGGAGGAGTTTTATTCAAAGCGAACTGTTAAGGGGTTCCCATTATAACCCAACCGCGTAAGGAACGCAAAATCCAGGAACATAACACCGATATGACAGAAACTAGGGCGGCAAGAGTGGAACAAAACACCAGGCATAGGGCCGAGCCTTCCACCCTTTACCAAGTATATAAATGCATTAATTAAATAAGATATAATGTGATATCCCAACAAGTAAACATGTTCCAACAAGGAACAACTTCAATCTTCCTCTGCAACTAACAACGCTATAAGAGGGGCTGAGCAAAGCGGTAACATAGCCAATCAACGGTTTGCTAGGACAAGGTGGGTTAGAGGCTTGGTTCAACAATATGGGTGGCATGATAAGCAAGTGGTAGGTATCGCAGCATAGGCATAGCAAAAGAGCGAGCATCTAGCAAGCAAAGATAGAAGTGATTTCAAGGGTATGGTCATCTTGCCTGAAATCCCAGAAGGAAGAAGAACGAGTCCATGAAGAAGACAAATGGGCGTAGTCGAACGGTTCCTCACAAACGCGACGTTACCGGATTACCGAGACGAAGTACACCGGAAGGAAAGTAAACAACAAAGTAAACAACCACTACAACAACATGGCACGATGCGCAAACAAGTATGATGCATGTCCGGTTTAATGAAGCATGGCATGGCAAAGTGCACAAACAACACTACAAGTTAAGTGGGGCTCAATATGCAACGAGTTGCATATTGACGGAACACCACATCAATTATTT
Source organism: Triticum urartu (assembly GCF_056163025.1). Taxonomy (NCBI): domain Eukaryota; kingdom Viridiplantae; phylum Streptophyta; class Magnoliopsida; order Poales; family Poaceae; genus Triticum; species Triticum urartu. The sequence continues at coordinate 618,288,122 of NC_141874.1, read as the reverse complement.
AGTTCTCTCTCGTTTATGTACCCAACAATGTTAAATGTTGTTAAACATGGCAAGCGGGTGAAGCAAAGTAAAACTACCTATCTAGTCAAGTTTAAATGAGGCCGGAAGCAACGAACAACATTTTCGGTAAATCCTCATATGCATATATTAGGTTTGGTACTGTTCTTCCCTAAACATAATTTTAGAGTTATTAAACATGCAAAGTGATGCCACCAAGTTAAACTAGGCATTTTTCTACCCCATTTACATATAAAGATTATTTAATTCGGAGCTACGATTATTTAGTTATGAATTAAAGCATTTTAACATGGCATAGGAGTAAATTTAACCAAACATCATTTTAGACATTTTAAACATGGATGAAAGTGACATATTAATAAACTAGACAAAATTCTGAGCAAGTTTCATATATAAATCATTTTAATCCGATGCACGAATTGTGAGTTATTATATGCATGAACATGAGGGTCTTTTCTGTAAAACTACAGTCTCAGGATAAATGGCTAAAACGCAGATCTGAAAAAAAAAGAGGAACTGGGCCGAATCTGGCCGGCCCCAAAAGTGCACAGGAGCGGGGGCTGCTCAACCTGGGCTGAGGCCCACTACGGAGAGGAGAGGGACGCGCTGGGCCTCGCTGGGTGGCGCTGGGCCGGAGGCGTGGCTGCGGTCCACGTAGGCGAAGGAAGGGCGCGGTCAACGGTGATGGACAAGCTCCTCCCGTCCGAAGCAGAGGCGGGAACAGGCACGGCTGCGGCGGTGGTCCGGCGAGGATGTCGACGGGGCAAGACGAGGAGGCTCGGGGAGCTCGGATCCGGCGATGGACACAGTCAACGCTCGAGGACGAGCGCGGTGAAGCACTGCTTGACCTGAAGCAGAGGAGATGCATGGGAAGCAGGGCATCGATGGTGCGGGCGGCGATGTGACTTGCTCCGGCGGGGTTTGCAGGTCAGGAGGCGCGGGGAGGACCGGGGACGGCGGAGATGCGGTTCCATGGCGGCGATTTCGACCTGCAGAGGGCGACGGAACGATGACCATGGCAGCAGGGGCGTCCTCCTGTTGCTCCTGCTCCTGGCGAGAGAGAGAGAGAAACTGAGATAGCGAGAGATAGAGAAGGGAACCAGATGAAAGGAAGGGCGCGCTGCGACCTGGAGAGACGAGGCGACCGGCGGCGGCCATGGGAGCTCGCTGGTTGGGCTTGTGGTGAAAACAAGGAGGAGATGGATTTGGTTCGAGCGATGGGGATCCCGATGTTGGGGAAAGAGTGCAGCGGCGGCGGCTGGGAGGATCCCTAGAATTTAGGGATTTGGTCTGAAATTAGACTAGGGGTGGACTATAAATATACATCACGGATTAGGTTAGAGGCTATCTCGACCCTACGATCGCAATCGGACGATCGCAAATAAAATAGCTAGGAAGTCCAAATAAGAAAACGGTGACGTGTTGTAGACGTTTGGGGATGATCCGGACACAATGGTGGCGACACCCCGGGTCGGGTCCGGGACAACTTTCGGACGCTCACGTGAGGGGTTCGATGCACTGCACAGAGAGGGTTTCGGACCGGGCGGTCGCATCGGACAACTCCGAAAGCGAAGAGGGGAAGGAGGATTGACTAGGTGGGCCGTGGCGAGACTGCGAGGGGGAGAAGAGAGAGATGGCCCGGCATCTGTTTCCGAAGACCGAAAACGTCCGACGTTAGACTGGCTATAATGCCGCTATAGTTATCCCTTGGGGCATCAAACGATCTCCGAATGCGATGAGAATTGACAGGCGGTCTATCTACACTATAATAAGACCACACGTCAACTCTCATCCCATTCCGAGAACATTTTCCGGCCACTTATAAAATAATATTTCAGACATGCCGCGGGCGCGTGCAAGTGTGTCTGGGCTCAGAACGGACAACAGAGGGAACTGGGGGAACCCGGACGGATGTAGGTTTTGAAAACATGATGATGCGATGCACATGATGACATGATGGAATGCAACACGCAAGCAAATGACCTGGCAACAGCAGCGAATAACTGGAAGACACCTGGCACATCGGTCTCGGGGCGTCACAAAGGGGGACCTCCTGAGCATCGCGCCTCAGGGGCTCTTACTGGACCTCGGGCCGCACGCCTCCTGGCCTTGACCACGGGACGCGACCTGGCATACCAGCGACGGCTGTAGCCTACCTAGGAACCGGGACCTGTTGGCGTAGAGCAACAAGCTATTGCAAGGGAAGAAAGGGGGGACCGAGCCTTAATGGGACATGCGTTCACCAAATTCTCATAATAGGGAAGATAAGCACAAAAGACATTACAGACCCTTACATGCCCCCACGGGGTAATACATAATTCATTGCAGGAAACAAAAGCCGATACTAAGGGGAAGCCTATCTACATCCTTCCGTGGTGGACGCCATCATCAACAGTGGGCCACGGGAGGCCGGTGCCAACCCCATCCAGATCAGCGGTGGCGACGGTCGGGTGCTGAGCTCTGCTCCGAGCGCGGCGAGAGCTCGGGGGCACGTAGCTGTAGTCGTTCGTCTCCGGAGTCTCATAGAGCTCAAGAGAGATGCTGGACTCCCAAGGGATGCTGCTGCTGGAGTGGTCGTGAGCAGGGCGCGCATCAGCCTCGCGCTCCTCTTCGGAGCAGCACTCCAGGCGGCGGCCCTCGGCATCGAAGACCTTGAAGAAGAGCGTGGAGACGCCGTCGTACTCAAAGTGGATCGCGAGGGCACCCCACGCACGGCAGACCCGCGCGATCTCGCCCCAGCCGCTTGTCATGAAGATCTTGCCGGTGGGGAGCGCTTTGATCTCCGCTCCGGTCGCTCGAGCGCTGCAGTCGCTGTGCTGCAACCAGAGCTCGAGAGGCCCCCTCGGCGGCATCACGTTGGAGAAGAACTGCGGGAAGCGGATCCTGGAGCTCGAGAGGCCCCCTCGGCGCCCACAGCACCAACTCACGCGAGGAGTCCACGGCGTGAACCCGAGGGGCGACGGCACACGTCGCCGTGGTGCAGCTACCTTGGGTGCGGCGTGGGCGGCGCTGCTCGTCACTCTGTTCTCCCGAGCCCTCGGCTTGGGCGTACAAGGGCAGCGGGTACCCGGGAGGAGGCCACTCGCACCAAGGCCGCGACACCACCTGCATCACCGCTTCATCACGGCGATGGATCAACCTCTTCTTTGGCGGAAGAGGGCCCGGATCATCGCGGGGAGCCTTTCCTTTCTCTTCAGTAGAAAACTTTCTGACGAGCGCCATTGTTGACAGCAGTGGAGCGTGGAGGAAGAAGTAAGCAAGCGAGGAAGATATGGGCAATGGAGGCTCCGCCCCCTCCCCATTTATAGCAAGGGAACGCCAACCGGCGTCTCCCATGATCGCATGTAATGATGGTTTTCCTTGCATGTCGCAGGGACTTGTCAAGTCAAGGAGTTGCCGAGGTAGCGTGGGGAAACGGAGACGCCCACGTCCAATCAACCGCCGCGCATCAATCGAGGCCGCAGGCTTTTGGGGCCCGCGGTGCTCCGTACTTGGCCCTTGGCTTCGCGGCGAAGCCAAGCCCGAGCGCACCTTGGGCCCGGGGGCTACTGTCGGCGTCCTGGGAACAGGGGTCCCCAGACTTGCCTGCCTGTGGCCCGCGGCGTGGCTGAGCCTGCAGGCCGTACGAACCATCTTCACCAGCAAAGCATCCAAGACCCTCGCGAGGCGGATGACGCAAGACCTCCTCGGTAGTAGCCTAGCTAGGCAGGCTCACGAGGAGCGGAGATATCAAGGCGGGGAAAACCTCACGAGAACCTTGTGACATGAGCCATGACGCACGGCACCAGGCGGGCACCAGAGCGCGCAGCGTCCTTGTTTCCTATTTGGTGCTAAGGAGGCCAGTGCAGGCAAAGAGTACCGAGGCATCAGGCAAAGGTTGTATATTGGTGCAACGAGACCAAGACCAGGAGGACGGCAAGACGGAGTTCATCGTGGAGCCCAAGACGGCGTCACCACTAGAGCCTTTGGCAGGCAAAGACCACTTTTGTCAGGATAGCTTGTAATAGCTGCCCCCCTTCGAATTAGCTCGCCATTGTTGGCTCCCTTCATGCTCGATATTTGGGAAGAGGACTAGGGCCAGTATAAATAGGACTAGCCACCACCTTAGATAGGGACGGATCATTCAGACCACCCACACACACACACAAGCTCACCGAGCTCAGGAACACCTCAACTTCAGGAGGCTGTTCTTCCCTTGTACTGTTCATCATCATCCCTAGAGGCAATCCACCACCACCACACTGGAGTAGGGTATTACACCACAATGGTGGCCTAAACCAGTATAAATATTGTGTCTTTCTATGTTGTGAGTTCGTCGAGTTCGTCCGCGAGATCTTAGTGAGCTAGGGCGTCGATTGGTGGGAAGGAAAGACTTTGTGCGCACCCCAGTGTTCGAACCTTAAGGGTTTGCCAGAACCCCACATCCGACAGGGTGGACCTCTGCTTAGGTGTTGTCCTTACTTGGACAAGCCTCCCACTTATGATTAACCCCTCTCGCAAGCATCCGCGACTATGCAATAAGAATTAGGATAAATCTAACCATAGCATGAAACATGTGGATCCAAATCAGCCCCTTACAAAGCAACCCATAAACTAGGGTTTAAGCTTCTGTCACTCTAGCAACCCATCATCTACTTATTACTTCCCAATGCCTTCCCCTAGGCTGAAATCATGGTGAAGTGTCATGTAGTTGTTGTTCAAATAACACCACTAGAGGAAAGACAACATACATCTCATCAAAATATCGAACGAATACCAAATTCACATGATTAGTTATAACAAGACTTCTCCCATGTCCTCAGGAACAAATGTAACTACTCACAAAGCATGTTCATGTCCAAGATCAGAAGGGTATTGAATATCATTAAGGATCTGAACATATGATCTTCCACCAAATAAACCAACTATAGCATCAACTACAAGGAGTAATCAACACTACTAGCAACCCACAGGTACCAATCTCAGGTTTTGAGCCAAAGATTGAATAAAAGAGATGAACTAGGGTTTGGAGAGGAGATGGTGATGGTGAAGATGTTGATGGAGATTGACCCCCTCTCGATGAGAGGACCGTTGGTGATGAAGATGGCTTCGATTTCCCCCTCGGGGAGGGATTTCCCCGGTAGAATAGCTCCGTTGGAGCCCTAGATTGCTTCTGCCCAGGTTCTTCCTCGAAACGGCGGTGCTTCATCCCGAAAGCTCTCTTATGGTTTTTTTCCAGGTCAAAACGCTTCATATAGCAGAAGATGGGCACCAAAGACCTACCAGGGGGACCACAAGCCCTAGGGGCGCGCTCTAGGGGGGTAGGGCGTGCCTCTGAGGCTTGTGGCCACCTGGTGGTTCCCTCTGGTAGTGTCTTTACCCAATAATTCTTGCATATTCCAAAATAATTCTACGGAAATTTTCAGGACTTTTGGAGTTGTGCAAAATAGGTCTCTCAGATTTGCTCCTTTCCGGTCCAGAATTCCAACTGCCGGCATTCTCCCTCTTTGTGTAAACCTTGCAAAATATGAGAGAAAAGGCATAAGAACTGTACCATAATGTGAAATAACAACCCATAATGCAATAAATATTAATATAAAAGCATGATGCAAAATGGACGTATCAATGCCCCTAGGCTTAGAGCTCGCTTGTCCTCAAGCGAAAGCCGAAATCGATAATCATGTCCACATGTTTAGAGATAGAGGTGTCGATAAAATAAAATACAGACATGAGGGCATCATGATCATCTTTAGAAAAGCAACATACATTGTCATATAATTTCTTATGCTAAAGTAACAATTCGTTCACAAGGTAAAGTATGAATCAAAAACTTTATGGAAAACCAACAAACTATGATCTCAGTCAGTGAAGCAATTGCAATTTATCACAATGTCGGAAAGAGTCGATGTAAGAGCATTTATGTAGCAAGTGCACATACTCAACTATCTTTTAGTCTTTCACAATTGCTAACACTCACGAGACACTTATGAGATTAAAGCCTCAATCGGACACAAAGAAAGATAGGGGCTTATAACTTCGCCTCACAACCTTTTACCTCAAGGGTAATGTCAACAATAATAATTTATGATCAACTACATCTGAGTGGATATGTATGTATGTATGTATGTATGTATGTATGTATGTATGTATGTGTGTGCGTATATGTATATATATATATATCTTCCCCAACATATAGTTCTTGCCAAAAAGAGAAAATATAAAAGGAAAGGTGAAGATCACCATTACTCTTGTACAAATGTAGGAAGGAAAATAAAATATAGGCCCTTCGCAGAGGGAAGCAGAGGTTGTCATGCACTTTTATGGTTGGATGCACAAAATCTTAATGCAAAAGTACGTCACCTTATATTGTCGGTTGTGATAAAGAACTTTATTATGCAGTATGTGTCTTTTATTTCTTCCATATCACAAGTTCGTATAAAGTTTATTTTCCTCACACTAAAAGATCATACATATTTATAGAGCAATTTTTATTGCTTGCACCGATGACAACTTACTTGAAGGATCTTACTCAATCCATAGGTAGGTATGATCCATAGGTAGGTATGGTGGACTCATATGGCAAAACTAGGTTAAGGGATTTTGGATGCACAAGTAGTATCTCTACTCGGTGCAAAAGATTTGACTATCATGGGATGGGAAGCAAACTCAACATGTTGGAGGATCCATGACAATATAACTTCTATTCGGATATAAGGAAAGTTAACCCATTATGTTGTCTTCCTTGTCCAACATCAACCTCTTAGCATATAATATTTTAATGACTCCTCACAATCATAAAAGATGTCTGCTACCTCTTGAGCACTGCATTGGACTTCCCCGAAGAGGAGAGGATGATGCAGCAAAGTAGCGTAAGTATTTCCCTCAGTTTTTGAGAACCAATGTATCAATCCAGTAGGAGGCTACGCACAAGTCCCTCGTACCTACACAAAAAAAATAGCTCAACGCAACCAACGCGCTTAGGGGTTGTCAATCCCTTCACGGTCACTTACGAAAGTGAGATCTGATAGAGATGATAAATAATATTTTTTGGTATAAAGATGCAAAATAAAACGTAAAAGCAAAGAAATAATAAAGTGATGGATATTGATATGATGAGAAAGACACCCGGGGGCCATAGGTTTCACTAGTGGCTTCTCTCAAGAGCATAAGTATTCTACGGTGGGTGAACAAATTACTATTGAGCAATTGACAGAATTGAGCATAGTTATGAGAATATCTAGGTATGATCATGTATATAGGCATCACGTCCGAGACAATTAGACCGAAAAGATTCGGCATCTACTACTATTACTCCACTCATTGACCGCTATCCAGCATGCATCTAGAGTATTAAGTTAAAAACAGAGTAACGCCTTAAGCAAGATGACATGATGTAGAGGTATAGTTTCATGCAATATGATAAAAACCCCATCTTGTTATCCACGATGGAAACGATACAATACATGCCTTGGTGCCCCTTCTGTCACTGGGAAAGGACACCGCACGATCGAACCCAAAGCTAAGCACTTCTCCAATGGCAAGAACAACCAATCTAGTAGGCCAAACCTAACTAATAATTCGAAGAGACTTGCAAAGATAACCAATCATACATAGAAGAATTCAGAGAAGATTCAAATATTATTCATAGATAGACTTGATCATAAATCCACAATTCATCGGTCTCAACAAACACACCGCAAAAATAAGATTACATCGAATAGATCTCCACGAGAGAGGGGGAGAACATTGTATTGAGATCCAAAAAGAGAGAAGAAGCCATCTAGCTACTAGCTATGGACCCGTAGGTCTGAAGTAAACTACTCACACTTCATCAGAGAGGCTTGGAATACGATGTAGAAGCCCTCTGTGATCGATGCCCCTTCCGGCGGAGCTCCGGAACAGGCCCCAAGATGGGATCTCGTGGATACAGAAAGTTGCGGCGGTGGAATTAGGTTTTTGGCTCCGTCCCCGATCGTTTGGGGGTACGTGGATATATATAGGAGGAAGAAGTACGTCGGTGGAGCTTTGAGTGGCCCACGAGGCAGGGGGCGCGCCCTAGGGGGGGGGGGCGCCCTCCACCCTCGTGACCGCCTCGTGGCTTTCTGGACGGAGGGTCCAAGTCTGCTAGATCTTATTGATACGTCTCCAATGTATCTATTATTTTTGATTGCTCCATGCTATATTATCTACTGTTTTAGGAAATATTGGGCTTTATTTTCTACTTTTATATTATTTTCGGGACTGACCTATGAACCGGATGCCCAGCCCAGATTTGCTGTTTTATGCCTATTTCAGTGTTTTGAAGAAAAGGAATATCAAATGGAGTCGAAACGGAACGAAATCAATTGCAGAAGTTAATTTTTGGAAGGAAACCTACCAGATAGACTTGGACCCTACGTCAGAAGATGAAGGAGGAGATAACGAGGGTAGGGGGCGCGCCCACCCCCCTGGGGCGCGCCCCCTGCCTCGTGGCCCCCCCTTCGGTCCACCGACGTACCCCTTGTACCCATATATACCTACGTATCGTAAAACTTCCAGAGGGCACAATAGATCGGGAGTTCCGCCGCCAGAAGCCTCCGTAGCCACCGAAAACCAATCTAGACCCGTTCCGGCACCCTGCTGGAGGGGGTAATCCCTCTCCGGTGGCCATCTTCATCATCCCGGTGCTCTCCATGACAAGGAGGGAGTGGTTCTCCCTCGGGGCTGAGGGTATGTACCAGTAGCTATGTGTTTGATCTCTCTCTCTCTCTCTCGTGTTCTTGAGGTGGTACGATCTTGATGTATCGCGAGCTTTGATATTATATTTGGATCATATGATGTTGAGTAAAATGCAAGCGCGGTCCTAATTCTTTCCCAAATGTGTCGATTGGGTCCTTATTCTTTCAAAATGCACATCTGGGTCCTAATTCTTTCTAAGTTGTTCATCCGAGGTCCTAATTTCGTCTGACCGCCGCTGACCAGCTCGCGTGGTGCTTTGACCGCCGCCACGTCGACTCGAGGGCCCACACGGGAGATTTCACGCAGTTGGAGGTTGGGAATTTAAGTAGTTTGGCCCCTCGAGTTTATGCTTTCCTCATTCCCCGGTCCCTAGGTCTTCTGCTCGCTCTCTCCCTCTCTCTAGTGCCGCGCCGTCGCCGCCATGTCCGCCGCCGCTAGCTCGTCTGCTGTGAAGCACCGCGGGAAGAAGGCTGCCCAAGCGCCTCCTCCACCTCCGGCATTAGCCCTTTTCTCGCCGCCCATCTCATCGCCGGCCCAAGCGGGTATGCTGCCGTTGGTACCATGCCCTAGCTTCCGCATTCGATCTATGATTCGTCTTGTGTCAAAATAGGAGGCAAATCCTGGCAGGATTTTCTACAAGTGCCCCAATCACCATGCAAGATCTTCTAAAAGTGCCCAAACGATTTGATGTTTCTGTGTTTCTTTTTGGCTGAATTTTTTTACTCAATTTCTGTCAGATTCCACAAGATCCTTGCTAACATTATTATTGGGAAGATGGACCAGACAACTATTTTGATTTTTTTGGTGAGAGGTGGGTACATCAGCCCTGGATTGAGCAGTTTTGATTCGGCTGGTGTCATTGCAAGTGAAGAAATAGAGGTGCAAGTGAAGAAGCAGAGCACTGTTGAGACTGTGGTGTATGCAGAAGCAATGCAGAAGATGAATGAGCTCATTTTTCTATGTAGGAGTATTCTCAGTGCACTTGTTGTACTGATTGTAGTAGTGGTGTATGTACGATTTAAGAAGTGATGTCGTAGTATGATGTATCCAGTGTTAAATGCTTGTTGGTGTATCCAGATGTTGATCATGTACTGTTGCAATGAAATTGAACTAAAATTTGGCAGCATTTTGGTTGTTTTTCTGTACTTTGGCAGCAATTTTTTACTAGCACTGACAGCACAAATAAACAGTAATATACACGACCTTTCTTTTACTAGTAATTGAACATAAAAGCAGTCTGAAAGATAGATAGATGGATTCAACATCACAAGGTCTTGAAGTTGTGCAACAAAAGTAGGAAACATCATTACATTTCCATGGTTTGTGTGAAACCCAAAGCCACATCTCAGCATGAGGTTTCATTACAAACCATATTGTTTCCTAAGCAAAAGAAAAACATCCTTCTCTTCACTTCTGAGTTGTTGGGGCTTTGTTCTCCTTACTTTTTTTCACTTTCTTCCTTCTCTTCAAACCTAGTGTAGCAGTAGTATGGCTTCTTGGAGGTGGCAGGCCATCTCTGCAGTTTGCAATGAACTGGCTTTCTGGTAAAGGAGCCGGCACTGCTGTTTGAGATTGTTGAGTAGCTATAGCCTACAAACCAACCAAACATGTAGTTATTAATGTAGGTGAATTTCTGGAAGAACATATGTCATTGCATTTATTAACATTGCATTTGAATAAAAAGCTCTCACTTGGTCCTGTAAAATCTCAATCATAGTAGATGAAGCAAGATCATAAGTCATAGAAGAAGATATCATATTAGATGTACTTCTGCCCACTTGTGGACTTTCCTTTTTCTGCAAAAAAAATCAGAAATGTTGTTGAGCATTGCAATTTCAGAAATATGTCAGCATTTAAGGGGAACATTTAAGGGAAATGCACCTTGCAACTGGGCCTTCTCTTTATAGGTAGTTTAGTTCTTTGTTGTGTTTCTGGAAGCACAACCTGAATTGACACATGTTCTTGTACTGCTGGCTCATCTTCTGTTGTTGGCACATGTTCTGTTGTTGCATGTTCTACTGCTGGATCATGTTCTGCTGCTTCCTCTCCTGCTGCTAGCTCCTGTTCTGCTCCTGCCTCATGTGCTGCTCCAGGATCTTGTGTTGTTGTTGGTTGTCCTCTACCTAGTTCAGGGCACTTTGTTTTGTTGTGTCCTGGTTGATTGCACACACTGCAGTGCCCTATAATGCCATGTCTGCTCATCCTAGTTCCATTGTCCTCCTCTAGTGGGTTCTTCTTTCTCTTCTTTCCAGTCCTACCAAATTTCTTCTCATAGTTTGGTGGCAGCATTTGAGGCCCATTAGTTTTAGGCCACACTCTAGGATCACTACATGGCATTATGATCTTGCCATAAGCAGCTTTGAAAGCATTAATGCTGTAGCACTTGTTGACAACATCCTCTGGTTTAATTCTTTCATGTCTTAAACATGCAACTCCATGTCTACATGGAATTCCAGAGAGCTGCCATGCCCTACAAGAGCACTCCTCCTTCTGTATGTTCACATCATACTCCCCAACCATGCCCATAACATGAAATATGTGTTGTCCAGCTGGTAATGCAGTGCAGTTGTTGGACATGTTAATATTTTTGTCCAGTTTCTTTCTAATTTTGGGACAAATTTGACCACACATCTCCTCAGATTCCAGATTCTTGCTATAAAACCTAGTCATTAATTGGTCCTTGATCTTCTTAAGACAAGTAACTATAGGCATTTCTCTGGCATCAAGTATATACCTATGAAATCACTACAGTTAGAACAAATGAAATGCTACAGTACTGACAATATGAAATGGTACAGTTCCAACAGTATTAAAGGATGTAGTATGACAATTTAAATGATACAGTACTACCACTTACTTGTTGAACACTTCAAAGCTGTTGTTCAGAAGCAAATCACACTTTGGGAGTTCATGGAAATAGGCCTTGCACCACTGCCTTGGGTCAATTGCATCCAAGTAATCATAGGCCCCCTGGTCCAGCTCTTTCATCTCTTGCATGTACTTCTTCCAGTCTGCCTCATCTGTAGCTCTTGCAATTTGCCACAATTTATTCTTGAATACATCACCTTTCCAGTTCTTTGCAAAGTTTTGATGCAGATGCCTCACACAAAATCTATGTTGTGCATGAGGAAATATTGCATTGACAGCATTGATCAACCCCTACATACATTGTAGAATAAACAAATGAAATGCTATAGTATGATAATATGAAATGCTATGGTATGATAATATGAAATGCTACAGTATGATAATATGCAATGTTCTGACTACCTTCTGCCTATCACTCATCAATGTCCATGGTGATGTGTTTTGTATGTTCAGATCCTCCTTCAGTGTGTTCAAGAACCACTTCCATGTGAAAGTATCTTCCACTTCTACGATGGCAATTGCAATGGGAAATATACAATCGTTAGGATCAACTCCAACAGCTGTCAGCATCACTCCACCATACTTGTTCTTAATGTGACACCCATCAATGCATATAATGGGCCTACAAGCTAGCAGAAAACCTCGTTTGCATGCATCTAAGGCCATGTAGTAGTTCTCAAACTTTCCATTGTTTGCATTCACAAACATGGTACTGCCAGGGTTTGACCTTCTGATTTCAGCTGCAAAGTCCCACAGTAAATTATACTACTCAAGTTCATCTCCATGAATTTTCTTTAGTGTAATCCTCCTTGCTCTAGCTAGCTTACTTCTAGTAGGTTGCATGTTGTAGTCCAACTGAACAAGTCTACCAAAGTTCTGAAGTGTCATCTTCTCATCTGCTCTAAATGTTTCCACATACTTTGTCGTGGTATTCTCACGGGGGGCTTTGTGAGTCGACAGATGCCACAAGGGCTTAGTGTGTGGGTAAGACTACTGCTGATAGGCCCGGGAGCGGGTATGTGAGTAGCACGCGCTAGTTACCCGGGTTCGGGGCTCTCCAGAGAGATAACACCCCTATTCCTACATGTCTGAGTATATCAAATATATCTGGTACAAAGTGCTACTGGAGCTGTATCTGAGATCAGTGCCAAGGGCATCTGATCTCGTATATGCATGTGTATGGCCGGCTCTAGTGACCAAGTATGGCCATGGCTTGTGGCCGTGAGTGGCCTTGTGGCCAAATGAGTGTGGCGTGAGAGTGTGGGGGTGTGTGCTCATCCTAGATGGATGGATGGATGCTCATATATATAGTGTGGTTAGCTTATCATCTAAGCTAAGTGGTGGCATGGGCAAGGCATGGTGGGGTGTCATGCTTGTCCCCTGTGTCACTTCATAAATAGTGCCAGGGGATAAGTGACACTATACATGATGACTGAGATGATGCGTGAATAGTGCTCGGGTACATCCGTCTTGTCGGTGTCTTGTCGGTGTCGGGTCGGGCTGCAGTCGGCAGCCGGCTGGTTTGCGCAGTCGGCAGCCGGCAGGCAGACTGAGGGGCTTTGCTAGCCCCGATGTCTTGAAATATCGTCTTGCCGTCCTTGGGGTACCCGTGGTCGATTACTCCGACATACTTGCCAGCCAAATATCTTGCTATAAATTGCTTGAGTGCCCACTCTCTTTCACATGTATGCTCACCCACATACTTCTTCACAACCCATGCTTTGGTCCTGCTGTCAGGTGCAGCAAACAAGAACCAGGGACAATCTCCAACACAACCTGCCCTTATCCTTTGCTTATCATTCTTTATGTAATGAATTTGCACTCTCTGCTTCACAATGTACTCTTGAATTGATGCTCTTAGTTCAATGACAGACAAGAACACCATGCCTATGTGAAAACTAACTTCTTTCATGTTCTCAAGCCTCCACCTTTTCAGCTTCACTTTGTTTTTCATTTTTTTCCTTCCTTGTGCATCTACTACTTCCACTTCCTCTGCTGAATCACTATCTTCAAGCTCTGAATCTTGTAGCTCCTGCAGTTCATCTGTATCATAGTCACTGTCATGCTCCCATTCAGATTTCTTCTTTTTCTTCTTCTCAAATTTTTCATCAACCCATTCTTCATACAGATCATCATCATCTTTCCCTACTTCATTGTCAGAGTCGACCCGGTCTGAATCCCATTCACTATCATCACTGTCACTGTCACTTTCATTTTCATTAGGGATTTCTTCTTCTACCACAAGTTTCCTCTTGCTTCTTGTAAGCTCATGTCCAACATTTTGTCCCACTGGTGGAACACTACTACTCCCTTCATTGCTGCTGCCTCCATTAAATTGGTTCAGTCTGCCTTTATGAACTTTCACCTTAAACCTAGGACTTCCTCTTATTCCACTGCTAAACCCAGGAGATTTAGGGCTTAGTACAGGAGGTAGCTCAGGTGTACCACTAACATGAATATTATCAATTACATTGTCAAAGGCCATGTCTTTGTGATCAACAAACAATTGAAAGTACTGGAATTTTGGAACAACTGCTGTCATGTGCAAAGTGTCAGTGTCACAGTCCACAATCCGTAGTCCATCACCTAAATTCTTTCCAGGCAGTAACCAGTAAATAACATGCTTAGATTGGTCACTATATCCCAGTTGCTGCATAAAATCAGTGAGCCAGAGAGGAGACCATGTATCTACTTCGCAACCATCGAACAGAGCAACTTTCCGATCGGCATACGTCTTCGATCGGCCAAATCCGCAGAAAAATCCAGCATAGTTGATTTCTACGGTAAAAACCTCCTCTTGTGGTCCTAGGTATCGAGGGATTGAGTCAAATACTACCATCGATTCGAGCTAAATCGGAATCCGCAGAAAAAGAGGATCGAGGGTTAGGGTTACGGGAACCACACTGACCGTATCGCGGAGGAGTATCTCCGGGTCGCCGATGCACGGGCGCCATCCTAGCGGCGCCGCCACCGGACAAGCGCCTGCGATGGCCGCCTGCCTCTTCTCACCGGACCATCGCCGTCAATCTCCCCTGTTTCGCCAGAGCAGAGAGAGGTGGGGAAGGGGAGAGGAAAAGGACTACGGCTGCGAAGAGATTAGGGTTGGGGGGCTCTTTTGAAAAAACGCACGGCTGGTCGTTATCAAGCGTGGGCCCTCGAGTCGACGTGGCGGCGGTCAAAGCGCCACGCGAGCTGGTCAGCGGCGGTCAGACGAAATTAGGACCTCGGATGAACAACTTAGAAAGAATTAGGACCCAGATATGCATTTTGAAAGAATTAGGACCCAATCAACACTTTTGGGAAAGAATTAGGACCGCGCTTGCATTTTACTCTATGATGTTTCTTCCCCCCTCTACTCTCTTGTAATGGATTGAGTTTCCCCTTTGAAGTTATCTTATCGGATTGAGTCTTTAAAGATTTGAGAACACTTGATGTATGTCTTGCCGTGCGTATATGTGGTGACAATGGGATATCACGTGATTCATTTGATGTATGTTTTGGTGATCGACTTGCGGGTTCCGCCCATGAACCTATGCATAGGGGTTGGCACATGTTTTCGTCGTGATTCTCCGGTAGGAACTTTGGCGCACTCTTTGAGGTCCTTTGTGTTGGTTGAATAGATGAATCTGAGATTGTGTGACGCATATCGTATAATCATACCCACGGATACTTGAGGTGATATTGGAGTATCTAGGTGACATTAGGGTTTTGGTTGATTTGTGTCTTAAGGTGTTATTCTAGTACGGACTCTAGGGCTGTTTGTGACACTTATAGGAATAGCCCAACGGGTTGATTGGAAAGAATAACTTTGAGGTGGTTTCGTACCCTACCATAATCTCTTCGTTCGTTCTCCGCTATTATTGACTTTGGAGTGACTCTTTGTTGCATGTTGAGGGATAGTTATGTGATCCAATTATGCTATTATTGTCGAGAGGACTTGCAGTAGTGAAAGTATGAACCCTAGGCCTTGTTTCCTAGCATTGCAATACCGTTTACACTCACTTTTACCATTAGTTACCTTGCTGTTTTTATATTTTCAGATTACAAATACCTTTATCTACCATCCATATACCACTTGTATCACCATCTCTTCGCCGAACTAGTGCACCTATACAATTTACCATTGTATTGGGTTTGTTGGGGACACAAGAGACTCTTTGTTATTTGGTTGCAAGGTTGCTTGAGAGAAACCATCTTCATCCTACGCCTCCTACGGATTGATAAACCTTAGGTCATCCACTTGAGGGGAATTTGCTACTGTCCTACAAGCCTCTGCACTTGGAGGCCCAACAATGTCTACAAGAAGAAGGTTGTGTAGTAGACATCAAGCTCTTTTCTGGCGCCGTTGCCGGGGAGGTGAGTGCTTGAAGGTATACCTTTAGATCTTGAAATCGAGTCTTCTAGTTTCTTGTTTTATCACTAGTTTAGTTTATAAAAGAAAACTATAAAAATGGAATTGAGTTTGTCTCATACACTTCACCTTTTTCAAATCTTTCGTGAGTATGATGGAAAGGATAACTGTGCACAAGTGCTAGAAAAAGAAATCTATAAAATGTTTGGCACTAAATATTTGAATGATGAGCATGATTGCAATGTTGTTAGTATGAATTTCTTGAATATCCATGATGCTAATGATATGCAAAGCTACAAGCTTGGGGAAGCTATGTTTGATGAAGATGATATTTTTTGTCCCCCAAGCTTTGATAAGCAAATTTACTATGATGTAAGCATGCCTCCTATTTATGATGATTATATTGATGAAAGTGGAGTTGGAGAGGTCATGACTTTATTTTGTGATGAATCCACTATTCCGGAAGAGGTTCCAATTGATTATGAGAACAAAGCTGCTACCTATGATGATTATTGTGATGATACTTATGCTATAAAAAGTAGTGATTATATTTATAAAACTTGTCATGATTATGGTTACCTATTTTCTGAACATTACTCTTTTAATGTGGAAACAATTAATAGTATTCAAGTCTCTTATGATACTCCCAGTATTCCGAATGAGAAGAATTTTGCTTATGTGGAGAGTAATAAGATTTCTATGCTAGTAGATCATGAAAAGAATACTTTAGGTTCTGGTTATATTGTTGAATTCATTCATGATGCTACTGAAAATTATTATGAGGGAGGAATATATGCTTGTAGGAATTGCAATAATATCAAGTTTCCTCTCTATGTGCTTAAAGTTTTGAAGTTATGCTTGTTTTACCTTCCTATGCAAGTTGATTCTTGTTCCCAAAAGTTGTTTGCTCACAAAATCTCTATGCATAGGAAGTGGGTTAGACTTAAATGTTCTAGTCATATTCTTCATGATGCTCTCTTTAGATTTCAATTCTTATCCTTTATGTGAGCATCATTGAAATCATCAAGCCTAGCTAGGGGCGTTAAATGAAAGCGCTTATTGGGAGGCAGCCCAATATTATTTTTATTCCTTGCTTTTTGCTCCTGTTTAGTAATAAATAATTCATATAGCCTCTTTTTAGATGTTGTTTTATGATTTTAATTATTTTTTGTGCCAAGTAGAACCTTTGGGAAGACTTGGGGAAAGTCTTGTTGATCATGCTGTAAAAAACAGAAACTTTAGCGCTCACGAGAATTGCTGCCATTTTTATTAGGAGAGTGAGATTTAGTTAATTCTTTTTTCAGATTATTAATACATAAATTCCTCAGGTCCAGAAATTTATTTGATAATTTTATGAGTTCGATAAGTATACGTTTGATCCAGATTACTACAGACTGTTCTGTTTTTGACAGATTCTGTTTTTCGTGTGTTGTTTGCTTATTTTGATGAATCTATGTCTAGTAAAATAGTTTATAAACCATAGATAAGTTGGAATACAGTAGGTTTAACACCAATATAAATAAATAATGAGTTCATTACAGTACCTTGAAGTGGTGATTTATTTTCTTTCACTAACGGAGCTTACGAGTTTTCTGTTAAGTTTTGTGTTGTGAAGTTTTCAAGTTTTGGGTAAGGATTCGATGGACTATGGAATAAGGGGTGGTAAGAGCCTAAGATTGGGGATGCCCAAGGCACCCCAAGGTAATATTCAAGGACAACCAAGAGCCTAAGTGTGGTGATGCCCCGGAAGGCATCCCGTCTTTCGTCTTCGTTCATCGGTAACTTTACTTGGAGCTATATTTTTATTCGCCACATGATATGTGTTTTGCTTGGAGCGTCAATTTATTTTGTTAGGATTCACTTGATGTTATTTAGAACAATGTTTTGCATCTTTTATTTCAATAAAAGTGGCATTGATAGCCTTCACTATGCCTATGTTACAAGTATACATGTTGCTGTTTGAAAACAGAAAGTTTACCGTTGTTGCAATAATTCCCTAGAGAAGTCAGAATGTGATATAATGTTGAAACCTTTTGCATATTAAGATCTGATAAATTTACTACAGTGGGAATTTTCTTTCATAATTTTTGGAGCTAGGGAAGTATGGATGTTGCAGCATTCTTTACAGACTATCCTGTTTAGGCAGATTGCTGTTATGTTTGCATTGTTTGCATATGTTTCCTTCTTTAATGATTCTATTTGAGGATAGGACTATTAAATATGCAGACGCATTTAGTATGCAACGTTCAATAATAATTTTAGTGATTTTCTATAGTAGAGTATGATAAGGTTTTTGTAATGGTTTATACTAACTTATCTCACGAGTCCTTGTTGAGTTTTGTGTGGATGAAGCTTTTGAGATTTAGGGAGACCGTGATATGAGAGGAATTAAGGAGACACAAAAGCTCAAGCTTGGGGATGCCCAAGGCATCCGAAGATAATATTTCAAGAAGTCTCAAGCATCTAAGATTGGGGATGCCCCGGTTGGCATCCCACCTTTCTTCTTCAACAACTATCGGTTAGTATCGGTTGATCCTAAGTTTTTGCTTCTTCACATGATGTTTGCTATTCTTAGATGTCATTTTATTTTGCTTTGCTTGCTGTTTGAATAAAATACCAAGATCTGAAATTACTGTTGAGCAATTGACAGAATTGAGCATAGTTATGAGAATATCTAGGTATGATCATGTATATAGGCATCACGTCTGAGACAAGTAGACCGAAACGATTCTGCATCTACTACTATTACTCCACTCATCGGCCGCTATCCAGCATGCATCTAGAGTATTAAGTGAAAAACAGAGTAACGCCTTAAGCAAGATGACATGATGTAGAGGGATAGTTTCATGTAATATGATAGAAACCCCATGTTGTTATCCTCGATGGCAATGATACAATACGTGCCTTGCTGCCCCTTCTGTCACTAGGTAAGGACATCGCAACATCGAACCCAAAGCTAAGCACTTCTCCCATGGCAAGAACAACCAATCAAGTAGGCCAAACCAAAAAGATAATTCGAAGAGACTTGCAAAGATAACCAATCATACATAAAAGAATTCAGAGAAGATTCAAATATTATTCATAGATAGACTTGATCATAAACCCACAATTCATCGGTCTCAACAAATACACCGCAAAAAGAAGATTACATCGAATAGATCTCCACGAGAGAGGGGGAGAACATTGTATTGAGAAACAAAAATAGAGAAGAAGCCATCTAACTACTAGCTATGGACCCGTAGGTCTGAAGTAAACTATTCACACTTCATCGGAGAGGCTTGGATGATGATGTAGAAGCCCTCCGTGATCGATGCCCCCTCCGGCGGAGCTCCGGAACAGGCCCCAAGATGGGATCTCGTGGATACAGAAAGTTGCGGCGGTGGAATTAGGTTTTTGGCTCCGTCCCCGATTGTTTCGGGGTACATGGATATATATATATTAGGAATAAGTACGTCGGTGGAGCTTCGAGGGGCCCACGAGGCAAGGGGGCGCGCCCTAGGGGGGCGCCCTCCACCCTCGTGACCGCCTCGTGGCTTTCTTGACGGAGGGTCCAAGTCTCCTGGATCTTATCTGATGAGAAAATCTCGTTTCCGAAGGTTTCATTCCGTTTGGACTCTGTTTGATATTCCTTTTCTTCGAAACCCTAAAACAGGCAAAAAAAACAACAATTCTGGGCTGGGCCTCCGGTTAATAGTCCCAAAAATAATATAAAAGCGGATAATAAAGCCCAATAATGTCCAAAACAGTAGATAATATAGCATGGAGCAATCAAAAATTATTGATACGTTGGAGATGTACTAAGCATCCCCAAGCTTAATTCCTGCTCGTCCTCGAGTAGGTAAATGATAAAAATAGAATTTTTGATGCGGAGTGCTACTTGGCATAATTTCAATGTAAATCTTCTTAATTGTGGTATGAATATTCAGATTCAAAAGATTCAAGACAAAAGTTCATGTTGACAAAAAATAATAATACTTCAAGCATACTAACAAAGCAATTATGTCTTCTCAAAATAACATGGCCAAAGAAAGCTATCCCTACAAAATCATATAGTCTGGCTATGCTCTATCTTCACCACACAAAGTATTTGAATCATGCACAACCCCGATGACAAGCCAAGAAATTGTTTCATACTTCTGACATTTTCAAAACTTTTTCGATCTTCACGCAATACATGAGTGTGAGCCATGGATATAGCACTATATGTGGAATAGAATGGTGGTTGTGGAGAAGACAAAAAGTAAGAAGATAGTCTCACATCAACTAGGCATATCAACGGGCTATGGAGATGCCCATCAATATATATCAATGTGAGTGAGTAGGGATTGCCATGCAACAGATGCACTAGAGCTATAAGTATATGAAAGCTCAACAAAAGAAACTAAGTGGGTGTGCAGCCAACTCGCTTGTTCATGAAGACCTAGGGCATTTTGAGGAAACCCATCATTGGAATATACAAGCCAAGTTCTATAATGTAAGATCCCCACTAGTATATGGAAGTGACAGAATGAGAGACTCTCTACAATGAAGATCATGGTGCTACTTTGAAGCACAAGTGTGGTAAAAGGATAGTAACATTGTCCCTTCTCTCATTTTCTCTCATTTTTTTATTTTTATTAGGGCCTTCTCCTTTTTTTATGGCCTCTTTTTTCCGTCCAGAGTCTCATCCCGACTAGTGGGGGAATCATAGTCTCCATCATCCTTTCCTCACTTGGGACAATGCTCTGAAAATGATGATCATCACACTTTTATTTTTCTTACAACTCAACAGTTACAACTCGATACTTAGAGCAAAATATGACTCTATATGAATGCCTCCGGTGGTGTACCGGGATATGCAATGAATCAAGAGTGACATGTATGAAAGAATTATGAACGGTGGCTTTGCCACAAATACGATGTCAACTACATGATCATGCTAGCAATATGACAATGATGGAGTGTGTCATAATGAACGGAATGGTGGAAAGTTGCATGGCAATATATCTCGGAATGGCTATGGAAATGCCATGATAGGTAGGTATGGTGGCTGTTTTGAGGAAGGTATTTGGTGGGTGTATGATACCGGCGAAAAGTGCGCGGTATTAGAGAGGCTAGCAGTGGTGGAAGGAAGGAAAGTGCGTATAATCCATGGACTCATCATTAGTCATAAAGAACTCATATACTTATTGCAAAAATCTAGAAGTTATCAAAGAAAAGTATTACGCGCATGCTCCTAGGGGGATAGATTGGTAGGAAAAGACCATTGCTCGTCCCCGACCGCCACTCATAAGGAAGACAATCAATAAATAAATCATGCTCCAACTTCATCACATAACGGTTCACCATACGTGCATGCTACGGGAATCACAAACTTTAACACAAGCATTTCTCAAATTCACAACTACTCAACTAGCATGACTCTAATATCACCATCCTCATATCTCAAAACAATTATCAAGCATCAATTTTTTCTTAGTATTCAACTCACTCAAAAGAAAGTTTTACAAATCTTGAATACCAAGCATATTATTATTAAGAAAATTACCATGCTATTAAGACTCTCAAAATGATCTAAGTGAAGCATGAGACATCAATAGTTTCTATAAAACAAATCCACCACCGTGCTCTAAAAGATATAAGTGAAGCACTAGAGCAAAATTATATAACTCAAAAGATATAAGTGAAGCACATAGAGTATTCTATCAAATTCCAAATTATTTATGGCTCTCTCAAAAGGTGTGTACAGCAAGTATGATTGTGGTAAACTAATAAGCAAAGACTCAAATCATAAAATACGCTCCAAGCAAAACACATATCATGTGGTGAATAAAAATATAGTTCCAAGTAAAGTTACCGATAGAAGTAGACGAAAGAGGGGATGCCTTCCGGGGCATCCCAAGCTTTGGCTTTTAGGTGTCCTTAGATTATCTTGGGGGTTCCATGAGCATCCCCAAGATTATGATCTTGCCACTCCTTGTTCCACATTCCATCAAATCTTTACCCAAAACTTGAAAACTTCACAACACAAAACATAAAGTAGAAAACTCATGAGCTCCGTTAGCGAAAGAAAACAAAATACCACTTCAAGGTACTTTAATTAACTCATTCTTTATTTATATGGGTGTTATACATACTCTATTCCAACTTATCTATGGATTATAAACTATTTTACTGGCCATAGATTCATCAAAATAAGCAAACAACACACGAAAAACAGAATCTGTCAAAAACAGAACAGTCTGTAGTAATCTGTATCTAGCGCAAGATCTAGAACCCCAAAAATTCTAAAATAAATTGCTGGACGTGAGTAAGTTATATATTAATCATCTGCAAAAGAATTAACTAAATATCTCTCTCCAAATAGAAATGACAGCAGTTCTCGTGAGCGCTAAAGTTTCTGTTTTTTACAGCAAGTTCAACAAGACTTTCCCCAAGTCTTCCCAACGGTTCTACTTGGCACAAACACTAATTAAACACAAAAAACACAAATAAAACAGAGGCTAAATAAATTATTTATTACTAAACAGGAGAATAAAGCAAGGAATAAAAATAAAATTGGGTTGCCTCCCAACAAGCGCTATCGTTTAACGCCCCTAGCTAGGCATAACAAGCAAGAATAGATCTAGGTATTGCCATCTTTGGTAGGCAATCCATAAGTGGCTCTCATTGTCAGAGTAATGGGCCACGGGTAGGCCAAGCCGAGTCCCATAACCTTTCAAGACATCGGGGCAGGCTGCGCCCCTCAAGACCCCGGGGCGAAGAGCCGCCTCCTGAGGAGTCGACGGCAGGGCGGCCGACTGCCCACTCACGGCCGAGTCCCAGGGACGACTTCCAGAGAAGCCGGCTTTGGGGTGTCAGCCGGCGACTCCAACAAACCATGACCTCATCGAAGGGTATGGGGCAGGGGCGTGGCTACAGTGAAGCCCACTCCCCTCCCCTTACCAAGGGCAGGCATGGCCACAGCACGCTGTACCCGGGAAGATCTCCGTGCGGCGTGGCACTGTTGCCCGGCCGGCCCTGACATCAGCACCACAGTACCAAGTCCTGCTCCCACGATGGCTTGTCTATACGGCCAGGAGGCAGCGGGGCCCACCTGTCAGCGAGACCTCGGGAGACGGCGGGAGAACCGCCAGTCGGACCCGTCAGGAGTCGGCCCGAGGGAGTCGACCGAGCCCTCCCCCGGGGCCCACGCGCCATTAATCAAGATGAGATGGGGAGTGGCCACAGTGATCGTCCGCCAGGCGGCGGGGCTGTTTCCATGACCACATGACCAAGCCTGCGTCATCAGAAGCACGGCTACAGTAATCAGCGGCCGGCAAGACCCGCCCGCGGTGGACGCGGCCTGTCGGCTCCGTACCAGACCAGTCGGCGGGGCCCACCAGTCGGCGGGCCCTAGCAGTCGGCGGAGAAGTCAGAGGTCGGAGGCACTGACGGCGGGGCCCGTGCCCAGTCGAATTACCATTGTACCCCTGGGGGGTAGGCCTATATAAACCCCCCAAGGCACCCATGCAAGGGGTTAGATCCCAGTAGTTCTAGACCATACCAGATAGAAGGAGAGAGCTAGCCTTGCCCTCTTCTACCACCAGAAACAACTCAAGGAGCAACCGTGTAAACACTTGGCCATAGTGATCATGCGGAGACCCCGCAGAGCAGCAGTAGGGGTATTATCTCCCTGGAGTGCCCCGAAGCTGGGTAAGATTCGCCGGCGTGCATGTCTTCGCCTCATCCCGTTTCCAGGCACCGGCGACATTCTACTCGCCCCCACCATGATAAGCCATCCGTTGGAATATGTCGCACCAAACCCCCGACATTTGGCGCCCACCGTGGGGCCTGGTGCACCGCTGTCCGGAGATCTGTTCTTGACGGGAACCCTTTTCCTCCCTGGCGAGCGCAGCCAGCCAGGCACGCCAGGCGAAGTTTGCATCGACGCACTGCGCGGCGTTGAGATCGCCTGCGCAGCCAGCTCCTTGGCCGAACTTGTCGGCGAGGTCCGCCTCTCCGACGAACCTGCGTCCGATGCAGGCGCGGGCGGCCCCGAGAACTTCCTCGCGGGCCTCCTCGATGAACTCCACGTTTTCAGCGAGCCCGCCATAGACTTGGAGTCCGTAGGCTCCACCGACCCGATGCTGGTCGACTCCGACACCGCGTCGATCGATGCGTTCCCCACCAACGTGGTGGTCTACGACGAACCTATCCCCCACGCAGAGAGCGACGGAAGCACCGTCACTGAGGTGCTAGTCATCAGTCATGACGAGTTCCCTGGCGGAGGAGCGCCCGACTCACTCGGCGCGGCGCTGCAAGACCTAGCTGCGCCCATTCCGGAAGGTGCTGACGCGGAGACGCTAGAAGCGCGCCGCCTTCAACTCGTTGAAGGCGCGAAGAAGCTGGCCAGCATGAGAGGCTTGTTAGAAGCTTACCAGCGGGAGATGGATCGCGCCGTTGGCGGCTCGCCGGTCCCGGCAGGGTCCAGCCGCCTTGGCACGGTCCAGCAGCGCGGCGTAGCCATCGCCTGCCTGTTTGGGGCTAGCCGCCCCGTGTACGCTACACCGGCGGAGAACATCCGAGCCGCCCAGGCAGCGGCGGATGAGCTGGACAATTTCGAGGGCGAAGAACGCCGCCTCATGATGGAGCGAGTCCAGCGGCTCCTCGACGCGGCCGCCGCGCAGAACGAGGTCGGCTGCCGCACGGAGGCGCCGCAGCGGCCAAACGACGACACGCACCAAGATCAAGGCGCGACATCTCGGACGCCGACTGGTGGCGCCCGAGGAAGAAAGGACAAGGAGCCGGCTGTCAGCCACAGTCGGACTCGCATTACCATAGAGCGCGACCAAGATGGCCGCCCGAGAGCAGTGGAACGACGGGACGACTGTCCGCCTCCCCCTCCCCGCAAGGAGAAGCGAGTCTCCCCGCCGCCTGTTGACCATCCGACTCTCGGTGACCGCCTTGGCCGCCGAGAGGGAGTTGGAGAGAATGACGCCCGCCACCGGATCGACCGACTTCACCGGTCCCTGGCGCTGGAAGAAGAAGACGAGCTGGGTCCGCCTTGTTTCGGGCCCCGCATTCGGGACGAGCCCTTTCCTAGAGGGTTCACGCTCCCAAGAGATACGCCCAAGTATACCGGCTGCGTGAAGCCGGAAGACTGGCTAGTCAACTACTCCACGGCTGTCAGCATAGCAAATGGCAACAAGCGTGTCGCCATAAAGTACATTCCGCTCATGCTCCAGGGCACGGCCCGGACATGGCTGAACAGCCTAAAGCCCCGCAGCATCAACAGCCGGGTCGACTTCACTGAAGCGTTCGTCCGCAACTTCACCAGCACATACAAGCGTCCTCCCAAGCCTCGTATGCTCTCCTTGTGCGTGCAAGGTCCTGACGAGTCGACTCGCGACTACCTCACGCGTTGGGCTGAGCTCCGAAACTCCTGCGAGGGCGTGCACGAGGTGCAGGCCATCGAGTACTTTACGGCCGAGAAGGCACCCTCCTCAAGCACAAGCTCCTCTGCGACGAGCCAGAAACCCTCGACGAGCTGCTGATCATAGCGGACAAGTACGCCATGGCCGACTCCTCCATGAAGGCGGAAATTCAATTCAGCACGACTGGCAAAGTAGCTCCTCAGGCTCCAAGAACTCCAGCGGCAGACGCCGGACGGCGACAACAGTAGGGCGACAACAAGCGCAAGGCCCCGCAGCCGGCTTCCGGCAGCCGGTAGGTCGTGACCGTTGAAGCCCAGCAGCCAGAAGAGCAGCCTCCGCCCAAGCGACAGAAAGGCGGCAAGCCAAACTGGTTGCCGGCCTTCTCCTATGAGCAGACCTTGGATGGACCTTGCAAGTTCCACAGCGGCGCGAAGCCGTTGAATCACACCACCCAGAAGTGCCACTGGCTCACCAGGATCGCCAAGGGAGACGGCCTCCTGCCACCCCCGCCTGCTGGGCAGCCGCCTCCGCCTCCGCCCCAGCAGCCGGCAGTCAGGCCAGTCGGCGCAGTACAAGACAAATACCCTGAAGAGCATGGAGCCTATGTGGTGTTCACCAGTGTGGCTGATGATCGACGCAGCAGGCAGCTGCAGCGAAAAGAGGTGAACGCAGTAGCCTCAGAGATGCCAGAGTTCATGCACTGGTCTGAGAAGCCCATCAGCTGGAGCAGGGCTGACCACCCAGAAGTGATGCCGAGTCCGGGCTCCTACGCCTCGGTCCTGGACGCCACCTTTGCTACGGACAAACGGGCCGCGCGTTTCTCGCGAGTTCTGATAGACGGGGGCAGCAGCATCAATATCTTGTACAAGGACACCATGGAGAAGTTAGGAATCAAGCAAAGACAGCTTCAGAACAGCCGGACTGTGTTCCACGGCATTGTTCCTGGGCTTTCCTGCTCACCAATCGGCAAGATCCTGATGGACGTCCTCTTTGGGGACAAAGATCACTTCCGAAGAGAGTCTGTTTGGTTTGAGGTGGTGGACCTTGAGAGCCCATACCATGCGCTACTTGGCCGACCCGCCTTGGCCAAGTTCATGGCGGTCCCCCACTACGCCTACCTCAAGATGAAGATGCCCAGTTCCAGGGGAATTCTGACTATGGCCGACGACTACCAGAAGTCGTCCACTTGCGCGGCCGAGAGCAGTCGGCTGGCCGAGTCCCTGGTGATCGCAGCCGAGAAGCGATTCCTTGAACGAGTTGTGGCGATGGCCGGCAAGCAGCCGGAGATATCGCCCGACCCGAAGGAGTCGGAAGCCGAAGGTTCATTCAAGCCGGCCAAAGAGACAAAGAAGATACCCTTGGATCCGGAGCACCCGGAGAGGTACGCTGTCATAGGTGCGAACCTCGACAGCAAATAGGAAGGCGAGCTCGTCGATTTCTTCTGTGAGAATCGGGACATCTTCGCATGGTCCCCCAAAGACATGCCAGGTGTACCGACGGATTTCACCGAGCACAAGTTACATGTCCGATCTGATGCAAATCTGGTCAGGAAGCCCCTGCGCCGCTTATGAGAAGAGAAGAGAAGATTTGTCGGAGAAGAGATAGCCCGACTTCTAGCAGCCGGCTTCATTATGGAAGTTTTCTTTCCGGAGTGGCTGGCAAATCCGGTCCTGGTACTAAAGAAGAACAAGCAGTGGCGAATGTGTATTGACTACACGAGCCTCAACAAGGCCTGCCCCAAGGACCCGTTTGCTCTGCCAAGAATTGATCACGTGATAGACTCCACAGCCGGATGCGAGCTGTTGAGTTTCTTGGATGCATACTCAGGATATCACCAGATCAAGCTGAACCCGGCTGACAGATTGAAGACCGCCTTCATCACGCCATTTGGAGCATTCTGCTACCTCACCATGACGTTCGGCTTGAGGAATGCCGGTGCCACCTTTCAGCGTTGCATGGAGAAGTGTCTCCTCAAGCAGCTCGGCCGGAACGCCCACGTTTACATGGACGACGTGGTGGTGAAGACGAAAAAGCATGGAACACTGCTGGAAGACCTCAAGGAGACCTTTGAGAACCTGCGCCGGTTCCAGATCAAGCTCAACCCCGAGAAGTGTGTCTTCGGAGTACCAGCCGGCCAGCTGCTAGGTTTCCTGGTCTCTGAACGCGACATAGAATGCAACCCAGTAAAAATCAAGGCCATCGAGAGAATGGAGGTACCCAGCCGACTGCTGGATGTGCAGAGGTTCACCGGCTGCTTAGCGTCCATCAGCCGATTCATCAGTCGGCTGGGTGAGAAAGCTCTCCCCTTATACCAACTCATGAAGAAGACCACTTTTTTCGAGTGGAACCATAAGGCAGACGAAGCTTTTCACCAGTTGAAGAAGATGCTGACTACTCCACCCGTCCTGGCGGCTCCGACTCCCAAGGAACCTATGCTCCTGTACATCGCCGCCACCAGCCGAGTAGTCAGCACAGTCATGGTAGTGGAGCGCAAGGAGGAAGGCAAGGCGCTGCCTGTCCAGAGACCAGTATATTACCTGAGCGAGGTACTGTCGACCTCCAAGCAGAACTACCCCCACTACCAGAAGATGTGCTATGGCGTACACTTTGCTGCCAAGAAATTGAAGCCTTACTTTCAAGAGCATCCATTCACAGTGGTCTGCACGGCCCCACTTGCCGAGATCATCGGTTGCCGAGATGCCTCTGGTCGAGTGGCCAAGTGGGCCATAGAGCTGGCTCCTTACACCATCTACTACCAGCCCCGCACCGCTATCAAATCACAAGCGTTGGCCGACTTCCTCGTCGACTGGACCGAGACCCAGTACCTGCCTCCAGCTCCTGACTCCACCCATTGGCAAATGCACTTCGACGGCTCCAAGATGCACACTGGCTTGGGAGTCGGCGTCGTCCTCACCTCTCCTAAAGGCGACAAGCTCAAATATGCACTGCAAATCCATTTTGCCGCCTCCAACAACGTTGCCGAGTACGAGGCGCTCATTCACGGGCTCCGATCTTGTGTTATGGCGACTCGGATTTAGTGGTCCAGCAGTCATCTGGTGACTGGGACGCGAAAGACGCAAACATGGCGAGCTACCGTTTCCTCGTGCAGCAACTCAGCGTGTATTTCGAAGGGTGCGAGTTCCTCCATGTGCCAAGAAACGACAACGACCAAGCAGACGCCTTGGCACGAATCGGCTCTACCCGCCAAGCGATACCATCTAGCGTCGCCCGTCAACGCCTCCTCAAGCCGTCTGTCAAGCCTTCACCAGAATCAGACTCCATTTTTGTGCCGGCTCCTCCCGAAGATGGCGGATCCGACTCCAGAGCTACGGCAGACGGAATAGGGACTTTGGCGGATGACTCCAAAGCCGCCACAGTCGAGCCCGGCCCGAGGACTGCGGTGGCGGACTCGAAGATTCCAGAACTCGGCCCAAGGACCACGCCAGTCGGCCTGGGGACTTCATCAACCCAGCAAGCGGCTGTTGACTCCAACCCGCCGCCTCCTAGCCCAGCCGCCCTCGTCCAAGTCGCAGTTCTAGTAGTCGAAGAAATAGCAGCACCCTCATGGGCCCAGCCCATCCTCAAATTCCTGGTGAACAAAGAGCTACCAACTGATGATACCTCAGCTCGGCAAGTACAACGCCGGGTGGCAGCCTATACCGTAGTCAATAGAGAGCTGGTCAGGCGTAGCGTCACTGGTGTCTACCAGCGCTGCGTAGAGCCAGAGCAAGGTCAGGCGATTCTCAAAGACATCCATCAAGGCGAATGCGGCCACCATGCGGCTTCAAGGGCACTCGTCGCCAAAGCCTTTCAGCACGGTTTTTTCTGGCCGACTGCCTTGGAAGAGGCCAAGGAGTTGGTCCAAAAATGCAAAGGGTGCCAGAAGTTCAGCTCCAAGCCGCACCAGCCGGCTTTTGCGCTCAAGACCATCCCCATTGCCTGGCCTTTCGCAGTTTGGGGTCTAGACATGGTGGGACCATTCAAGACAGCACGAGGTGGTTTAACTCACCTACTTGTCACAGTGGACAAGTTCACCAAGTGGGTGGAAGCGAAGCCAATTAAGAAACTGAATGGTCCGACTGCCGTGATCTTCATCACCGATATCACAATTCAGTATGGCATACCACACAGCATCATCACCGACAACGGCACAAATTTTGCCAAAGGCGCCTTGGCCCGTTTCTGCGCAACACAGGGCATCCGACTGGACCAAGCGTCCGTCGCCCATCCGCAGTCAAACGGCCAAGTGGAGCGAGCAAACGGCCTCATCCTGTCCGGCATCAAGCCTCGGTTAATCGAGCCTCTAGAGCGCTCGGCTGGCTGCTGGCTCGAGGAGCTGCCAGCCGTCCTCTGGAGTCTGCGCACGACTCCAAACAAGTCAACGGCTTCACGCCCTTCTTCCTCGTTTACGGTGCCGAAGCCGTCATCCCAACGGACATAGAGTTTGACTCCCCACGAGTCACCATGTACACCAAGGAGGAAGTAGAAGAAGCACGACAAGACGGTGTCGATCTGCTGGAAGAGGGCCGGCTGTTGGCACTCAGCCGGTCCAGCATCTACCAGCAGAGCCTGCGCCGATACCACAACAGGAAGGTCAGGCCAAGATCTTTCCAAGAAGGCGAACTTGTGCTCCGGCTGATCCAGCGAACAGCCGGCCAGCACAAGCTGTCGGTGCCTTGGGAAGGCCCTTTCATCATCAGCAAAGTACTGGGCAACGATTCCTACTACCTGATCGACGCTCAGAAGCCCCGAGAACGCAAGAGGGACGACTCCGGCAAGGAGACAGAGCGGCCATGGAATGCAAATATCCTCCGAAGATTTTTACAGTTGATGCAGTATGTACCACGCTACCTTTTGTATTAAAGTACCAAGACTTCGGCCCCCCAAGACGAGCTCGGGGACTGCCCTCTTTTGTCTGTATGATAAAAATTATGCCTACAAGTATGTTACTCTTCGTCATGCTGTTTGGCACCGGGCTCGACAAGTCAACCCGGGGACTTGCCGCCTTGCACTATGAAATGCTTCCTGCAGTCGGATAAGTAGTGTGTAAACGCCTAAACCGTCTCCTGTCAGAAGCCGCAGCACGTAGAGCGACTATACGGTGGGTAGTAGTAAGGTAGAATGGGCACTCGCATGAAAAATGGCTAAGGACTCAAAGCATAAAACATAGCTCAAGATGGCCTCCAGCCTTTCTTGCAAACCGACTCTCGGATAGTCGAACTGCCGACTCCTATCCAACTTTCTCAAAAAAAATCTCTTGAAATCGGCTAAGTACTTGCTTTCCCAAAGTAGCCTAGCACTTGATCCAGCAACAGTCCGCAGAGCGCCTGTCCGATTGGTAAGGCAGGCAACTAAGAGAAAGCGGCAAAGGAAAAAAGCCAAAAGAACAATGAGCAAGAAAAGATAGATAGATATATATATATTTATATAACATAGGCCCTTGGCCGAATTGTCGAGTAGAGGTTCAAAATACACCCCGTGGGTGGAATTGTGCGAATTAACAAGTTCTTGAAAGACTACTGAAGCAGATAAAATAAAAGATACAGCGGCAACTTAGGAGGCAGCAGACAGATTCGGAGGGTCGGAGGAGGCGCCAGCGTCAGGCGTCGGGGCAGCCGGCTGGCTAGTCTCGGCTTGATCACCTCCGGCGGCAGTCGACTCGGTCGCACGCGGCTCGTTGCTGGAGGCGCGGTCGGGCTGAGGCTGGCCGTCTGCTCCACCTTCTGGTGCCTCCACCTCGCCCCCATCCTCTGCCTCATCCTCCTCCTCAACGCTGGAGCCAATCACCTCCGCCGAGTCTTCGCCGTAGTTTGGGTTCATCCCAAACCACTCCGGCGGTACCTCCTCGCCGTCTTCAGACCGCTCGGGGACGAAGATGCTGGTGTCGGTTTACTGGGCGATCGCCGCAGCATGTTTGACGAGGGCGTCTTCTGCAGCCGCCAGCTCCGGCTGGGCCTCTGACCGAAGCATGGCCAACCAGTCTAGATCCATCCCCGGGTACCACGCCTTGACGAACTCCAAGGCCCGACACGCTCCAGCCCGGGCCGAAGAGCCCTTCCAGGCCTCAAGACGACCAGCCGCGACCTCCAGCCAGTTGGCCGTCAGGCTGGGGGTGCGCGGAGCCTGCATATCCGGCCAAAGGGCGGTAATTGCCTGGGCACCGACGCGCTGGAGCAGGCGCAGCATCCGGTGAGCCGGCCGGAGGCGAGCCTCGATGCTCAGGATGTGTTCGTCAAGAGTTCGGGGGGCATCGGCGGCGATCTCTGCACCCTCCGCCCTCCGACCTTCACGGTCAGCCTCGATGGCTTGGATGGCAGCCTGCGACTGCCTAGGGAAGAAGTCTGCACAGACACAAAGAAATGAAGAAGCAAGTCAAAAACCAGGAGTCGGCACGATCTAAGTTGTCAGCTCGAAGAAAGAAAGTAAAGAGGCTCACCATCAACGATGTCTTCAATCTCGTGGAAGCCGGAGGACAGCAGCGCCTCCTTGTCAGACCAGGAGGAGCGCTCGCTCGCGAACTCGGCCAAGAGGGCGGTTTCCGTCTCCTCCGCCTCCCTTTGTGACTTCACAAGCAGCTCCTTCTGCTCTGAGAACTGAGTGGCCAGCAGATCACGCTCTGTGGCGAGCTTGCTGCACTCCTCCCCTTTGGCGCGCAGGGCGGAGTTGGCTTCGGTCAGCTGCTGTTGAAGAGCAGCATTGGCTCCTGAAGGAAAGGAAGAAAGACAACATTCGACAATAAAGTAGGTCGCCAGGGAGATCCGGCCCGTCTGCTCAGCAGCCAGCCCGAATCTCGGGGACTACAGCCCGCGGGTGCGCTAGTGCGCCCCCACATAGAAGAAAAAGGAGGACTTACTCCGGCTCTCCGCCAAGTCGGCGGTCCGCTTGCCCGGCTCTTCAACGTTACGGTTGAAGGCAATGACGCGGAGGTTGTGGTAATCATGCGACAAGCATTTCAGACAAAGTTAGTACCCAGAAGTTCATCAATTGGAGTTTCGGGCCGCCTGCTCAGCAGCCAGCCCGAAACTCGGGGACTACACCCAGTGGGTGCGCTGGCGCGCCCCCATAGAGAGGAGCAAGAAAACAAAGACCAAAGGAAAAAAACATACCCGGACGGCTGCCCGCGACGCTTGGAACGCCTTGGTGCAACTCTGGAGAGCATCGCCCTCAGCACGGAGCTTCGCCTGGACGTCCAGGAGCGCCTGATTCAGCGGCCCTGTGCCGCCTCCTCGCACCCACCCAACAGGTGCAGTGCTCGTCGCTTCGGCGTCTGGGGCCGCCGAGCTGGCGGTGCCGGCTTCCAGGGGGCGAGGTGCTGAAGTCGCCTTCTCCAGACGACAGCGCGTTGGCGAGCCGACTTGGAGGAGTAGCCTCACCACGGCCTCGTCTTCGGTCGGCGCTACCGGAGGGTCCGCTGGCTGCTCGCCTTGCGCGCCTTCAGACGGCGGCGGAGGCGGCGGCGGAACGTTCGCATCCGGAGTAGAGGGGTCGCCGCCTTCCCTCTCCTTGATGAGGTTCTCCCTGCCGGCTTCTCCAGTTGGCCCCGTGAACTCCGAAGGCGGCGGTGCAGAGTTCAGTGGGGTGACGAGCAAGGCCGACTGGCGGTGTGCGGCTTCCTCAGCCTGCTGCTTCGCCGCGGCGGCGGCTTCAGCCTCCGCTAGTTTTTTCTTAGCGGAGGCCTCCGCCTTCTCCAGGCGGAGGGCCTCTTCTTCGTTGCGCCTCTCCTACGCATTCCGCTCCGTCGCCTCCCGGAGGTCAGCAGCCGGGTCAATCCGCCGAGTGGTGGCGGACGTCTCCGCTGACCCCATGACGGAGGCAGCGGCGATCCGCTCAAGAGAGAGGGGAGCCCTGAAGAAAGAGGGGAAAGCAGAGACTCAGACAAATCACGAATAAAGAATAAAACTTTGAAGACAGAATACTTACGCGGAGACCAACGGCGGCTTCCTCACTTCCTTACGGAAGCGGATGGCCTTCGCGGCTGCCTCGTCCCGCCTGGTCGCCGCAGCCGAGCCCTTGGGTTTTTTCGGCCAACTGCCAAACAAAGTCGGCGCGGCCCTGCGTTTCTTCCCACCGCCTGGAGCGTCCGGCACGGCAGAAGAGCCCGCGCCAGGCTGGCTAGCTCCTGGCCGATTGCGAGGGGCGACTTCTCCCTCGGCGTTGTCTTCAGGCCAGTCGGTGAAGGTAGCCGAGGGCCTGAAGTCGCCTGCTGTCCCTCCTCCTCCCTCGGCGTCGTCTTCCAGAGCCGCCGCCCCTAGATCGGGGTCGTCGACGTCGCTCTCCGCCCGGTCGGCGACGAACTCACGGGCCAGCCCCGAGGGTGCCGGCTGGTGGGTGAAGAAGGGGATTCTAACCAAAGCCGACTGGTCAAAACAAAACCCGGCAAGAAGAAGACAATCTAAAGAAAGAAAAGAAAGGCGACTCACCATGGGCGGGGGGTTGGCGCGGGAGTACGGCTCCTTGCCGAATCGCCAGTCCTCCGGGAGCCTGCTGTCCGAGAGGTAGTTCACCATGAGGGCCACCTCTTCGTGAGGCATGTCCTTGGTGCACATCCGACTCGGGTCGCGGTGCCCACTCATCAGGCATATCATGTGAGGGCGGCCTTGGAGTGGGAGAACTTGGCGCGAAACGAAGGCGGCCAGCAGGTCCGGACCAGTCAAACCCTCTAACTGCGCCAGCACTCGGAGTCACGTGATGGCGCCGGCTCCCGTAGGCGTCAGCGACCTGGCCCGGTACGACCAGTTGGGCCGTCTCCCAGCCGGCGGGCCGGCTTCGAAGGCCGGCAGGTTGACCCAGTCGCCCCTCGTGGCGATGTTCCTGACGTAGAAGTAGGATCTCTACCACATCTTCACCAACTTTATCAGAGAGATGGAGGGGAAGGGGTTGTCGGCTCCTGACCTTCGCACGGCGATGAAGGCGCCGCATTGAGCCGGCACGCCCGCGGCCTGGGTGCCGATCTTGGAGAAGAAGAACTCCCCCCAGAGCTCGAGGGTGGGGAGGACTCCGAGGAAGCCTTCGCACAAGGCCACGAAGGCGGACAACAGCACCACTGTGTTGGGGGTGAGGTGGTGCGGCTGGAGGCCGTAGAACTCCAAGAAAGACCGGAAAAAGCTGCTCGCCGGCAGCCCCAGCCCGTGCAGGCAGTGCGAGCGGAAGATGACCCGCTCGCCCTCCTGCGGGGCGGGGGAAATCTCCCCCTCTGGCACAAGACGCACCTGCACGCGATCCTCGCTGGGAAGCCGACGGGTCCCGCGGAGGAACTCTATGTGGTCTTCATGAACTTCGGAACCGTCCCAGGTGCCGGAGCGCACTGGGGGAGGCGCGGCAGCAGAGGAAGAACTCATCGCGAGCTGTCACCGCGGCGTTCGCCGGAGCTTGGGTGTGCGGTGGAGTGAAGAAGAGAAGAGGAAGGAGGAGTGCGAGGAGCAGAAAGGAGGAAGAGAGCGAGGGGTAGTGGGAAGGAGGGGCGCGCGTGCCCCCCTCTTCCCCCTACTTATAGCCCCGTGGGCTGCGAAGCCGAGGGGGCGGACGTGGGGATTTACTGCGCCCACAACCCCCACGATCCACGTAAAGTTACTGCGCGCAGTAACTCCACGGGAATCCCAACCGTCCACCGGGGCCGCAGCGGATCCGCTCAGGCGCCGAGGCACGGTAGTGGCGGGCCCCGCCTGTGGGCCTGTCCCGTTGCACGCGTGGGCTGGCAGGACGGCCTAGCCACGTGCCCTTGCGTAACAGGCCAAGAACGGGTGGCGACCTGGAACGAGACAGGCCCACAGCATCTCCAGCCCGTCTCGATTTACCCGTCGCACGCCGCTTAAATCCCGCCGCGGCGTTCGAGATGCTGAGCGAGCCGAAATCAAGTGAATCCGAGTTGAGCAAGACCGATTCCTTCTAGTCAGCCCGGCAGAAGTCAATCAAGACCATGTGTTGAGCACCCAGAAAGAGAAACTGATGAAGCTTCTCGGCCGATCGTCCGCGGCGCCTCACTAGCTTCGGGGACTACTGTCGGAGTAATGGGCCACGGGTAGGCCAAGCCGAGTCCCATAACCTTTCAAGACATCGGGGAAGGCTGCGCCCCTCAAGACCCCGGGGCGAAGAGCCGCCTCCTAAGGAGTCGACGGCAGGGCGGCCGACTGCCCGCTCACGGTCGAGTCCCAGGGACGACTTCCAGAGAAGCCGGCTTTGGGGAGTCGGCCAGCGACTCCAAACAAACCATGACCTCATCGAAGGGGACGGGGCAGGGGCGTGGCTACAGTGAAGCCCACTCCCCGCCCCTTACCAAGGGCAGGCATGGCCATAGCACGCCGTACCCGGGAACATCTCCGTGCGGCGTGGCACTGTTGCCCGGCCGGCCCTGACATCAACACCACAATACCAAGTCCTGCTCCCACGACGGCTTGTCTGTACGGCCTGGAGGCAGCGGGGCCCACCAATTAGCGAGACCTCGGGAGACGGCGGGAGAACCGCCAGTCGGACCCGTCGGGAGTTGGCCCGGGGGAGTCGGCCGAGCCCTCCCCCGGGGCCCACGCGCCATTAATCAAGATGAGATGGGGAGTGGCCACAGTGATCGCCCGCCAGGCGGCGGGGCTGTTGCCACGACCCCATGACCAAGCCTGCGTCATCAGAAGCACGGCTACAATAATCAGTGGCCGGCAAGACCCGCCCGCAGTGGACGCGGCCTGTCGGCTCCGTACCAGACCAGTCAGCGGGGCCCACCAGTTGGCGGGCCCCAGTAGTCGGCGGAGAAGTCGGAGGTCGGAGGCACTGACGGCGGGGCCCGCGCCCAGTCAAATTACCATTGTACCCCTGGGGGGTAGGCCTATATAAACCCCCAGGGCACCCATGCAAGGGGTTGGATCCCAGTAGTTCTAGACCATACCAGATAGAAGGAGAGAGCTAGCCTTGCCCTCTTCTACCACCAGAAACAGCTCAAGGAGCAACCGTGTAAACACTTGGCCCATAGTGATCATGCGGATACCCCGCAGAGCAGCAGTAGGGGTATTATCTCCCCGGAGAGCCCCGAAGCTGGGTAAGATTCGCCGGCGTGCATGTCTTCGCCTCATCCCGTTTCCAGGCACCGGCGACGTTCTACTCGCCCCCACCATGATAAGCCATCCATTGGCATATGTTGCACCAAACCCCCGACACTCATAATAGATTCATATGGTAATTTTATTTTCTTTCTAGGGAAGTGTTCCATGCCCTTTTTTAAGGGAAATTGGAATCTAATATTCCCTTCCTTCATATCAATAATTGCACCAACCGTTCTAAGGAAAGGTCTACCGAGAATAATAGGGCAAGAAGGATTGCAATATATATCAAGAATGATAAAATCTACGGGCACATAATTCCTATTTGCAACAATAAGAAAATCATTAATTCTTCCCATAGGTTTCTTAATAGTGGAATCCGCAAGATGCAAGTTTAGAGAGCAATCATCAAAATCACGGAAATCTAGCAAATCACACAAAGTTTTGGGAAAAGTAGAGACACCAGCACCCAAATCACACAAAGCATAAAACTCATAATTTTTAATTTTAATAGTAGGTTCCCACTATCATAAAGTTTTCTAGGGATAGAAACTTCCAATTCAAGTTTTTCTTCATAAGATTGCATCAAGGCATCAACGATATGTTTAGTAAACGCTTTATTTTGACTATAAGCGTGAGGAGATTTTAGCAAGGATTGCAACAAGGAAATACAATCAATCAAAGAGCAATTTTCATAATTAAATTCCTTGAAATCCATAATAGTGGGTTTAGCAACATCTAGGGTTTTAATTTCTTCAATCCCACTTTTATCAAATTTAGCATCAAGATCAACAAATTCCGAATTCTTAGAACGCCTTCTAGGTAAAGGTGGATCATATTCAGTCCCATCATTATCAAGATTCATATTTCAAAACAAAGATTTAATAGGGGAAATATCAATAACTTTTAGATCTTCATCATTATTTTCATAGGAACTAGAAGAACACGCTCTTATAAAGGCATCTTTCTTAGCACGCATCCTAGCGGTTCATTCTTTGCATTCATCAATGGAAATTCTCATGGCTTTGAGAGACTCGTTGATATCATGCTAAGGTGGAATAGATCTAAGTTTCAAAGAATCGACATCAAGAGCAATTCTATCAACGTTCCTAGCCAAATCATCAATCTTAAGCAATTTTTCTTCAATCATAGCATTAAAATTCTTTTGCGAAGAAATAAATTCTTTAATATTAGATTCAAAATCAGAGGGCATCTTATTATAATTTCCATAAGAATTGTTGTAGGAATTACCCTAATTATTAGAGGGATTACTAGGATAAGGCCTAGGATTGAAATTTCCTCTATACGCGTTGTTACCAAAATTGTTCCTACGAACAAAATTCACATCCATAGATTCATTCACGTCATTAGGATCAGAAGAAACACTCTTATTAGCAAATAATTTCATAAGTTCATCCATCTTTCCACTCAAAACATTAATTTCTTCTATCGCATGCACCTTTTTAGTAGATATTTTAGTATGCCATTGAGAATAATTAACCATAATATTATCTAGGAGTTTAGTAGCTTCTCCTAAAGTGATTTCCATAAAAGTGCCTCCCGCAGCCGAATCTAAAAGATTTCTAGAAGCAAAATTCAATCCGGCATAAAAATTGTGTATAATCATCCACAAGTTCAAACCATGAGTAGGGCAATTATGTATCATTAATTTCATTCACTCCCAAGCTTGTGCAACATGTTCATGATCAAGTTGCTTAAAATTCATAATATCGTTTCTAAGAGAGATGATCTTAGCGGGA
Source organism: Triticum urartu (assembly GCF_056163025.1). Taxonomy (NCBI): domain Eukaryota; kingdom Viridiplantae; phylum Streptophyta; class Magnoliopsida; order Poales; family Poaceae; genus Triticum; species Triticum urartu. The sequence goes on along the minus strand of NC_141874.1, from coordinate 618,250,009 downwards.
GGAAAATACTTAGAGATAAAAGCATCTTTGCACTTGTTCCATGAATCAATACTATTTTTAGGCAAAGACGAAAACCAAGCTTTAGCATGATCTCTAAGCAAAAAAGGAAATAGCTTCAATTTAACAATATCATTATCGACATCTTTCTTCTTTTGCATGTCACACAAATCAACGAATCTATTAAGATGGGTAGCGGCATCTTCACTAGGAAGGCAGAAGAATGGATCTTTCATGACAAGATTCAGCAAAGCAGTATTAATTTCACAAGATTCAGCATCGGTAAGAGGAGCAATCGGAGTGCTAAGGAAATCATTGTTGTTGGTATTGGTGAAGTCACACAATTTAGTGTTATCTTGAGCCATCGCGACAAACAAGCAAACTAACACACAAGCAAAAGAGGCAAATAGAGAAAGAGAGGGGGGATAGAGAGAGAGGGCGAATAAAACATCAAGGGTGAATTGGGGGGAGAGGAAAATGAGAGGCAAATGGCAAATAATGTAATGTGGGAGATAGGGATTGTGATGGGTACTTTGTATATTGACTTTTGCGCAGACTCCCCGGCAACGGCGCCAGAAATTCTTCTTGCTACCTCTTGAGCACTGCGTTGGATTTCCCCGAAGAGGAGAGGATGATGCAGCAAAGTAGCGTAAGTATTTCCCTCAGTTTTTGAGAACCAAGGTATCAATCCAGTAGGAGGCTACGCACAAGTCCCTCGTACCTACACAAAAACAATAGCTCAACGCAACCAACACGCTTAGGGGTTGTCAATCCCTTCACGGTCACTTACGAAAGTGAGATCTGATAGAGATGATAAATAATATTTTTTGGTATTTTTGGTATAGAGATGCAAAATAAAAAGTAAAAGCAAAGCAATAATAAAGTGATGGATATTGATATGATGAGAAAGAGACCCCGGGGCCATAGGTTTCACTAGTGGCTTCTCTCAAGAGCATAAGTATTCTACGATGGGTGAACAAATTACTGTTGAGCAATTGACAGAATTGAGCATAGTTATGAGAATATCTAGGTATGATCATGTATATAGGCATCACATCTGAGACAAGTAGACCGAAACGATTCTGCATCTACTACTATTACTCCACTCATTGACCGCTATCCAGCATGCATCTAGAGTATTAAGTTAAAAACAGAGTAACGCCTTAAGCAAGATGACATGGTGTAGAGGGATAGTTTCATGCAATATGATAAAAAAACCCATCTTGTTATCCTCGATGGAAACGATACAATACGTGCCTTGGTGCCCCTTCTGTCACTGGGAAAGGTCACCACAAGATCGAACCCAAAGCTAAGCACTTCTCCCATGGCAAGAACAACCAATCTAGTAGGCCAAACCAAACTGATAATTCGAAGAGACTTGCAAAGATAACCAATCATACATAAAAGAATTCAGAGAAGATTCAAATATTATTCATAGATAGACTTGATCATAAATCCACAATTCATTGGTCTCAACAAACACACCGCAAAAAGAAGATTACATCGAATAGATCTCCACGAGAGAGAGAGGGAGAAGATTGTATTGAGATCCAAAAAGAGAGAAGAAGCCATCTAGCTACTAGCTATGGACCCGTAGGTCTGAAGTAAACTACTCACACTTCATCAGAGAGGCTTGGAATACGATGTAGAAGCCCTCCATGATCGATGCCCCCTCTGGCGGAGCTCCGGAACAGGCCCCAAGATGGGATCTCGTGGATACAGAAATTTGCGGCGGTGGAATTAGGTTTTGGCTCCGTCCCTGATCGTTTGGGGGTACGTGGATATATATAGGAGGAAGAAGTACGTCGGTGGAGCTTCGAGTGGCCCACAAGGCAGGGGGCGCGCCCTAGGGGGGGGGCCCTCCACCCTCGCGACCGCCTCGTGGCTTTCTTGACGGAGGGTCCAAGTCTGCTGGATCTTATTGATACGTCTCCAATGTATCTATAATTTTTGATTGCTCCATACTATATTATCTACTGTTTTGGGCAATATTGGGCTTTATTTTCTACTTTTATATTATTTTTGGGACTAACCTATTAACCGGATGCCCAGCCCAGATTTGCTGTTTTATGCCTATTTCAGTGTTTCGAAGAAAAGGAATATCAAACGGAGTCGAAACGGAACGAAATCAACTGGAGAAGTTATTTTTGGAAGGAAACCTACTGGATAGACTTGGACCCTATGTCAGAAGATGAAGGAGGAGCTCACGAGGGTAGGGGCGCGCCCTCTTGCCTCGTGGCCCCCCCTTCGGTCCACCGACATACCCCTTGTACCCATATATACCTACGTATCGTAAAACTTCCAGAGGGCACAATAGATCGGGAGTTCCGCCGTCAGAAGCCTCCGTAGCCACCGAAAACCAATATAGACTCGTTCCGGCACCCTGCCGGAGGGGGTAATCCATCTTCGGTGGCCATCTTCATCATCCCGGTGCTCTCCATGACAAGGAGGGAGTAGTTCTCCCTCGGGGCTGAGGGTATGTACCAGTAGCTATGTGTTTGATCTCTCTCTCTCTCTCGTGTTCTTGAGGTGGTACGATCTTGATGTATCGCGAGCTTTACTATTATATTTGGATCATATGATGTTTCTTCCCCCCTCTACTCTCTTGTAATGGATTGAGTTTCCCCTTTGAAGTCATCTTATCGGATTGAGTATTTAAAGATTTGAGAACACTTGATGTATGTCTTGCCGTGTGTATATGTGGTGACAATGGGATATCACGTGATTCACTTGATGTATGTTTTGGTGATCAACTTGCGGGTTCCGCCCATGAACCTATGCATAGGGGTTGGCACATGTTTTTGTCGTGATTCTCCGGTAGAAACTTTGGGGCACTCTTTGAGGTCCTTTGTGTTGGTTGAATAGATGAATCTGAGATTGTGTGACGCATATCGTATAATCATACCCACGGATACTTGAGGTGACAATGGAGTATCTAGGTGACATTAAGGTTTTGGTTCATTTGTGTCTTAAGGTGTTATTCTAGTATGAACTCTAGGGCTGTTTGTGACACTTATAGGAATAGCCCAACGGATTGATTGGAAAGAATAACTTTGAGGTGGTTTCATACCCTACCATAATATCTTCGTTCATTCTCCGCTATTAGTGACTTTGGAGTGACTCTTTGTTGCATGTTGAGGGAAAGTTATGTGATCCAATTATGCTATTATTGTTGAGAGGACTTGCACTAGTGAAAGTATGAACCCTAGGCATTGTTTCCTAGCATTGCAATACCATTTACGCTCACTTTTACCATTAGTTAACTTGCTGTTTTTATATTTTCAGATTACAAATACCTTTATCTCCCATCCATATACCACTTGTATCACCATATCTTCGCCGAACTAGTGCACCTATACAATTTACCATTGTATTGCGTGTTTGGGAACACAAGAGACTCTTTGTTATTTGGTTGCAGGGTTGCTTGAGAGAGACCATCTTCATCCTACGCCTCCTACGGATTGATAAACCTTATGTCATCCACTTGAGGGGAATTTGCTACTGTCCTACAAACCTCTGCACTTGGAGGCCCAACAACGTCTACAAGAAGAAGGTTGTGTAGTAGACATCACTTATCTGATGAGAAAATCATGTTTCCGAAGGTTTCATTCTGTTTGGACTCCGTTTGATATTCCTTTTCTTCGAAACCCTAAAACAGGCAAAAAACAGCAATTCTGGGCTGGGCCTCCGGTTAATAGGTTAGTCCCAAAAATAATATAAAACTGGATAATAAAGCCCAATAATGTCGAAAATAGTAGATAATATAGCATGGAGCAATCAAAAATTATAGATACGTTGGAGACGTATCAATTTCCAAGATAGTGTATTTATATGTGAGACCTCTCTTTCTTTATTACTGCCTATTAATTGCAACAATGAGCAAAACTATGTTTGTCAACTCCCAACAAATTTTATGCGACATACTTCTTATATGTGAAGTCATAACTTTCCATAAGATTATTATATAATCTTTCTATATCTCCCTTTTGTTCTATTTTATTTTCCACAAGATCATAGAAAGAAAGGAAAGCCCTCAACTCAAAACTACTCTTTATTATATAACTCTCAGACTCGATTACATAGAGGGAACACAAAGCAAAACTCAAAGCTGGATCATACTAAAAACTTTATTCTACTAAACCAAGATATAACTGAAAGGGTCGAACTAAGAAAATGGTAAAGGTAAAAATGTGATGGTGATACGATACCGGAGCACTGATACGTCCATTTTGCATCATGTTTTCTTACAGCTCTTTATAATGTTTTCATCCATAATAATGCTTCTTGGAGTAATTCTAATGCCTTTTCGCTCATAATTTGTAAGGAAAACACTAAGAGGGAGAATTCTGGCAGCTGGAAATCTGGACCTGAAAAAGCTACGTCAGACTACCTATCTTGCACAACTCCAAATAAGTTGAAACTTCATAGAGATTTTTTTATGGAATATTTAAGAAATACTGGAGCAAATAACCACCAGAGGGGGGCCACCAGGTGGGCACAACTCACCTGGGCGCGCCAGGCCCCCCAGGCGTGCCCTGGTTGGTTGTGGCCTCCTCGGCCCACCTCCGGTGCCCACCTTCTGGTATATAAGTGATTTTGACCTAGAAAAACCAGGGGAAGACTTTCGGGACAGAGCACCGCTGCCTCGAGGCGGAACTTGGGCAGGAGCACTTTTGCCCTCCGGCGGAGCGATTCCGTCGGGGAAAGTTCCCTCCTGGAGGAGGAAATTATCGTGATCATTATCACCAACAATTCTCCCATCTTGGGGAGGGAAATCTCCATCAACATCTTCAACAGCACCATCTCATCTCAAACCCTAGTTCATCTCTTGTATTCAATCTTGTTATCAAAACTATGGATTGGTGCTTGTGGGTGACTAGTAGTGTTGATTACATCTTGTAGTTGATTACTATATGGTTTATTTGGTGGAAGATTAAATGTTCAGATCCATTATGCTATTTAATACCCCTCTGATCTTGAGCATGATATTGTGATTAGTTACCTTTGTTCTTGAGGTCACGGGAGAAATCATGCTGCAAGTAATCATGTGAACTTGATATGTGTTCGATATTTTGATAGTATGTATGTTGTTATTCCCTTAGTGGTGTCATGTGAACGTCGACTACATGACACTTCACCATATTTGGGCCTAAGGGAATGCATTGTGGAGTAGCAATTAGATGGTGGGTTGCGAGAGTGACAGAATCTTAAACCCCAGTTTATGCATTATTCCGTAAGGGACCGATTGGATCCAAAAGTTTAATGCTATGGTTAGAATTTATTCTTAATAATTTTCTTGTAGTTGCAGATGCTTGCAGGAGGTTTAATCATAAGTAGGAGGTTTGTTCAAGTAAGAACGGCACCTAAGCACCAGTCCACCCACATATCAAATTATCAAAGTAGTGAACACAAATCGAACCAACATGATGAAAGTGACTAGATGAAATTCCCCTGTACCCTCTAGAACACTTTGCTTATCATAAGAGACCATTTCGGCCTATCCTTTGCCTCAAAAGGATTGGGCTACCTTGCTGCACTTTTTTTAGTACTACCGTTATTTACAAATTATCTTGCTATCAAACAACTCAACTACTTACAATTTCAGCACTTGCTGACATTACCTTCCTGAAAACTACTTCTCATTTCCTTCTGCTCCTCGTTGGGTTCGACACGCTTACTTATCGAAAAGAGCTACAATTGATCCCCTATACTTGTGGGTCATCAAGGCTATTTTCTGGCACCATTGCCGGGGAGTGAAGCGCCTTCGGTAAATGGAATTTGGTAAGGAAAAATTTATATAGTGTGTTGAAATTTATTGTCACTTGTTACTATGGAAAACAATCCTTTGAGGGGTTTGTTCGGGGTATCTTCACCTCGTCCGGAACAACAATTAGTTACCCCTCAACCTACTACACCTACAGAAAATATTGAATATTAAATTCCTTCGGGTATGATAGAACAACTGCTAGCTAATCCTTATGCAGGAGATGGAACCGAACATCCCGATATGCACCTGATATATGTGGAACAAATTTGTGGATAGTTTAAGCTTGTAGGTTTACCCGGAGATGAGGTGATGAGAAAGGTTTTCCATTTATCTTTGAAGGGAAAAGCATTGGCATGGTATAGGCTATGCGATGCTATTGGATCATGGAATTGGAATTGTTTGAAATTGGAGCTCCACCAAAAAAATTAGCCTATGCATCTAGTTCATTGTGATCGGAATTATATATATAATTTTTGACCTCATGAAGGAGAAAGTATCACTCTAGCTTGGGGGAGGCTTAAGTCAATGTTATATTCATGCCCCAATCATGAGCTCTCAAGAGAAATTATTATCCAAAAAAATTATGCTCGGCTTTCTCGTAATGATCAAACCATGCTTGATACTTCTTGTGCTGGTTCTTTTATGAAGAAGACTATTGAATTCCGGTGGGATCTTTTGGAAAGAATTAAATGCAACTCTGAAGATTGGGAACTCGACGAAGGTAAAGAGTCAGGTATTAAGCTTAAGTATGATTGTGTTAAATCTTTTATGGATACCGATGCTTTTCAAAAGTTTAGCACTAAATACGGACTTGACTCTGAGATAGTAGCCTCCTTTTGTGAATCATTTGCTACTCATGTTGAACTCCCCAAAGAGAAGTGGTTTAAATATCACCCACCTATTAAAGAAGGAACCAAAGAACCGGTACCAGTTAAAGAAGAAACTATACTTTATAATGTTGATCCAGTTTTTCCTGCTGCTTATATTGAGAAACCACCTTTCCCCGATAGTATAAAGGAACAAATTAAAGTAGAACACCTAAACCTGATGAACAAATTAAAGTAAAACCTAGTATTGCTATGGTTAAAGATCTTTTGGAAGAAGATATGGATGGGCATGTTATTTACTTCTGTGAAGAAGCTGCTAGAATTGCTAAACCTGATAGGAAAGATAAACATAGGCTAGTTGTTGGAATGCCTGTCATATGAGTTAAAATAGGAGATCACTGTTATCATGGTTTATGTGACATGGGTGCTAGTGTGAGTGATATTCCTTACACTTTATATGAAGAAATTATGAAAGACATAGCACCTGCTGAGATATAAAAAATAGATGTTACTATTAAACTTGCTAATAGAGACACTATATCACCAATTGGGATTGTTAGAGATGTTGAAGTCTTGTGTCGGAAAATAAAATGCCATACTGATTTTCTTATTCTTGGTTCCCCACAAGATGACGTTTGTCCCATTATCTTTGGTAGACCTTTCTTGAACAATGTTAATGCTAAGATAGATTGTAAGAAACAAACTGTTGGTGTCAGCTTTGGTGATGAGTCTCATGAGTTTAATTTTTCCAAGTTTAGTATAAATCTTCATGAAAAAGAATTGCCTAGTAAGGATGAATTAATTGGTCTTCTTCTATTGCTGTGCCACCTACAGATCCTTTAGAACAATATTTGCTAGATCATGAGAATGATTTTCAAATGCATGAAAGAAATGAAATAGGTAAAATTTTCTTTGAACAATGTCCTCTACTTAAACACAATTTTCCTATTGAAACTCTTGGAGGTCCTCCTCCACCTAAAGGTGATCCTCTATTTGAATTAAAACAATTGCCAGACACTTTGAAATATGCTTATCTTGATGAAAAGAAAATATATCTTGTTATTATTAGTGCTAACCTTTCAGAACCTGAAGAAGAAAGATTATTGAAAGTTCTAAGGAAGTACTGGGCTACTATTGGATATACTCTCGATGATTTAAAGGGCATTAGTCCCACTCTATGTCAGCACAAAATTAATATGGAACCTGATGCTAAACCAGTTGTTGATCACCAATGTCGGTTAAATCCGAAGATGAAAGAAGTGGTAAGAACGGAAATATTAAAGCTTTCTGGAAGCAGGTATAATCTATCCTATAGCTGATAGTAGATGGGTAAGTCATGTTTATTGAGTTCCTAAGAAAGGAGGTATAACTATTGTTCCTAATGATAAGAATGAACTTATTCCACAAAGAATTGTCATGTGCTATAGAATGGTAATTGATTTTAGAAAATTAAACAAAGCAACTAGAAAAGATCATTACCCTTTGCCTTTTATTGATCAAATGCTTGAAAGATTATCTAAACACACACATTTTTGCTTCCTTGATGGATATTCTAGCTTTACGCAAATACCTGTTTCTCAACCTGATCAAGAAAACACCACTTTTACTTGTCCCTTTGGAACCTATGCTTATAGACATATGCCTTTTGGTTTATGTAATGCACCTGCTACCTTTCAAAGATGTATGACTGCTATATTCTCTGACTTTTGTTAAAAGAATGTTGAGGTTTTCATGGACGACTTTTCTGTTTATGAGAAGTCTTTCGATGATTGTTTAATCAATCTTGATCGAGATTTGCAGAGATGTGAACAAACAAATCTTGTCTTGAATTGGGAGAAGTGCCACTTTATGGTTAATGAAGGCATTGTCTTGGGTCATAAAATTTCTGAAAGAGGTATTGAAGTGGATCAAGCTAAGGTTGATGCAATTGAGAAAATGCCATGTCCTAAAGATATAAAAGGTATTCGTAGTTTCTTAGGTCATCCTGGTTTCTATAGGAGATTTATCAAAGACTTATAAAACATTTCTAGGCCCCTTACTAGTCTCTTGCAGAAGGACATTCCTTTTGTTTTTGATGATGATTGTTTAGAAGCCTTTGAAATAGTTTAGAAAGCCTTAATTTTTGCATCTATTGTTCAACCACCTGATTGGAACTTGCCTTTTGAAATTATGTGTGATGCTAGTGATTATGTTGTTGGTGTTGTTCTAGGACAAAGGGTTGATAAGAAACTCAATGTTATTCGTTATGCCAGTAAAACTCTAGATAGTTCTCAAAGAAATTATGCTACTACTGAAAAGGAATTCTTAGCAGTTGTGTTTGCTTGTGATAAATTTAGACCTCATATTGTTGATTCCAAAGTAACTGTTCACACAGACCATGATGCAATTAAATATCTTATGGAAAAGAAAGATGCTAAACCTAGACTTATTCAATGGGTTCTCTTGTTACAAGAATTTGATTTACATATCATTGCTAGAAAATGAGTTGAGAACCTAGTTGCTGATAATTTGTCTAGGCTTGAAAATGTGCTTGATGACCCACTACCTATTGATGATAGTTTTCCTGATGAGCAGTTAGCTGCAATAAATGTTTCTCATAATACTCCTTGGTATGCTGATTATGCTAATTACATTGTTGCTAAATATTTACCACCTAACTTTACATACCAACAAAAGAAAAAAAATCTATGATTTAAGACATTACTTTTGGGATGACCCACATCTTTATAAAGGAGGAGATGGTATTATTGGATGTTGTGTACCTGAGCATGAACATGGGAAAATCCTACAAAACTATCACTCCAAGGCTTATGGAGGGCATCATGCTGGAGATAGAACTGCTCACAAGGTATTGAAATCTGGATTTTATTGGCCTACTCTCTTAAAGGGATGCCCGTAAGTTCTTCTTATCTTGTGATGAATGTCAAAGAATAGTTAATATCGGTAAGCGTCAAGAAATGCCTATGGATTATTCACTTGTTGTTGAACCATTTGATGTTTTGGGATTTGATTACATGGGGCATTTTCCTTCCTCTAATGGGTATACACATATTTCGGTTGTTGTTGATTATGTTAGTAAATGGGTAGAAGCTATTCCAACCAATAGTGTTGATCGCAACACCTCTATTAAAATGCTTAAGGAAGTTATTTTCCCAAGGTTTGGAGTCCCTAGATATTTAATGACTGATGGTGGTTCACACTTTATTCATGGCGCTTTCCGTAAAATGCTTACTAAGTATGATGTTAACCATAGAATTGCATCACCTTATCATCCTCAGTCTAGTGGTCAAGTTGAACTTAGTAATAGAGAAATAAAATTAATTTTGCAACAGACTGTCAATAAGTCCAGGAAGAATTGGTCTAAGAAATTATATGATGCACTTTGGGCTAATAGAACAGCATATAAAAATCATATGGGTATGTCTCCTTATAAAATGGTTTATGGAAAAGCTTGTCATTTGCCTCTTGAGTTAGAACATAAAGCTTTTTGGGCAGTCAAATAGCTCAATTATGATTTCAAACTTGCTGGTGAAAAGAGGTTATTTGATATTATCTCTTGATGACCCACAAGTATAGGGGATCTATCGTAGTCCTTTCGATAAGTAAGAGTGTCGAACCCAATGAGGAGCAGAAGGAAATGATAAGCGGTTTCCAGCAAGGTATTCTCTGCAAGTACTGAAATAAGTGGTAACAGATAGTTTTGTGATAGGATAATTTGTAACAAGCAACAAGTAACAAAAGTAAATAAAGTGCAGCAAGGTGGCCCAATCCTTTTTGTAGCAAAGGACAAGCCTGGACAAACTCTTATATGATGTAAAGCACTCCCGGGGACACATGGTAATATCGTCAAGCTAGTTTTCATCATGTTCATATGATTCGTGTTTGGTACTTTGATAATTTGGTATGTGGGTGGACCAGTGCTTGGGTACTATCCTTACTTGGACAAGCATCCCACTTATGATTAACCTCTAATGCAAGAATCCGCAACTACAACAAAAGTATTAAGGTAAACCTAACCATAGCATGAAACATATGGATCCAAATCAGCCCCTTACGAAGCAACGCATAAACTAGGGTTTAAGCTTCTGTCACTCTAGCAACCCACCATCTACTTATTACTCCCTAATGCCTTCCTCTAGGCCCAAATAATGGTGAAGTGTCATGTAGTCGATGTTCACATAACACCACTAGGGGAGAGACAACATACATCTCATCAAAATATCGAACGAATACCAAATTCACATGACTACTAGTAGCAAGACTTCTCCCATGTCCTCAGGAACAAACGTAACTACTCACAAAGCATAAACATGTTCATAATCAGAGGGGTATTAATATGCATAGAGGATATGAACATATGATCTTCCACCAATTAAACCAACTAGCATCAACTACAAGGAGTAATTAACACTACTAGCAACCTACTAGCACCAATCCCGGACTTGGAGACAAGAATTGGATACAAGAGATGAACTAGGGTTTTGAGATGAGATGGTGCTGATGAAGATGTTGATGGAGATTGCCCTCTCCCGATGAGAGGAGCGTTGGTGATGACGATGGTGATGATTTCCCCCTCCGGGAGGGAAGGTTCCCCTGCAGAACAGCTCCGCCAGAGCCCTGGATTGGTTCCGCCAAGGTTCCGCCTCGTGGCGGCGGAGTTTCGTCCAAGAAGATGGCTTATTATTTTTTTCCCATAGAAAGACTCCATATAGCAGAAGATGGCCACCGGAGGGCCACCAGGGGGGCCCACGAGGTAGGGGGTGCGCCCAGGTGGTAGGGCACGCCCTCCACCCTCGTGGGCAGGGTGTGGCCCCCCTGGTGAGTTACTTCCGCTGAGTATTTTTTATATATTTGGAAAACATCTTCCGTGAAGTTTCAGGACTTTTGGAGCTGTGCAGAATAGGTCTCTAATATTTGCTCCTTTTCCAGTCCAGAACCCAGTTGACGGCATTCTCCCTCTTTATGTAAACCTTGTGAAATAATAGAGAATAGGCATAAGTATTGTGACATAATGTGTGATAACAGCCCGTAATGCAATAAATATCGATATAAAAGCATGATGCAAAATGGACGTATCAACTCCCCCAAGCTTAGACCTCGCTTGTCCTCAAGCGAAAAGCCGAAATCAAAAAATATGTCCACATGTTTAGAGATAGAGGTGTCGGTAAAAATAAAATACGGACATGAGGGCATCATGATCATTCTTAGAACAACAACTTATATAATTCTTGTCATATGATTTCTTATGCTAGAGTAATAATTCAATAACAATATCAAGTATGAATCGTAAACTTCATTAAAAACTAACAAACTACAATCTCAGTCACTGAAGCAATTGCAAGTTATCATAACATAGGAAAGAGTCAATGTATAAGAGCCTTTCAGCAAGTCCACATACTCAACTATCATATAATCTTTCACAATTGCTGGCACTCACGCAATACTTATGGGTATGGAGTTTTAATCGGACACAGAGAAAGATAGGGGCTTATGGTTTTGCCTCCCAACGTTTTACCTCAAGGGTAATGTCAACAGTAATAGTTCATGAAAACTCACATCCAATTAGCCATATATACTAGGATCTTTCCAACATATTGTGCTTGCCAAAGGATAAAATGTCAAAAGGAAGGGTGAAGATCACCATGACTCTTATGCAATGTAGGAGATAAAAGTAAAAGATAGGCCCTTCGCAGAGGGAAGCTGAGGTTGTCATGCGCTTTTATGGTTAGATGCATAAAATCTTAATGCGAAAGATAGTCACTTTATATTGCCACTTGTGATATGGACCTTTATTATGCAGTCTGTCGCTTTTATTACTTCCATATCGCACGATCGTATAAAGCTTATTTCCTCCACACCAATCAATCATACATATTTAGAGAGCAATTTTTATTGCTTTGCACCGATAACAACTTACTTGAAGGATCTTATTCAATCCATAGGTAGGTATGGTGGACTCTCATGGAAAAATTGGTTTAAGGGTATTTGGAAGCACACGTAGTATCTCTACTTGGTGCGATGAATTTGGCTAGCATGAGGGGGAAAAGCAAGCTCATCATGTTGGAAGATCCAATACAATATAATTCATCTCAGATGTAAGAAAACATAACCTATTACGTTGTCTTCCTTGTCCAATGTCAACTCTTTAGCGTGTCATATTTTAATGAGTGCTCACAATCATAAAAGATGTCCAAGATAGTATATTTATATGTGAAGACCTCTCTTTATTTATTACTTCCTATTAATTGCAACGATGACCAAAACTGTGTTTGTCAACCCTCAACAACTTTTATTCATCATACTCTTTCTATGTGAGCTCATTACTCTCCATAAGACTCACATGATCTCTTTGTTTCTTTTTATTTCTTTCTCTTTTATTTTAGGGACAATTGCATTTTTACCCCTAGTTGGTTCCTACCCACGGGTTTTGCCCTTACTTTTCGAGCTTGCTCATTTTTTCCCTTACCTTTTCCGTCGTGGTGCCTCGAATGCCCTTTGACCGTTTGACCAAAACTTTGAAAATTCATAACTAATTCATACGGACTTAGAAAAATGCAAATAACATATCAAAATGTTCAGATAAACATTACCTTTATGTGCATATCATTTGCATTCAGGAAAAAAGCACCCGTTAAACTACCTGAGGTAATTAATGTTATTAACACTATTAAAAATAAAAAGGTATAAACAATATTTTTTTTTCATGAATAAAAATTACATGCAAATGTAGGTGATGTTTTCTGAACATCCAGATATCTTATTTGCATTTTTCTGAGCTCGTATCATCTTGTTAAGAATGTTCTAATGACTTTGACCATTATTTGGAAACTTCATAACAAGTTGATACAAACTTAGAAAAATATAAATAAGATATCAGGATGTTCAGAAAACATCACCTACATTTGTATGTAATTTTTATTCATGAAAAAATTTTGTTTATACCTTTTTATTTTTAATGATATTAATAACGTTAATTATCTCAGGTAGTTTAAAGGGTGCTTTTGTCGTGAATGCAAATGATATGCACATGAAGGTAATGTTTATCTGAACATTTTGATATCTTATTTGCATTTTTCTGAGTTCATATGAATTAGCTATGAATTTTCAAAGTTTTGGTCAAACGGTCAAAGGGCATTCAAGGGACCTCGATGGAAAAAGTAAGGGAAAAACTGAGCAAGCTCGAAAAGTAAGGGCAAAACCCATGGGTAGGAACCAACTAGGGGTAAAAATGCAATTGTCCCTTTCTTTTATTCACTTAGGATCATGGCAAAATAATCAAGCCCTTGACATAGCACTAATATTTATTATATAGCTCACGGACTCGATTACATAGAAGGATAGTAAAGCAAAACTCACGACTAGATCACACTAGGAACTTTTATTCTACTAGATCAAGACATTACCAAAAGGATCGAACTAAGAAAAAAACGGTAAAGATAAAGTGATGGTGATACGATACCGGGGCACTCCCCCAAGCTTGGCAGTTGCCAAGTGGGGTGCCCATACCATATACTCAATGCTTCTTTGTTGGTGGAGACGGTGGTGACTTTGTTGATGGCGTAGGTTTCGTCCTTAATTTACACTTGAGGACAGAATTTTGGTCCCTTAGGTCCTCGATCTCCTCCTCCAGGCTCAGTATCTTTTTGCATAGTTCCTGTTTGTTTTCCTACAAGAGGTGAAAAGGGATAAACTCGATCTTAGGTTTCTTCACTCTATCAGGGAGGCTTGACTTTTTGAACTCCACATGCATGTCCCCAGGTTGAGGTAGTGCGACTTCATCTTCATCTGAGCTCGTCTCCTCCTTTCCCTTGGGTTCATAGTCTTCTTCTTCTTCCGTAGTCCAACCGCAATGCTCCACATCCCCATAGACCTTAGGATCTGCAAGGTAATCAGCCACGTAGCTTTCTCATTCTGAATCCTGGGACGACATGTTGCTCTATCTGCAGCAAGACAGCTCAAAACAAAGACAAGAGATTTTTGCGTGATACGGGAGTCAAAACCCCCGGGAGATTATATAATGAATTTTTACAGACTAAAATACGTGTCGTGTACGAAAACGGAGTCCGGAGAGCACACGAGGTAGGGGGCGCGCCCAGTAGGGTAGGGCGCGCCCTCCACCCTCGTCCAGCCCTCGTGTCCTTCCCGGACTGCTACTTATTTTTCTATTTTTCTAAATATTCCAAAACGGAGAAATATTGCCTTAAAAACTATTTTGGAGTCGGTTTACTTACCGTACCACATACCTATTCCTTTTCGGACTCTAAAACGTTCCGGAAAGTGTCCCTTATGTATTCCTCTGGGTTTACGGTTTCAATAACATTGGTTTCAACATTTACGGGATTACCTGGGATATAATGTTTGATTCTTTGACCGTTCACCACCTTCGGATTTGTGCCTTCGAAGTTGTTGATTTTTATGGCACCGGAATGGTAGACCTCCTCGATAACGTAGGGACCTTCCCATTTAGAGAGAAGTTTTCCTGCAAAAAATCTTAAACGAGAGTTGTATAGCAATACATAATCACCTACATTAAACTCACACTTTTGTATCCTTTTGTCATGCCATCTTTTAACTTTTTCTTTAAACAACTTGGCATTTTCGTAGGCTTGGGTTCTCCATTCATCAAGTGAGCTAATATCAAATAACCTCTTCACAGCCACAAGTTTTTAAAATCATAATTAAGTTCTTTAATAGTCCAATAAGCCTTGTGTTCTAGTTCGAGAGGTAAGTGACATGCTTTTCCATAGACCATTTTATACGGAGACATGCCCATAGGATTTTTATATGCAGTTCTATAGGCCCATAATGCATCATCAAGTTTCTTTGACCAATTCTTTCTAGACCTATTAACAGTCTTTCGCAAAATTAATTTGAGTTCTCTATTACTCAATTCTACTTGACCACTAGACTAAGGGTGATAAGGAGATGCAATTCTATGATTAACATCATATTTAGCAAGCATTTTACGGAAAGCACCATGAATAAAATGTGAACCACCATCAGTCATTAAATATCTAGGGACTCCAAATCTTGGAAAAATAACTTCTTTAGGCATTTTAATAGAAGTGTTATGATCAGCACTACTAGTTGTAATAGCTTCTACCCACTTAGTAACATAATCAACAGCAACTAAAATATGTGTATAACCATTAGAGGAAGGAAAAGGTCCCATATAGTCAAAGCCCCAAACATCAAATAGTTCAATAACAAGTGAATAGTTCATAGGCATTTCTTGACATCTACTAATATTACCAATTATTTGAGATTCATCACAAGATAAGACAAACTTACGGGCATCCTTGAAGAGAGCAGGAAAATAAAAACCAGATTGCAATACTGTCGTGGAATTGTCACGGCAGATGTCCTTAGTGTCAGGACTTAGTCGCGAGGCCAACGCATCTATGTGGTAGCTTGAGAGGGGTTGAGCGGGATGAGAGACGCGATGTTTTACCCAGGTTCAACCCCTCACGGTGGAGGTAAAAGCCTACATCCTGCTTCATTGATATTGATGATGATGATCACGGTTACAAGAGTGCTCTATCTTGAGAGCTATTGTCTAAAACTAATTTGTCCAACTTGTGGAACTTGTGAATCTTGTCTCCCTTTGAGGAGCCCTGCCCCTCCTTATATATGTTGGAGGGGAGGGTTACATGTAGAGTCCTATTAGGATTAGGACTAGTCTATCTCTAATACAAACCGGATACAAGTCCGGGTCTTAACTCCTTGTAAGATAAACATTCCTCATGCCTTTCTTCTTAAACCGGCCCACCATTAAACGTGAACTGGCCTTCTGGGCCTTGGGCCTTGTCATCCGTCTGTCCCACATGCCGGATCACCAGTGAGTTATAATGACCAGGTGGGTTGTTTGTAAACCGCCAGGTCAGGGCGGGTCGCCAGTAACTCGCCAAGTGTCAGCAGGGTCTTCAGATAAACCGCTAAGTCCGGCCGGGTTAACTTCCAGCCGGTTTACACCGCGGGGTATATCCCCGACATTAGTCCCCAAGTTTAGCTTGGATTTATTCATGGTAAACTTATACTGCAAAATAAACACAAGAACAAATTTGACAGGTTATGCTCCGGGTTAAGAATTTTTGTAAACCGGTACCTGATCATCCTTAAGTCCTTGTTATTTCCTCCTTCTGGGAAATCCGGGTCAACAGATCAGCTTCATAACCAATTTGCCGACATTGGTTTGTCACCGAGAAATATTGTGAAGAATAACTCCTTTGACTCAGCTCCCAAAGCGCCGATTTTAAGAAATATGGGTCTGAAAATACTTATCTGATATTCGGCCGGTTTGAAGATGTAAAACTTGCCGGTTTAATATTACCAAAATGGCCGGTTTATAAATATTGATGGCGCCAGGTCATAATTGTTGTCGACACCGGGTCATGTAATTGATCTTCCTAATTTGCTCAAAACTAATAAAATGAAGATGTTCCTCCTTTATATGCATAATACCTGTTATAAATATTGATGGCGCCGGGTCATAATTGTTGTCGACACCGGGTCATGTAATTGATCTTCCTGATTTGCTCAAAACTAATAAAATGAAGATGTTCCTCCTTTATATGCATAATACCTATAGCCCCCAAGTCTTAAGAGGAGAACATAATGATAACTTAAGACTTGCTCCAATAAGAGTTTCAACCTTGAAGAAATCCGGTTTGTTCATCTCAATCATATAAGCTGAATACTCCATATATGTAGCCCCCAAGTGCCGGGTTGTCATGCTTGCAGCAACCTGGAACTTGCAATTGCTTATAAAAACTTCAATCAGTGTAGCCCCCAAGGGCCGGGTCATTATGCAATAATGAGCAGGGACTTTGTAAGTATAATCTTGTAAACTTTGAACAGCAACGTGTAGCCCCCAAGGGCCGACTTAGTAAGATAATACTGAACCGGGACTTGATATATATACTTTAATGAAAATAACATATTATAATGTAGCTTCCATCGTAGGGCTTGAACCCACGTCCACAAGGTTAAGAGCTTTGTGCTTTACCAACTGAGCAATGGATTCTTCAATATTATGGACGAACACTTTTGTACCTTGAATTGTTGACAGGAGCAATTGGTAGCCCCCAAGGGCTGGCTCATTATAATATGATGAGTCGGGTCTTCAATAAGATTAGTAAAAATGACTTTGCATTAGCCCCCAAGTGTCATGGTGCATGCTTGCAGCGACATGAGACTTGCATGTAATCTCAATTTGAATAATGTAGCCCCCAAGTGCCGGGTTGTAAGCCTGCAGTGACTCGGGACTATTCCTTCCATTGTAGAATAAATCATATCCTTTGATAAAAGAGTAGACATTGCGCTATAGCGACTTTGAAAATCTTAATAATAAAAATCCAGCCATGTTGGCTATTCAAGATAATATAATCCGGTATGGAAACCTTATTCATTCAACATCATAATGAAATTTCAGCCAAGTTTGGCTATTTGAATAATATAACCCGATGATTTATAAGCGCATGATTCCAATGGCGCAATCCAAATATATACTGGCGACTTGTTGTCCAAAGCCAGGCCGGTTTAACAAACCTGTTTCTGCATACAACAAGTTTAAAGTGTCCTGGCGGTTTACCGCTGGACGGGTCATAATACCCAACATATAACCCGGGTTTATAACCAAGGCTACACTTAAGAATAATCAAATATGAAATATATCATACCTGTGACATTGAATCACATCGTTGGTTTTACCAACTTTTTGTAGTAAGGGTGATAACCCAAATCTTGAGTACTGATAACTCCTTCCATATTGTGCCGGTTTATAATAAAACCGTGTCGGGTTGTGATAAACACCGTGTTACTCCATAAGAGGATGTTAACAACAAGGATCAAACCGGGCAAATAGTCTCCGGATTGACGTGAAATGTGTTCCGTCAATTGATTGGTTAAAAAACTTCGTCGGTTTAAAAAACACAATAAAAAGCAAAAAAACCCTTCAAAGAAAAGTGTAAATCAAGTGCAATGACAAAACGTTGCAAAAAAAGGTTTATTTGAGCTGATTAGATGGTGTTACCATGGCCGAACACGACCAAGCTCCCGTTAGGTGTAACTATGGTTCTAGTCAGCCAGGTCCCCAAATGAAACCGTTGCATTTATGCCGATCAAGTGGCATGGTCATGGTTCGGGTTCGACCAAGCCCCCAAGTGATTCTGTGGCCTTAGGCCGATCAAAAGGCATGAGTGGTTCAGACGTGACCAAGTCCCCAAGTGATCTGGTGGCTCTCGCCTATCAAGAGGTATGGTATTGGTTCGGACACGACCAATCCTCCAAGTGATATAACACAATGCTTTTAAAAAGCAAACTCAAGGGGTAAACCGGAGGCCACTTTAGAACAACTCCGTGTAACCACACATGATGTAAAAGACCAGAGACCCCGCTTTATGAAGCAGAAGCCCCCATGTGATCAATAATATGTCATGCCAGTAAGGCGGAATACCCATGTTTGAACCGCGCATCATGGCAGCATGTCCTCTTTGGCAATTTTTAACTTTTTGCAAGAGATAAATACTTCTTGAACCGGATGTTAAACCGGATATTGAGAGCTTCAAAGCTTTGTGATTTAATTTGTCCTACATTGAAGAACTTGCAAGACAAAGTAATGGCTCATCTTTTTTTAAAAGAAAGCAATATATAATATAAAAATATGCCGGATGGATTTCACCTGATTTGTTTGGACGACGGATGATCCGTTTATCGTGATAGAGGTGCCTCAGGCAGACCAGCGACTCAATATAGTTCCGGCGGCTTAGGCTGACCGGCGACTTAATATAAACCTGGCGGCTCAAAGCGGCAAGGGCGGCTCAACGCGGCTCCGGCGGGTTGATGTAGATTAAGTTGTACGGGCGGCGACTTGCGCACACCTGTTCCATCAATAAGCGGGCGCAGACGCGAGCGTGATGGTGATGGCACCACCTTTGCTGTACTTAAAAATATACAGACCAAAGTAATTGTTCTTTGATGAAAACAATATGTTTAATAAAATAAACTTGGATGGATATCACCTGGTATTTTTGTCGGTTGAACGCAAATGCAATGTATGAGGAGCAATACCCTCATAATAGCTCCTCCTCCATATTTGAAGCGAGCAATGGTTTTTTTAAAATATAATCTGATGGTCAAACCGGACATTTTCCTCCTGAACCGGCGAGGCAGGGGCAACACGACCCGGGCGGGGGTGACTTGGAAGCACCGTGAAGCGGGGCTGGGTCAAGACCCGTCGCCGTGCAGACTGAAGATGAGGCGGCAACTCGGCAAAGAGTGATGACGACTTGACGTGGCCATATGTTGACAGCCGTTTTTAAACAGGCGGCTCGGCGAGGGCTTAGGCAGCTCGGGGCCTCTGATCCCCGGCCGGTTTGTGAGAGGGGCGCCGGCGACTTGGCAAGGCAGCGACGGCGGTTTTGACGTGGAGTTGCAGTCCACAGCAGCGAAGGTGAAGACGGTTTGAGATACGGCGGTTCAAAACACCAGAGTCACCACAAGCGGAAGACTGCTTAAAGCGATCTGAGGCGACCGAGCGGATCAATGAGGGCGGCCCAACCGGCAACAACAGCAAAGGCACTGCGGAGGCCGTAACTGCGGCGGCGGGTTGGTGGAATAGAAGTCTAGCCGCGGTGAACCGACGAAGAACGGCCAGTAACAGAGAAGCAGTGGCGCGAGGCCAGCAGCTGGCGAGTTGAAGGCACGAACTAGCAACAGCAGAGGCGAATCCAAGGCGCGGCGGCGCGGGTCACTGCCTATGTGGAAAGAGCGAGGCGGTGACTCGATGTGAGAACAGTAGCGGTGGAGGCGGCCTGCTCCAGGGCCAGCGACCGCGAAGACCACGGCAACAACGGAGGCGACCGCACGAGGCTCGGGGTCCAGTTCAACGAAAGAGTCTAAGACCGTGGATGACTCGCTCCTGGGTCACGGACTCATGGCTGTTTTTTCTTTTCTTTGAAAATTCCCCTGACGATGATACGGCAGCCGCTCCTTGAATCTTCTGACTCGGACAGAGGTATTGATCCGGTCTATGAGTACTCTAGTAGGAGTAGTACTAGTCTTGGTCACGTGCTAGTGTAAGTACTATTTGATTTTTCCGCTTTGACTATTCTTCACATCAGGAAAAAAGAGGGTGGACGATTGGATCCCCACGGCCTGGGACTTGTGAACGTGGAGCAACAGTGGAACTCGACGGATTAAGCTGCAGTCTCGGGTGACTCGCGGCGCATCTCCTTTTTTCTGTAAATCGGACTCGGCGGATTATCACGGCGCACATGGCAGATGTTGAAAATGCAACCCTGACTTTTCTTGATCTGGTTTGTACTGCTCGTGGATGACGTGATTTATTGAACCGACTCCTTTCTCATCCGGAAAATTGCAACCTTCCCGATCCCTAGGACTTGCAGCGGCAGCGGAGATTAATCCGGTCTCAATAGATCATCTGGTCGTGTGCGCTGGCTTCAAATTTGATCATGTTCCTGATCAAAAAACAATTTACTTGCCAGCTTTTCCTTATCTGACGGAATCACGAGCTCCTCGATCCTTAGGAGAGATCCCTTCAAGAACTCAACACCACCGTGCGCGAGCCCCATGGTGGGCACCAACTATCATGGAATTGTCACGGCAGATGTCCTTAGTGTCAGGACTTAGTCGCGAGGCCAACGCATCTATGTGGTAGCTTGAGAGGGGTTGAGCGGGATGAGAGACATGATATTTTACCCAGGTTCAGCCCCTCACGGTGGAGGTAAAAGCCTACATCCTGCTTCATTGATATTGATGATGATGATCACGGTTACAAGAGTGCTCTATCTTGAGAGCTATTGTCTAAACCTAATTTGTCCAACTTGTGGAACTTGTGAATCTTGTCTCCCTTTGAGGAGCCCTGCCCCTCCTTATATATGTTGGAGGGGCGGGTTACATGTAGAGTCCTATTAGGATTAGGACTAGTCTATCTCTAATACAAACCGGATACAAGTCCGGGTCTTAACTCCTTGTAAGATAAACGTTCCTCATGCCTTTCTTCTTAAACCGTCCCACCATTAAACGTGAACCGGCCTTCTGGGCCTTGGGCCTTGTCATCCGTCTGTCCTGCACGTTGGATCACCACTGAGTTATAATGACCAGGTGGGTTGTTTGTAAACCGCCAGGTCAGGGCGGGTCGCCAGTAACTCGCTAAGTGTCAGCAGGGTCTTCAGATAAACCGCCAAGTCCGGCCGGGTTAACTTCCGGCCGGTTTACACCGCGGGGTATATCCCCGACAAATACCTTATGTGCAGTTCTATCTCCAGCATGGTGTCCTCCATAAGCTTCGGAGTGACACTTGCGTAGGATCTGTTCCTGTTCATGCTCAGGTACACAACGTCTAATAACACCATCTACTCCTTCTTTATAAAGATGTGGGTCATCCCAAAAGCAATGCCTCAAATCATAGAAGAACTTTTTCTTTTGCTGGTATGTGAAACTAGGTGGTATAAACTTAGCAACAATGTAATTAGCATAATCAGCATACCATGGAGCAGTATGAGAAGCATTTATGACATTTAATTGCTCATCAGGAAAGCTATCATCAATAGGTAGTGGGTCATCAAGCACATTTTCTAACCTAGACAAGTTGTCTGCAACGGGGTTCTCGGCTCCTTTTCTATCAACAATATGCAAATCAAATTCTTGTAGCAAGATAACTCATCTAATAAGTCTAGGTTTAGCATCTTTCTTTTCCATATGATATTTAATAGCAGCGTGATGAGTGTGAATAATTACTTTAGAATCAACAATATAAGGTCTCGCAAGCAAATACAAATGCTAAGGATTCTTTTGCAGTGGTAGCATAATTTCTTTGAGCATTGTCAAGGGTTTTACTAGCATATTGAATAACATTTAGTTTCTTATCAACTCTTTGTCCTAGAACAACACCTACAGCATAATCACTAGCATCACACAAAATTTCGAAGGGTAAATTCCAATCAGGTGGCTGAACAATAGGTGCAGAAATCAATGCTTTCTTAAGTATTTCAAATGCTTCTACACAATCATCATCAAAGATAAATGGTATATCTTTTTTTAATAAATTAGTCAGAGGCCGAGAGATTTTTGAGAAGTCCTTAATGAACCTCCTATAAAAACCGGCATGACCAAGGAAACTTCTTATACCTTTGATGTCCTTGGGACATGGCATCTTTTCAACAGCATCAACCTTGGCTTTATCAACTTAGATACCTCTTTGAGAAACTTTATGCCCCAAGACAATACCTTCATTAACCATAAAGTGGCACTTTTCCCAATTCAAGACAAGATTAGTTTCTTCACATCTCTGCAAAACTCGATCAAGGTTGCTCAAGCAATCATCGAAAGAAGATCCATAGACAGAAAAGTCATCCATGAAAACCTCACAAATATTTTCACAAAAGTTAGAGAATATAGCCAGCATGCATCTTTGAAAGGTAGCAGGTGCATTACATAAATCAAAAGGCATACATCTATAAGCAAAAGTACCAAAAGGGCATGTAAAAGTAGTCTTTGATTGATCTTTGGCTGACACAGGTATTTGAGAGAAACCAGAATAACCATCTAGAAAGCAAAAATGTGCATGCTTGGATAATCTTTCTAGCATTTGATCAATAAAAGGTAAGGGGTAATGATCCTTTTTAGTAGCCTTATTTAATTTGCGGAAATCAATTACCATCCTATAACCTGTAATAATTCTTTGAGGAATCAATTCATCTTTATTATTAGGAATAACAGTAATACCTCCCTTCTTAGGGACACAATGGACAGGGCTTACCCACTGATTATCAGCAACAGGATAAATTATACCTGCCTCAAGGAGCTTTAGTATCTCCTTTCTTACCACTTCTTTCATTTTGGGATTCAGCCGGCGTTGATGATCACGAACTGGTTTAGCATCTTCTTCCAATAATTTTATGTTGACATAGAGTGGGACTAATGCCCTTAAGATCATCAAGAGTATACCCAATAGCAGCATGGTGCTTCTTCAGAGTTTTCAATAATCTCTCTTCTTCATGTCCTCAAAGGTTAGCACTAATAATAACAGGATATATCTTTTTCTCATCAAGATAAGCATATTTAAGAGTAATAGGTAATGGTTTAAGCTCAAACACGGGATCACCTTTGGGTGGAGGAGGATCCCTAGGATTTCAACAGGTAAATTATTTTTCCAAATAGGTTCCTGTTTAAAGAATACTTCATCCAATTACCTTCTTTCATTCATAAACATATCATTTACATGGTCTAGCAAATATTGTTCTAAAGGATCACTAGGAGGTACGGCATTAGAAGCAAGACCAATAATTTCATCCTTACTAGGTAATTCTTCTTCACGGTGTTGTCTACTGAATTTAGAAAAATTAAATTCATGAGTCATATCATCTAAACTGACAGTAACAACATCTCTTTTGGAATCTATGGTAGCATTAACAGTGTTTAAGAAGGGTCTACCAAATATAATGGGGCAAAATCTATCTTGTGGGGAACCAAGAACAAGAAAATCAGTAGGGTATTTAGTTTTCCCACACAAGACTTCAACATCTCTAATAATTCCCATTGGTGAGAGAGTATCTCTACTGGCAAGTTTAATTGTGACATCAATATCTTCCATCTCAGCAGGTGCAATATCATGCATAACTTCTTTGTATAAGGAATAAGGTATTGCACTAGCACTAGCACCCATATCACATAAGCCATGATAACAATGATCTCCTATTTTAACAGAAATAATAGGCATGCCTACCACAGGTCTAGGTTTATCTTTATCATGGGGTTTAGCAATTCTAGCAGTTTCATCACAGAAATAAATAACATGCCCATCAATATTATCAGACAGGAGATCTTTAACAATAGCAATATTAGGTTCAACTTTAACTTGCTCAGGAGGCGTATATGTTTTAATATTGCTTTTACGAACCACAGTTGAAGCTTTAGCATGATCCTTTATCCTAACAGGGAAAGGTGGTTTCTAAACATAAGAAGTAGGAACAATAGGATCATTATAAGTGATAGTCTTTTCTTCAACTTTAATAGGTGCAGCTACTTTTACTTCTATGGGAGGATGATATTTAAACCACTTCTCCTTGGGGAGATCAACATAGGCAGCAAAATATTCACAGAAAGAAGCTTCTATCTCAGAGTCAAGTCCATATTTAGTGCTAAATTTACGAAAAATATCGGTATCCATAAAAGATTAACACAATCAAAACACTATAAAAAATACACTTCCGTGATGATATGTGTTTGTCACAGTAGGTCGCTTTTTTTTGTCATGCATGTACATCCATGACAAATTTATGACAGAATCAAGATAGTCAAACTTGTGCTGTCATAGAAGTGTTCCATGACATTACCAAAATTATCATCACGGAAGTGTCCACTTCCATGACGATAAATCGCGCGTCACAGAAGTGCTTTCGTCAAGGGTGACCGACACGTGGCATCCACCGTAACGAAATGCCGTTAAGCTATCGGGTCGGGTTTTGGATCCGATAACCCGTTAACAGCCCCGACCAATGGGGATTTTCCACGTGTAAAATCATCATTGGCTAGAGGAAACATGTGTCGGCTCATCGTCGGGATAGATGTCATCCACTCATTGGACAGGAGGCGCCTATGATACGTCGACACATGGCACGGCATAACAAGTTTAAATGGGCCGGCCCAACTAAAGGCCCACAAGATTTTGCGGACCATAATGGGCTGGCCCAGCTAAAGGCCCACAAGATTTTGCGGGCCATAATGGGCCAGCCTAGGTAAAGGCCCACAAGATTTTTGTGTGCCATAATGGGCCGGCCCAAATAAAGGCCCACAAGATTCTTGCGGGTCATAATGGGCCGGCCCAACTAAAGGCCCATGAGATTTCACCGACATTAATGGGCCGGCCTAGCTATAGGCCCACAAGATTTTGAGGACCCTAGTAGACCGACCCATTAACTGGCTGCCATGTTTTGGGCCAAATGCCGGCGCATATTTGATCCGGTCCATTAATGGCCTGCCACGCTCCGGGCCTAATAGTGGCCCATATGAGATCCGTCCCGTTAAAAGCCTACCACATTCTGGGCCAAATTGCGGCCCAGATCAGGTCCGGCCCTTTAAGAGGCTTTGGGCCCAATTATGGCCCATATCATATTCGGCCCGTCAACTGGACACTATGCTTTTGGGCCCACTTGCTAAAGGCCCACTTAGTAATTCGGCCTGATATTAGTTTTGGCCTATTAAGGGCCCGTTTAACATTTCGGCCCTATATTAATTTCGGCCTGTTAAAAGCCCGTCATATAGTTGGGCCTAACTATGGCCCGGTTTGCATCCGGCCTGCTCGCAGCCGATATCTGATTGTGCCAAACAAGGACCCAGACAATTTTGGCATGTTAAAAGCCCGTGATTTGATTGGCACAATCATGGGCCGGGGTTCATTTCGGGCTGCTGCATAATTAGTAGGAATTAAGAACAAACCTACCCTATACAATAAATAAATTACGGCATAGTAACTAAGAATAAACCTACACAACACAATAAAGGATTTAAGGTATATTACATCCACTGGGCATCAAAGTTTGCCACCAGTGATCATAAAGCGCAACGAAGAAGCAGATTACAAAAACTGGGCACCATTGCAGCGTAACAAAATAATACTGAATCGAGACCACTTCCAAGACAGTTCAAGAAAGGTTAGCCTTGTGGGGGAACTGCTGAGCAAGGCTGTGAGACCGGCCTAGCATGTCGGTCATAGCTTCCAGGTGTAGTTGTTTAGCAATGAGGTTCTCATTGGTGTTCTTCGTAATCTTTCTTAGAGATAGGACTTCAAGTCGAAGTTGAGTTACAGAATGCCTTTCTGCTAGAACTTGGGACTGAAGAAGTCGAACGGATTCAGACAACAAATTTTGTGAGCTTGTCTGACTGTTAGTCTCAAGTAACTTTAACATTGCATCCAGACAAGACTTTGGGGTTGTCTCGCTATCTTCAAGATGTTTTGCCTTCTTTGCTACAATATATGTTGGGTTTGTCTCACAACCTTCAGTAGACTTGTGCATGCCATCAGGCATATCACCCTGAAACAAAGCAGAGAGATGACAGGTTTTGCACGTGTATAAACAAAGATGATAATTGTTTTGTCAATTCTATCCAATTTCAAATTAGAAAATAAAGAGTATGTTCAAAATATCAATAGCATAATTATAACGCCCCGAGACCGATGTGCCAGGTGTCTTTCAGTAATTTGCTGTTGTTGGCTTGTCATTGCTTGCGTCTCATGCATTCCATATCATGTCATCATGTGCATTTCATTTGCATACATGTTCGTCTCATGCATCCGAGCATTTTCCCCTTTGTCCGTTTTGCAATCCGGCGCTCCTATGTCACCCGGTGCCCCTTTCTACCTATTTTCGTGTTCGGGTGTTAAACGTTTTCGGATTGGACCGAGACTTGTCATGCGACCTTGGTTTACTACCGGTAGACCGCCTGTCAAGTTTCGTGCCATTTGGACTTCGTTTGATACTCCAACGGTTAACTGAGGAACCGAAAAGGCCTCGTGTGTGTTGCAGCCCAACACCCTTCCATTTTGGCCCAAAACCCACCTAAACCTCCTCCATCATATCGGTCGTTCGATCACGATCACGTGGCCGAAAACCGCACCTCAATTGGACTCTCCTAGCTCCCTCTACCTATATATATGTGGCCCTCCCCGATTTTTCGCGCAGTCTAACCCTAACCTTCGTCCTCCTTGAGCCACCGGACAAAAAACCCCGCGCCGGACAATGTCCAGCCGCCGCCGCCACCTCACTCCAGCCAACCGGCGGCCGCCACGTCACCATCGCACCACCCCGCAACGATCCGGACACCGCCACCTGTCCGCGCCCGCGCCTCACATCGCCCCCGCGCCCGCCGGCCCGCGGAGCCCGTAGCGGGCCCGCGCGGGCCCAGATCCGCGCCACCGCCTGGACTGTTCGCCGCCCCGTGTCTGGTCCTCCCCGTCGCCCGACCGGCCGTCGCACTTCGCGCCCGACGCCGGCACGCAGCTCCGCCGCCGCCCTGTCTTCCTCGCCGGCGTGCCACACCATCGATGTCTCCTTCGCAAGGCGCCACCCCGGCCCGAAGCTCGCTGCGCCCGGGTCCCTTCCTCGCCGGCCGCCCTCATCCGCCGCCACCCGGCCACCTCCGGCCTCCCGTGCCGCCTCTCCATTGTCGCCGGAGCTCGTGGAGCTCGCCGGAGCAAGTCCGGTCGGATCCACCGCGGGGTGGACCAGATCCACCACACCGTCCATCCAAATGGCCTCCGTCCAGATCCGGATCCCTCCGTCCCAGACCGCTTCGTCCCGGTTTGACTTTTCCCGAAGAGGTCCAAATTTCTTCCAAGTCCCCAGATCTGCTATGTTTTTATGCAATCTTCATCGCATCGTATCTCTGCATCCGTAGCTCCGATTTGCACGTGTAGCATATCAAAATGTTCGCCTCGATGAGTACATCATTTCATCTCATTGCATCATTTTCATTTGAGCTCATCTTGATGCCCGAAATGCTGTTGGAAGAGGGCTATGTGGTGAATTTGTCAGATCTGTTTCAGCAAATGGCATTTTGTCATTTTTGCCATGATTAATGTGTGCATGCTATGATCCTGAGCTCTACATGTGTTTTGTTATATGCCATGCCATATTTACAGGGGTGTATGTCATGTATTTTTGTGATATTTGTGGTGACTAGCATAAGCTTGCAAAGTAGCGTAATCGGTAATGCTGATTTCAGGGACTTGGAATTTCACCAAGTCCTTGTCCTGTTTTCGTTGTTATGCCATATGTTCATGTTGTTTCCTAAGTTCTTTGAGTAGCTTCATGCCATGCCTTGATTTGCCATGTTAAGTTCATGTAGCATGTAGTTTTCATGCTCTAAAGTGTGCTTCCTGATGATAAATTCCAGACTTGTGTTAATTTCACTAAGTCTGAAACCTGTTATCGTTTGCCCTTTTGCCATGCTTGTTGGAACCTGTTAATGAGTGAATTAGCCGTCGCTCAGTGTTCATCTTTTGTCAAGCATCTTGAGTGCATCCCTGCCATTTATTTTGTTTCCATGTTTGAGTGATGTAGCATATTTATCTTGATGCATTTAGTTGGTCACTTGCAGATTATCGCAGACCGGTGCCATATTTGTTTTGCTTGCCATTTCTAAACCGTCCATCCGATTCCAGTGATCTTTATATCGATTTCAACCGAAATCACCTCACCTTTCCAGTGGCACTCTTGGATTTCCATGTTGAGGCCAGGTTCAATCATTCCTTTCCAAATCATGCATATGCACCGCATACCGCATCCCGCATATCATACCATGTTCATGTGTGGTTTGTTTACTATGTTGTGTGCTACTTTCCGGTGTTGCTTCTTCGGGTTGGTTCTGGTAACGTCATGTTTGTGAGGACCCGTTCGTCTATGTCCGCTTGTCTTCTTCATGGACTCGTTCAGGCAAGATGACCAAACCCTCGAAATCACTTCTATCTTTGCTTGCTAGTTGCTCGCTCTTTTGCTATGCCTATGTTGCGATACCTACCACTTGCTTATCATGCCTCCCATATTGTTGAACCAAGCCTCTAACCCACCTTGTCCTAGCAAACCGTTGTTTGGCTATGTTACCGCTTTGCTCAGCCCCTCTTATAGCGTTGTTAGTTGTAGGTGAAGATTGAAGTTTGTTCCTTGTTGGAACATGTTTACTTGTTGGGATATCACAATATCTCTTATTTAATTAATGCATCTATATACTTGGTAAAGGGTGGAAGGCTCGGCCTTATGCCTGGTGTTTTGTTCCACTCTTGCCGCCCTAGTTTCCGTCATATCGGTGTTATGTTCCGGGATTTTGCGTTCCTTACGCGGTTGGGTTATAATGGGAACCCCTTGACAGTTCGCTTTGAATAAAACTCCTCCAGCAAGGCCCAGCCTTGGTTTTACCATTCGCCACCTAGCCTTTTCTTTTCCCTTGGGAGTCATGCTCTCGAGGGTCATCATTATTTTAAGCCCCCCGGGCTAGTGCTCCTCTGAGTGTTGGTCCACCTTGTCAGCCGCCGGTGGCCACCAAGGGCAACTCTGGGCTGGCCTACTGGAAGTTTGGACAATCCGGTGTGCCCTGAGAATGAGATATGTGCAGCTCCTATCAGGATTTGTTGGCACATTCGGGTGGCTTTGCTGGTCTTGTTTTACCATTGTCGAAATGTCTTGTAACCGGGATTCCAAGTCTGATCGGGTCTTCCCGCTAGAAGGAATATCCTTCGTTGACCGTGAGAGCTTGTGATGGGCTAAGTTGGGACACCCCTGCAGGGATTTGAACTATCGAAAGCCGTGCCCGCGGTTATGGGCAGATGGGAATTTGTTAATGTCCGGTTGTAGAAAACCTGAAGTTGACCTTAATTAAAATACATCAACCGCGTGTGTAACCGTGATGGCCTCTTTCCGGTGGGGTCCGGGAAGTGAACACGATGTTGGAGTTATGCTTGACGTAGGTTGTTCTAGGATCACTTCTTGATCATAGATTCTCGATCGTGCTTTTGCCTTCTCTTCTCGCTGTCATTTGCATTTGTTAGCCACCAAATATGCTAGTCGCTTGCTGTAGCTCCACCTCATACCTTTACCTTACCCATAAGCTTAAATAGTCTTGATCGCGAGGGTGTGAGATTGCTGAGTCCGCGTGACTCACAGATACTTGCAAAACCAGTTTGCAAGTGTCGATGAAACCATACAGGTGACGCAACCAAGCTCAAGGAGGAGCTCGATGACGATCTTGTTCTTTATGTTGTTTCGTTCTAGTCGATCAGTAGTGGAGCCCAGTTGGGGTCGATCGGGGATCTGTGTAGATTTTGGGGTAGTCTTCTTTTATTTTGGCTCCGTAGTCGGGCCTTGATTGTATCTGGTTGATGTAATGCTTTATTCATGTAATTGTGTGAAGTGGCGATTGTAAGCCAACTATATATCTCTTTCCCTTATGTATTGCATGGGTTGTGTGAAGATTACCTCACTTGCGACATTGCTTTCAATGCGGTTATGCCTCTAAGTCGTGCTTCAACACGTGGGAGATATAGCCGCATCGAGGGCGTTACAAGTTGGTAATCAGAGCCTTCCCCGACCTTAGGAGCCCCCTGCTTGATCAAATAGCTGGCGTTGTTGAGTCTAGAAAAAAATGTTTTGAGTCATTTAGGATTATATATCAGAGAGTTAGGAATTCTTTTTACTCCCCAGTCCCTTCGTCGCTCTGGTGAGGCATCTTGACGTAGAGTTTTGACTCTTCTCTTCTCAAATTTCACTAATTTTTTTTAGGATCACGCGGGTTTCTTGGAATCGTTCCGATCGATTTGTGACGAGAACATTGTTCTTGGTTCCTCCTGTCATTTAGGGGTTGTGGCAGTGTCCCGAGGAGTTGAGCTCCGAGTTGTTGTCGTCACAATTTTATCGTTGTAGTTCTGGAATACCTGAGAGTAGTTTCGCTGACATCGAAAATCTCTTTTATGCAGTTGTTGGTGAGATAACCTCGACGCCACCCAGTACTGGGGCGGGAGTTCGGGAGTATTGCCATAACTCGTATAACGGATGCTTTTCGAAGGTTGAGGTAGACGATTTCCGAAGGTTTCTTGGTTATGTGTTGAAGGATGGATACAGCTGGATGTAGGATTTGCTAGTTTTGGGTGAGATATTATGCTTCCCCTGTATCCCCAACACCTGATTGCATAACCAGAAAGTTTCGGGAGTTTATAAGTGAGAATTCAAGTAGCTCTTAGGATATCTTTCCGACGGATGTATGATACGAAATTGGGGTTCGACGTCTACTGGTCCGCCTATCCACGGTTGGTTTTACAGTGGTCTCGTTGTGTCTTAAAGAGTCCTTGGCTATGCCGACTCGGGGACACTTCGTATGTCATGTGCACTACCTTGTACATGATGGTGCTGTACGGTCAAGCCCGTGTAGGCCCCACCACGAAAACTTCGGATGAAATCTCTATCATATGTTTGTTCCGGCTTATTCCGCAAGCCAATCTTTGTTTTGCTTTGAGTTGTGGTATTCGAGTTGCTTCGAAGTCAAATCTTGATTCCATCCCTTGTCTAAGTGGTGTTCTCATATTCCTATGTGAATACTAGTCCTTCTTGGTAATCGAGATTGTCATGTCAACCCTTTTCAACCGGCGTGTTTTCTCTTCAAGTGGATCCGATCATTTCAACATCAGTAAGATCAATAATCATTTCTTCTCAATGGTGTTCGTTTCATGCATCCCAAGTTGTCTTTGTTTTCCCACCCTCCCACCCTTTTTCTTCAAGGACTTAGATTTCTTATTCAAGTATCGTTTTATGGATGAGAAGTCTCTCCATTCTTTTCCCTTGAATCTTCTTACCCGGTGATTCTCATGAAGATTCTAACGGGCCTCAAGTTCATCATTCTTCATTCTTTTCTTCTCCGGTGGATTCAATTCAAGCTTTCGGTGTTTGATCACATTCTTTTCCTTGTTTTAAATGTTTTTCATGCCGGTGCACCTTATATTCAGTCATTTCTCGCTATTCAATTGTTCCGGAGTGCTCAAGATATCTCAGAAGAATCATTTCCATTCTCAATCCGTTCAAGCTTTTGCGAGGATGTTATCTCATTCAAGCCATTTAATTCAACCGGTGCAACCTCTCTTTTCAAGTAATCTTTTCAACGGTGTTTCTTTTGAGTGGGCCCTAACCCACAGGTCTTTTCCCAGGATCTTACCTGACTCTTCCAATTTTTACCAGAGCTATTCTCAAATCTTTTAAAGTTTGACGTAAGAATGAATTATCATCAGTCAAATGTCTTCTCCAAGATTTGTCAAAACCTTTTCATCGTTGGTTCAACCTTTCTATTTATCATTTCAGAGTATCTCAACAATTCACGGTGGTGTTCCTCGTTGTAATTCTCAGATTTTGAAGACCGAAGAAGAATTTTCTCTCAATCTTGCTCCATTCTCTTCAAGATTCGTGGTTCTAGTTCAAGGCCATCCTCTTATAATTGTTTTGATTGTGAGAATTCCTTTCACCTATCTGGAGTCCATCAATTCAGGTTTATTCATTCTCAGCTTTCAGTTATCATCCTCCAATCTTACCGGGGCTTCGTTCAAGTGATCTCTAATCGGCTCGTGATCTCTTCGCTCTCATGTATCTAAATCCTCTCAATCATCCTCGTTCATTTTATAATTATTCCCGGTGTTTCTTCATATTCTCTTCGTTCATTTTCAATTCTTACGGTGGTTCGTTCAAGATTCTTCTTACCTTGTTATCATATCAATTCATTTGTTGTTTTCAATCCAACGAGTGGATTCGTCGAAGACCTTCCCAAGTTTGCGCTATATCTCGCTTAATTCTTTCTACGAGAATAAGTAGTATGCCAAATCCATTGTTGATCATCAATTTAATTGATGAAGGACAAGCATAATGTAATTGTTATTCTTGTTTCATCCATATGTTAATCTTTTCTTCTGGAGTTTGTTCACGATAATTAAATTCTTGGTTTCAAGTGCTCGTCTTTCTTTTCCGGAGTTCCAAGCCTTTTCTCTTTGTCTCATCGCGAAGCTCCTTCTAAATCATTTCAAGGTTTCACTTTATGTTTTCAACTTCTCTTTCCTCCCGTTTGATCATTCTTTTGTTTAACGGAGTTCTTCATGGAGGTTCTCCATGATAGTTCATCAAGGACTTAATCCGTTCTCGAAACATTCATCAAGATTATTTTCAGAGGAGTTCAAGCTTTCTTCTTCTTGCAATCCGGAGTGCAATTCTTTCAGGCATATCTTTTGAGGTGGTGTTATGTCACTCTTGACAATTTCCCTTCGTGTTTCATGTTTCACGTGTTTTCAAGAGTGAGGTATTTAAATCCATCATTTTCTCTTCACTCAAGTAATCTTTCCAACCAATCAACCTCTTCTTTGGAGTTATCTTGGGGTATATTTCACCTAAAGCCTTCCCTGAGGATTGTTGCTATCCATGGTGCTTATAAAGGACCCAAGTTCTTCTTTATCCTCCCGGTGAAATACTTTCTCGTCTCCTTGTTCATACCAATCCAAATTTTTTCCTGTGAGTGGCAGGGTGTCACCTCATAATTTGAGATGTATTCCATAAGACCATATCAATCTTATTCTTTTCGTCGTTGGTTCTCCAACAACTCCGTTCAACCCTTCTCCTAAAGATGCCTTTTCAAGCTCTTTTGTGGCAGAAGTTGGCATTTTCTTCTCCATTCTCCTACTTCAATTATCTATCTTCTATTCTTTCGTTCCGAGGGCATTGCGTTGTTGTTCTTTCACCAGTCATCTCGTTTTGGCAAATATCATGTTCTTTTCATGCCTATCCTTTTAACCGGAGTGTTGTACCCATTTTGCACAAGTTCTTTTCGCCTTATCAAGCCTTGCATCTCTTTTCAACCGGAGTGCTGCCCGAATGTGTTCTTCCTTGTTTTTTTGTCCTAACGGAGTGCTTTCAACTTCGCTCATTCTCGTTGCATTCGTTCTTTCAATTTGTTCAACCTCTCAAGGTTCATGGTTTCACTCGTTTGTCAAAGAAGCAACTTAGGTTTACCTCTTCTTTTTCTCTTCCGTTTTCCCCTCCGGTGCCACTCTAGATCTCGGGACGAGATCCTCTCGTAGTGGTGGAGTGTTGTAACGCCCCGAGACCGATGTGCCAGGTGTCTTTCAGAAATTTGCTGTTGTTGGCTTGTCATTGCTTGTGTGTCATGCATTCCATATCATGTCATCATGTGCATTTCATTTGCATACATGTTCGTCTCATGCATCCGAGCATTTTCCCCGTTGTCCCTTTTGCAATCCGGCGCTCCTATGTCACCCGGTGCCCCTATCTACCTCTTTTCGTGTGCGGGTGTTAAACATTTTCGGATTGGACCGAGACTTGTCATGTGGCCTTGGTTTACTACCGGTGGACCGCCTGTCAAGTTTCGTGCCATTTGGACTTCGGTTGATACTCCAACGGTTAACCGAGGAACCGAAAAGGCCTTGTGTGTGTTGCAGCCCAACACCATTCCATTTTGGCCCAAAACCCACCTAAACCTCCTCCATCATCTCGGTCGTTCGATCACGATCGCGTGGCCGAAAACCGCATCTCATTTGGACTCTCCTAGCTCCCTCTACCTATATATATATATATATATGGCTCTCCCCGATTTTTCGCACAGTCTAACCCTAACCTTCGTCCTCCTTGCGCCACTGGACAAAAACCCCCGCGCCGGACAATGTCCAGCCGCCGCCGCTACCTCACTCCAGCCAACCGGCAGCCGCCACATCACCACCGCACCACCCCGCAGTGAATCGGACGCCGCCACCTGTCGGCGCCCGCGCCCGCCGGCCCGCGGAGCCCGTAGCGGGCCCGCGCGGGCCCAGATCCACGCCGCCTCCTGGACTGTTCGCCGCCCCGTGCCTGGTCCTCCCCGTCGCCCGACCGGCCGTCGCACTTCGCGCCCGACGCCGGCGCGCAGCTCCGCCGCTGCCCTGTCTTCCTCGCCGGCGTGCCACACCATCGTCGTCTCCTCCGCAGGGCGCCGCCCCGGCCCGAAGCTCGCTGCACCCGGGCCCATTCCTCGCCGGTCGCCCTCATCCGTCGCCGCCCGGCCACCTCCGGCCTCCCGCGCCGCCTCTCCATCGTCGCCGGAGCTCGTGGAGCTTGCCGGAGCAAGTCCGGTCGGATCCACCACGGGGTGGACGAGATCCACCACACCGTCCATCCAAACAGCCTCCGTCCAGATCCAGATCCCTCCGTCCTGCACCGCTTCGTCCCGGTTTGACTTTTCCCGGAGAGGTCCAAATTTCTTCCAAGTCCCCAGATCTGCTATGTTTTTATGCAATCATCATCGCGTCGTATCTCTGCATCGGTAGCTCCGATTTGCGCGTGTAGCATATCAAAATGTACGTCTCGACGAGTACATCATTTCATCTCATTGCATCATTTTCATTTGAGCTCATCTTGATGCCCAAAATGCTGTTGGAAGAGGGCTATGTGGTGAATTTGTCAGATCTGTTTCAGCAAATGGCATTTTGTCATTTTTGCCATGATTAATGTCTGCATGCTATGATCCTGAGCTCTACATGTGTTTTGTTATATGCCATGCCATATTTACAGGGGTGTATGTCATGTATTTTTGTGATATTTGTGGTGACTAGCACAAGCTTGCAAAGTAGCGTAATCGGTAATGCTGATTTCAGGGACTTGGAATTTCACCAAGTCCTTGTCCTGTTTTCGTTGTTATGCCATATGTTCATGTTGTTTCCTAAGTGCTTTGAGTAGCTTCATGCCATGCCTTGATTTGCCATGTTAAGTTCATGTAGCATGTAGTTGTCATGCTCTAAAGTGTGCTTCCTGATGATAAATTCCAGACTTGTGTTAATTTCACTAAGTCTGAAACCTGTTATCGTTTTCCCTTTTGCCATGCTTGTTGGAACCTGTTAATGAGTGAATTAGCCGTAGCTCAGTGTTCATCTTTTGTCAAGCATCTTGAGTGCATCCCTGCCATGTATTTTGTTGCCATTTTTGAGTGATGTAGCATATTTATCTTGATGCATTTAGTTGGTCACTTGCAGATTATCGCAGACCGGTGCCATATTTGTTTTGCTTGCCATTTCTAAACCGTGCATCCGATTCCGGTGATCTTTATATCGATTTCAACCGAAATCACCTCACCTTTACAGTGGCACTCTTGGATTTCCAAGTTGAGGCCAGGTTCAATCATTCCTTTCCAAATCATGCATATGCACCGCATTCCGCATCCCGCATATCATACCATGTTCATGTGTGGTTTGTTTACTATGTTGTGTGCTTCTTTCCGGTGTTGCTTCTTCGGGTTGGTTCCGGTAATGTCACGTTTGTGAGGACCCATTCATCTACGTCCGTTTGTCTTCTTCATGGACTCGTTCTTCTTCCTTGCGGGATTTCAGGCAAGATGACCATACCCTCGAAATCACTTCTATCTTTGCTTGCTAGTTGCTCGCTCTTTTGCTATGCCTATGCTGCGATACCTACCACTTTCTTATCATGCCTCCCATATTGTTGAACCAAGTCTCTAACCCACCTTGTCCTAGCAAACCGTTGTTTGGCTATGTTACCGCTTTGCTCAGCCCCTCTTATAGCATTGTTAGTTGCAGGTGAAGATTGAAGTTTGTTCCTTGTTGGAACATGTTTACTTGTTGGGATATCACAATATCTCTTATTTAATTAATGTATCTATATACTTGGTAAATGGTGGAAGGCTTGGCCTTATGCCTGGTGTTTTCTTCCACTCTTGCCACCCTACTTTCCGTCATATCGGTGTTATGTTCCCGGATTTTGTGTTCTTTACACGGTTGGGTTATAATGGGAACCCCTTGACAGTTCGCTTTGAATAAAACTCCTCCAGCAAGGCCCAACCTTGGTTTTACCATTCGCCACCTAGCCTTTTCTTTTCCCTTGGGAGTCGCACTCTCGAGGGTCATCATTATTCTAACCCCCCCCCCCCGGGCCAGTGCTCCTCTGAGTGTTGGTCCACCTTGTCAGCCGCCGGTGGCCACCAGGGGCAACTCTGGGCTGGCCTACCGGAAGGTTGGACAATCCGGTGTGCCCTGAGAACGAGATATGTGCAGCTCCTATCAGGATTTGTCGGCACATTCGGGTGGCTTTGCTGGTCTTGTTTTACCATTGTCGAAATGTCTTGTAATCGGGATTCCGAGTCTGATCGGGTCTTCCCGCTAGGAGGAATATCCTTCGTTGACCGTGAGAGCTTGTGATGGGCTAAGTTGGGACACCCCTGCAGTGATTTGAACTTTCAAAAGCCGTGCCCGCGGTTATGGGCAGATGGGAATTTGTTAATGTCCGGTTGTAGAAAACCTGAAGTTGACCTTAATTAAAATACATCAACCGCGTGTGTAACCGTGATGGTCTCTTTCCGGCGGGGTCCGGGAAGTGAACACGGTGTCGGAGTTATGCTTGACATAGGTTGTTCTAGGATCACTTCTTGATCATAGATTCTCGACCGTGCTTTTGCCTTCTCTTCTCGCTCTCATTTGCGTTGTTAGCCACCAAATATGCTAGTCGCTTGCTGCAGCTCCACCTCATACCTTTACCTTACCCATAAGCTTAAATAGTCTTGATCGCGAGGGTGTGAGATTGCTGAGTCCCCGTGACTCACAGATACTTGCAAAACCAGTTTGCAGGTGTCGATGAAACCGTACAGGTGACGCAACCAAGCTCAAGGAGGAGCTCGATGAAGATCTTGTTCTTTATGTTGTTTCGTTCTAGTCGATCAGTAGTGGAGCCCAGTTGGGGTCGATCGGGGATCTGTGTAGCTTTTGGGGTAGTCTTCTTTTATTTTGGCTCCGTAGTCGGGCCTTGATTGTATCTGGTTGATGTAATGCTTTATTCATGTAACTGTGTCAAGTGGTGATTGTAAGCCAACTATGTATCTCTTTCCCTTATGTATTACATGGGTTGTGTGAAGATTACCTCACTTGTGACATTGCTTTCAATGCAGTTATGCCTTTAAGTCGTGCTTCAACACGTGGGAGATATAGCCGCATCGAGGGCATTACAATAATTTGGCATTGTTCATAATGCGGGGAGCTTCACCACACTACTGGATTACCATGTCAACATAAAAAGCATAGATGAAGGGCAAAGAAAATCATTATATCTATTTTGGATAATGTGCATGGCATGTTGTTCATATCATCAACCACATCAGTAAGATGAAACAGGAGATGACAAGGTGCAAAGGTGGGCTGCTTCACCACACACTGGATTATACATCCACAAAAACAAGCATACATATAGGGAGTATTAAGTAATGTGCATGGTATGAATAAGGAATTTGGTTTTACAAGTAAAACTTAGAACTTATGGTTCTTACGAACATGCATTTTGGTAGAAACAGCAAACTAAACAGTAGAAACGATAGGGAGTATGAGCAAATTAAACAGCAGTTGAGGATAAAGGCTTTAGAAGGACTGACTTACATTAACAGTTAACACCGGCTTTATAATGCCCTTCTCCATGGCGAGGGAAAGATAACTCAAGAATTTCAGCACAGAATCTTCTTCATAAGCATTGCCTGTAGTCTACATTTTGTAGAGAGTAATTATAGATATGATAATACTGGAAGGGATAGAGGATAATGAAGATAAGATGCAGATTGATGCTACATAATCAACTACCAATCCCTGGAAGTACAAGCGTTACAGGACAAAATTTACTGACAATAACAATGGGCTACACTTCTGCACTGGCATTGTCTATGTATTCTACTTGTTGGTAAGATTAAATATAGATCTGATCTTTTTTAGTAAATGGTGGGTGAGGGAGATAAGATGCAGAATGCTACAAAATGAACCAATCCCTCTTCGCATAATACAAGAATGTTTTGAACACTGGTGTACTGTACAAAACGTTCTTATATTATGGGACGGAGGGAGTAGCTGTTAATGTAAGTACAGTGATAGACCACGTTCAGTCCTTACAAGAGGACTGCAGAGCTAAACCTCTTCAAAAGCATTGGGTTGATTCTAAATTTATGTAAGAGTCCATACGGATCTTATAATGTCCACCAAATGGACGATTACGAGGCTAACATGTGCAGTGATGCCACATAATCAAACAGCTATGAAAGTAAGTGTGGTCATATAGGGCAAGAGGTACTCACAAGAGCAATGCAGTGTGCAGTATAGTTGCGAGATTCTGTGGTCCCTTGAGAACGGATGTTCTTCTGCTAACAGTTTTCGTACAAGTGAGACATTAAGGAAAATGCAAAAATGTAGTTCAAATTGTGATGTGATATCATAGACAGTACCTTACGCTGCAGCCGAGACCAATGTGTAACAAGATTATTCCAGTCACCATCGGATAAATGTAGCACCGGAGACTTTACAGAAATTTCGTTCAAAGGCTTGCCACCGAAGTGCGCTTGCCTCGGGTAGGAACGATACTTCATCAACGAGTGCTTGAAAAGCGCAACCAACCCTTGCTCGTCATCACAATCCAGTTTGCGCCTCGCCTATTTAAAAGAATGAAATCTTGTGTCTTCTGTCAGCAGAAACATATGCAGTAATGACCATGAATAACATTAGTACATTACTTACGCGTAAGTTGCGGAGGAAGACTGGAAATTGTTCTATGTCTGCGGTATAATCTTTCCATGAAGGAAAGATGCGCACAAAGTTCCTGACAACAACATAAGCTCCATCTTCTAAACTGGGAAGAAATGGAACAGGGGTCCTATTTGCTGCAATTGGGGCTCTCTCTGGTTCGAAAAGGGATTTGACAACTGGATTTGGTGTACTCTTTGCTGGAATGGGGGTTTTGCGTCATACAGCTGGTGCTATGTCAACTGGCATAATCATACTGTTTGCTGCAGTTGGGGTCTACTGAGTTGGGGCATCAAAAATAACCAGTGTAGTAGGGCTAGAGTCTGCTAGAGTTGGGGTATTTTGTGGGTCAGGTGATATTGCAACTACACCTAATGGGCTATTTGATTTATCAGGTGCCACTACCTTTTCCAAATACTTTGCTTGTGCTCCTCCACGATCAGCAATCGCCGTCTTACTTTTGAACGTCTGATACACAAGAACCGCATTTGAATGGATAAATATGGTATGATGACAGATGGAATATGTACTGAAAATGGATAGGCAGGGCGTATTCACATACACGATGTGTAAACTAAGCTAATGGCAGTTCAACAAAGTAGAAGCAATGCAAAGCATCAGTTGCAAGATATGTGCGAGCAATGTAACCTTGGAAAGTTAGAGCAAGTACCTTGATGGGTGAATAAGATAGGGCATCTTCCTCCGACTCCTCCACTAGGGAGCTACATTGACTTAGGTCTCCCTCTAGCTCAGAATCACTGTTAGGATCATATTCTGAGCATGAATCTGTAGGTGGAGAGTGTTTGCATTGCATTGCATCCAGACTTGATTTCAGTCCCTTAATGCCAAGTTTGACAGCCATGGCATTGTTCTGCTTTATTCTTTTCATGCGCGCAAGCTCATAATCATTATGATGTTGTTCAGAACCTGAGATTCATGAAAACATAAAAAGTAGTCAGATTATCTATGGAATGCGTTGCGGTTTCAACTCGGAGAGTGTCTCCCTATAAACCCCTGCATATGCAAAGTTCACCTCCCCAACCGTGCTGACCAGACCACACACAGAGATACACACCCGAGCGGTGAACATGCATTTTCGAAACTAATTTAGGAACATCTAGCTGACCAATTAAACAACTCTGTTTTTATAATATCATATTCATATTTGAACAACTAAGCTTGTTTAGCTTGATGGGTGGAGCAGTGTTATTATGACACGAAGCATGTATTATGATCGTATAGTGATCATAAAAGGGGGAAACTCTAAGCATATATTTTTTAGCAAAAGAGGGTTTCCCCTCTGATTTCTATTAAAGAAACCACCACGGAACCAACATGATCAATTAAACCCTAAGCATGATCAATTAAACTGTATTATGGCTTTGTCATGGCAGATTTGAAGCTGCAAACCGGAGAAATGATATTTAGTATCCATTGTTTTCTTTGAACTAAGAACTAAATTCTAAGAGATGAAAAGAAAGTAGAGTAACCAAGTTAAGATTTATTTTCTAGTTGAGATCAAAAAGTTGAGGAGATATGAAGTACCACCTCTCTTGCGGCGCCATGTAGGCATCGGGGGTGCGATGGCTGTCGGTGGCGTTGAAGCAGATCTGCGATGGTAGACGGGTGCATCGGGGGATAAGTCCCGTTGCGGTGGAAGAGAAGGTCGTGTGAGCGGCCCCGACAAAGAGGACGACGGCGCCGATGAAGCGAGAGGACGTGATGCAAGGCTATTGGTCCGTCGCCGTGGATGAGAAACGTCCATCTCTAGCAGTGGACGACGCGGTCTTGGTAGGCGCTCCGGCATGGTGGACGGTGGCGATGGATGTGGTGGAGGACGGCGGCGATGGATGGGGTGGCGGACGGAGGCTGGTGTGGGAATGGGATGTTCTAGCGCGGATGGTGTATGAATGGGAAAATGGAGGGAGAGGTACAGGGAACCATGTTTTTGGGACGCGCCTGTCTGAAATATGGGAAAGTTACGAACTTATCCCCCGTTTCAAATTTGGACGTCTCGTCGGTTGGGGATAGGATGGTAATCTCGCATCTCCCAAATATTTGTCAGTAACTATTTCAGGCAAGGAGAGGTTGTTTGCCGCCCATGGTTGGGACCCACGGTGTATGAACGGGGCTGACAGGTAGGGCGGTTGTGTCACGTCTGATGGAAGTTACACATCTGCCCCTATTTAAAATATTAGCCTACATTGATTTCGGGCGAGGAGAGGGTGTTTTGCTGCCCACGGTTGGCGCCCATGGTGTATGAACGGGGCTGACAGGTAGGGCGGTTGTGTCACGTCTGATGGAAGTTACACATCTGCCCCTATTTAAAAAATTAGCCTACATCTATTTCGGGCGAGGAGAGGGTGTTTTGCTGCCCACCGTGTATGAATGGGGAATGAAGGGAGAAACAGAGGTCTTTCGGATGAGCTTGAATCAAATGAGTTTTGCCGCCCATGTTTAATGCCCACCGTCGGAATGGGCTCAGAGGTAGTCGTGTCACGTCTAATTGAAGTTACTAACCTATCCCTATTTAGAGCAGTGGAAATCGGGCCGATGGATTGTCCGTGTAATGGGTAGACAGTAATTTCCATCTCCCAAACACTTGGCTTCAGGCAGCCGATGTGGGAGTGGACAAATTGTTGTTTCTTTCGAATTTTGGGACAATAAGCATCCACGTTTACCCTGGCAACTAAATTCGAATCCATTTTGTATTCCTATATGAATCTTTATAAATCATTCTATGTGTTTTTATATATCTTCAAAACGACGACAAAGATGTATTCCACTGTCATATATGAATATGGTTTACAAATGCCGATACTCAAATTCAGAAACTAGAATCCAGTTTAAGGTGAATTCGAATATTTGGAACACTTCATGTCCAACTCAAATGTCACACGCAACATAATGTGTACTCCCATTTAGATATGTACACAAGCGATGTATCAAGATTCAAATACC
This sequence comes from Triticum urartu, assembly GCF_056163025.1. Lineage (NCBI taxonomy): Eukaryota > Viridiplantae > Streptophyta > Magnoliopsida > Poales > Poaceae > Triticum > Triticum urartu. The sequence goes on along the minus strand of NC_141874.1, from coordinate 618,207,372 downwards.
GAGTCAATCAACCAAGAATGTACGGAACTAACAGACATATAAACACTTATAGAGTATATGGATCAATAATATCAACTAACATATATAAGCCAGGCCGCTGTACTTTTTTTTGGCTACAACAGCATCCTTTTTTTAGCCAGCATCTTGGCCCTTTCCGATGTGTGCCACTTATGGTCCATCTATACTACTATTGCTGAATGCACATTCGGCCCGATTGGCATATTTGTAGGTCTGGCACAGCAATCCAAATGAAATGTCTCCGAGTCTTATCAATTAATACAGACTTGTGCTCAAATAAAATTACAAACAAAAAACAAAAAAACAATTATTACATGATCTCTAAAACAAATGGTTTGATTGATTACATGAAGAGACAAGACAAAGGTTATTCAACTATGGAAAGAACATTTCACCTATGATTTACCAAGTAGGAATTTAATTTCCTTTTTTCCTTCAGGACCTTAACAATCTGGTCAGTCTCAGCTTGCTTTGTTTTGAAATCCACCAAATATTTAATGGTTGTCTTGAGTACTGCTTGTGGTTGTGCTGTTTGCTTCCTCAACATGTCAACTTCATCTCTAAGTGCAGAAGCAGAATCTCTTTCTACCACTAGTTTAGCCTCTAGAGCATCAGCAGTTGGCAATTCATAATGCACGATTGGGCCGGTGCCACTGCTGTGGGATGATGCAACATCCGTGGGGACCTCGCTCTTTAATCTTGGGCTAACCTGTTTTGCCATTAAAGTTCTGATTGGATTCAGAAAAGTTGAAGTTAGCAAAACATCTCAACTAGGAGTTATAACAGCAAACCAGTTAAACAAACAAGGAATTAAAGAGTTTCAATTGGATGCTGAAAAGTAGTTATTAACATCATTGTAACCCGCTGTTGTAGCAGCAAAGCAGTTAAACAAACAAGTAGATATTTAAGTTAAGGCAAACAGGTAATTCTTAACAGTAAGTATCAAACACATAGATAGGCGCAGTCTACAATATGATTAACAGGTTGTGCCATTATGTAATCAGTAGCAAACTAAATTAAGCCAAGCAACATAATTGAACAATTTTGCAATAAGTGGCTAACTAAAATTCCGAGAAGCAGGTAACTGAACTTACGCTAGTTCTTTGTACAGGCACACTGCAACTTCTTTTTCGCTTACAAGGTTTTACGAAGGAGTCCATGGCATCAATTGCTTGGATACGCAGTCCCAATACTTCTTTCTTCCCACACTGCATGGGTAAGTCGAATGGTTAATTTGGTAAGATGGTGCGTCCTTTATATGTTATATGAGGATGTGTAGTCAGACTAGTTGTAGCCAAACACATCACACTAGCTTTTACTGTATATTTCATGCGATTACTTTTGGCATATCGAGATCTAAGCAATCTACAATAGGATGAAAAGACTGGCATCCTTCACATTATTGGCGAACTCAGTTCATAGAAACAAGCAAGTCAACCATTCTGTGGGTAAATCAAAAGCGCCACTTGAATATTTTTCACTACAAAATCATACACGCAAAAAGGGGCGACTAATCCTGTGGGAGTCCTGGATTAGGGGGTCTCCGGATAGCCGGACTATCTCCATTAGCCGGACTGTTAGACTATGAAGATACAAGATTGAAGACTTCGTCTCATGTCCGGATGGGACTCTACTTGGCGTGGAAGGCAAGCTAGGCAATACGTATATGGATATCTCCTCCTTTGTAACTGACCTTGTGTAACCCTAACCCTCTCCGGTGTCTATATAAACCGAAGGGTTTTAGCCCGTAGGAGAACAATCACAACATACAATCATACCGTAGGCTAGCTTCAAGGGTTTAGCCTCTCTGATCTCGTGGTAGATCTACTCTTGTAACACCCATATCATCAATATTAATCAAGCAGGACGTAGGGTTTTACCTCCATCAAGAGGGCCCGAACCTGGGTAAAACTTCGTGTCCCTTACCTCCTGTTACCATCCGGCCTAGACGCACAGTTCGGGACCCCCTACCCGAGATCCGCCGGTTTTGACACCGACATTGGTGCTTTCATTGAAAGTTCCTCTATGTCGTCGCCGTTGGGCTTGATGGCTCCTACTATCATCGATAGCGATGTGGTCCAGGGTGAGACTTTTCTCCCCGGACAGATCTTCGTATTCGGCGACTTTGCACTGCGGGCCAATTCGCTTGGCCATCTGGAGCAGATTGAAAGCTACGCCCCTGTCCATCAGGTCAGATTGGGAAGTTTGAACTATACGACCGACATCCGCGGAGACTTGATCTTCGATGGATTTGAGCCGCAGCCGGGCGTGCCCCACTGTCGCGATGGGTATGACCTAGCTCTACCGCCGAACAGTACCCCAGAAGCCGCGCCCGCATCAGCTTCGACCCTTAGTTCGGAGCCAACTGCACCAATCGAGGACGGGTGGTTAGACACCACCTCAGGGGTTGCAGTCTCAACGGCGATCGAGCCGAACACCAGCACAAATCTCCGTGCAGCCCATGACTCCAAGGTGCCGGACTCTCTTCCGGAAACCGAACCATCCGCGCCCCTGCCAATCGAATCCGATTGGGCGCCAATCATGGAATTCACCGCCGCGGAAATCTTTCAGCACTCGCCCTTCAGTGACATTCTGAATTCACTAAGGTCTCTCTCTTTGTCAGGAGATCCCTGGCCGGATTATGGCCAACAGGATTGGGATGTGGACGACGAAGAAATTCGACGCCCACCCACCACCCACTTTGTAGCCATTGTCGATGATTTAACCGACATGCTCGACTTCGACTCCGAAGACATCGACAGTATGGACGACGATGTAGGAGACAAACATGAACCAGCACCTATAGGGCACTGGAAAGCCACCTCGTCGTATGACATATACATGGTGGATACACCCAATGAAGGCAACGGCGACGAGATGGCGGAGGATGACCCCTCCAAGAAGCAACCCAAGCGCCGACGTCAGCGGCGCCGCTCTAAGTCCCGCCAAAGCAAAAGTGGTGATACCGGCACAGGAGATAATAACACTTCGAATAGCGCCGAAGACAACAACAATCCCCTCCAGCAAGATTTAGAGCAGGAGGATGAAGGAGCCAGCTCTCCTGAGAGAGTGGCTGGCGGAGAGGAGGAGGATGACAATTACATGCCCCCCTCTGAAGACGAGGCAAGCCTCGGCGACGATGAATTTGCCGTACCAGAGGATCCCGTCGAACAAGAGCGCTTCAAGCGCAGGCTTATGGCCACGGTAAATAGCCTGAAGAAAAAGCAGCAGCAGCTTCAAGCTGACCAACATCTGCTAGCTGACAAATGGACTGAAGTCCTCGAGGCCGAGCAATATAAACTCGAGCGTCCCTCCAAGAGTTATCCAAGGCGTAGATTGCTTCCCCGACTGGAGGAAGAAGCATACGAAACGGCTGATCGGCCACCTCGTGGCCGCGATAGCGAGGCATTCCAGCCAAAAGCTCAACCTCCACCCCAACGCCATTCAAACAAAAAGGCATGGGGAGATACGCCAGACCTGCGAGACATATTGGAGGACAAAGCAAAGCATTCAAGATCGATCTACGGATCACGAGGGCGCACCACTCTACGAGACGATAAATGTCACGCCGGATACAGTAAAAGCAAATCCGGCCGGGCTAAACACAGCGAGCAGGACCCATTCGAGCTGCGTCGTGATATAGCCCAATACAGAGGCGCCGCACACCCCTTATGCTTCACAGACGAAGTAATGGAACATCAATTCCCAAAAGGTTTCAAACCTGTAAACATTGAATCATACGACGGCACAACAGATCCCGCAGTATGGATTGAGGACTTCCTCCTCCACATCCACATGGCCCGCGGTGGTGACTTACATGCCATCAAATACCTCCCACTAAAACTCAAAGGACCAGCGCAGCATTGGCTTAATAGCTTGCCAGCGGACTCCATTAGCTGTTGGGAAGATCTCGAAGCCACATTCCTCAACAACTTTCAGGGCACTTATGTGCGACCACCAGACGCCGATGACTTGAGCCACATAATTCAGCAGCCAGAAGAGTCGGCCAGGCAATTCTGGACTCAGTTCCTTACAAAGAAAAATCAAATCATCGACTGTCCGGATGCGGAGGCCTTAGCGGCTTTCAAGCACAACATCCGAGATGAGTGGCTAGCCCGGCACCTTGGTTAGGAAAAGCGAAATCTATGGCAGCTCTCACGACGCTCATGACCCGCTTTTGTGCTGGAGAAGACAGCAGGTTGGCTCGCAGTAATAACATATCAAAGAACCATGGTACCTCAGATACCGAGGACGGCAATAGCAGGTCACGTCGCAACAAGCATAAGCACCGCATTAACAGCGAAAGTACTGAGAATACGGCAGTCAATGCCGGATTCAAAGGCTCTAAACCCGGTCAGCGGAAAAAGCCATTCAAACAAAGTACGCCGGGTCCATCCAGCTTGGACCGTATACTCAATCGCTCGTGTCAAATACACGGCACCCCAGACAAGCCAGCCAATCAAAACAATAGGGATTGTTGGGTGTTCAAGCAGGCCGGCAAGTTAATTGCCGAAAACAAGGACAAAGGGCCGCATAGCGATGATGAGGAAGAACCCCGGCAGCCGCACACCGGAGGACAGAAGAGGTTTCCCCCGCAAGTGCGGACGGTGAACATGATATACGCAACCCATATCCCCAAGAGGGAGCGGAAGCATGCGCTCAGGGACGTATATGTGTTGGAGCCAGTCGCCCCAAAGTTCAACCCTTGGTCCTCCTGTCCGATCACCTTCGATCGCAGGGACCACCCCACTAGTATCCGTCATGGAGGATTCGCCGCACTGGTCCTAGACCCAATCATCGACGGATTTCACCTTACTCGAGTGCTTATGGATGGTGGCAGCAGCCTGAACCTGCTTTATCAGGACACAATGCGCAAAATGGGTATAGACCCCTCAAGGATCAAACCCACAAAAACAACCTTTAAAGGTGTCATTCCAGGCGTAGAGGCCCACTGCACAAGCTCAATTACACTGGAAGTGGTCTTCGGATCCCCGGATAACTTCCGAAGCGAAGAGTTAATCTTCGATATAGTCCCGTTCCGCAGTGGTTATCACGCACTGCTCGGACGAACCGCATTCGCTAGATTCAATGCGGTACCACATTATGCATACCTCAAGCTCAAGATGCCAGGACCTCATGGAGTTATTACAGTCAATGGAAACACAGAGCGCTCTCTCCGAACAGAGGAGCACACCGCGGCCCTTGCAGCAGAAGCGCAAAGCAGCCTCTCAAGGCAATCTACCAGTTCGGCATTTCAAAACCCGGACACCTTCAAGCACGCTCGGGGCAATCGGCAAACAGACCGCCTAGCGCGATCTGAGCTCGCGTAGCAATATGGCGGCCACCCCAAACCCAGCCCAACAGCGTTATTCATGTCGCGCGTACACAATTACGCATTAAAAATACCATGGGTACAGGAGGGGAGGGGGGGCACAACTGCGGCACGCCCCAAAACGCGGCCTAAACCGCACTAGGGGCTTCCTGTTTGGTTATTTTTCTTTTTCTTTCAGGACTTTAATCTCTGGAAACACTGTCCGATAGCTCCATTGTCGAACACATGATACAGCAACCAAGGAGGCAGACAACTACGTTATACAACGGAATTCCCAGGTTGATTACAAATTTCATATCATTCCTCAGCTCGCCCTTGGAAGGGACATAGTCCTACTCTTTTGCTTATTGCACTATCTGTATCACTCTGCTTTAATGCAATTTTTTAATAAACAATGCATGACATTACGACTATTATTGCATCTTTTATATATATATATATATATATGCGTTCATTAACGACGCCTTGCAACCGTACACTCTGGTACGACCAATGCACCAGGGGCTTACGTACCCGCAATATGGTGTGAAAAGTCCAAACACTTTCACAAGTGCGGCACCCCGAACTTATAGCATCATATGCATCAGCTCCGAATCGTGTCTTTGGTCAAATGTTGGGTTTTCCCGGCTCCTATGTTTTGGTACCTTACGTTCCGCTCTATCGGCTAAGGTAGCGCTAGGAGAACTACTGCGATTGTGCCCCGGTTCTGCCAGGCTAAGCACCTCAGTAGAGAAAGCTAAAACTGACTGTCATAATAAGGCGCGAGACTGGTCCCTGTTCAGCGAGGTTTTTCGAGTCCTTAAAGACTTATGCCGCTTAGGGAGAGGGGCCGGCTCTGCCCAGCTTACAGGCGTGTATCGCACCCCGAATTCGGCCTTCCGAACACCAGGGGCTTCGCCGAAATTTAAAATTATAAAATGCTATGGCTAAGTGAGAGTGATAAAGCAATATTAGTCTGGTTGCCTTGTTCGTTGTGCTGAGCACCTCCCTCGAAGGACCCAAATATGGGAACAAGAGTGCTCAGGTTTATCCCGAACACCCTAGCACTAGCGGCATGGGGGCAGAAGCCAAGGACTAGCCATCTCTCAGATTGGATAAACAGCCAAATAGAAGGTAATATTTTAAATTCAAACAAGCGTTGCATGGCGCATATGAAATAAGTTTTCACACATATAGGACAAAACGAGCAAGTCTCATTCAAATATTACATTTTGTGAACACTCCTCCACGATAAGACGGGTACCCGGCAGAACACCCTCGTAGTACATCTCGGGGTGGCGGTGCTCCTTGCCCTCCGGTGGCCCCTCCTTGATCAGCTTCACGGCGTCTAGCTTGACCCACTGCATTTTTACACGGGCGAAAGCCCGGCGTGCACCTTCTATGCAGACGGATCGCTTGACGACCTCCAGCCGAGGGCAGGCATCCACAAGCCGCCTCACCAGGCCGAAGAAGCTGTTCGGAAGGGCGTCGCCAGGCCACAGCCGGACCATGAAGCCCTTCATGGCCTGATCGGCCGCCTTATGTAGCTCGGCCATCTGCTTCAGCTGGTCGCTCATTGGCACCGGATGTTCGGCCTCAGCATACTGAGACCAGAACAGCTTCTCCGTCGAGCATCCATCCTCGGCCTGGTAGAATAGTGCGGCATCGGACACACTGTGGGGCAAATCTGCGAATGCTCCTGAAGAGCTCCGGATTCGGGTAAGTAATCGATAATTCACCTTTACATGCTTGCTTTGCATATAGAAAGCCTTACCCGCCGCTATCTTCTTCATTGCGTCGATCTCCTGAAGGGCCTTCTGGGCCTCGGCCTTGGCACTCTTCGCGCTCTCACGGGCCGTGGCAAGCTCAGACTCTCGCGTCTTCAAGTCAAGTTCCAACGCCTCGTGCTTCGTCACGAGAGCCTGGAGCTCTTGCTGCACCTCGCCCACCCGAGCCTCATGCCTCTCTCTCTCGGTGCGCTCCTTGGCCGCTGTATCTTCGGCCTTGGTCAGCGCTTGCTTTAGGGTCGCCACCTCGGTCGTGGCCCCTGGCAAAACATACAATGATCCTGTCATTTTGCAATCACGTCCTTTTTTATATACATATATCTATAGACGGGGTATTACTTACCTTCGTTCTCCTTGAGCTGCCTCTTGACAAGGCCGAGCTCTTTCTTGGACCCATCGAGGTCCTGCTTCAGTACGGCGACCTCCGCAGTTAGTGCGGCGGACGCCAGCAGCGAAGCCTGCATATGCATATTGACATACTTATATTAGACTCTTGCGATATTATTTGATCCTCTGTTCAGCTTTTCTTTGTGAACACCGAACAAAGCATCAGGGGCTACTGTCTATGCGGTAATATTTCTACTACATTTTAAAAAACTTACCTCGAAGCCTGTTAGAAGGCTAGTACAGGCTTCAGTCAATCCGCTCTTGGCGGACTGAACCTTTTGGATCACCGCACTCATGATAGTGCGGTGCTCCTCCTCGATGGAAGCACTTCGAAGTGCTTCCAACATATTGCCCGGTGCCTCTGGATGGACAGAGGTCACCGGCATAGGCGTCTCACCCCTCTTAGAAGGAGACAGCCTGCCCGAGCCCGGAACCGCTGGAGGTTCCGGCGCGGGGTTCGGCTGAGGGCCGAACTCGGAGCTATCAGGGGGCCCGTCCCCTCTGCTCCCGGAGTCCGGAAGGTCGCCTTGAGGCGCCTTCAGGACTGTCTACCCTTGATCTGGTGCCTCTTGGGACAACACCTCGGCGTCATCGGCAGGATGAGGGGAGGTGGCAGTCGGGACTGGATCGCTATCCATGTCCGACGAACCCAGGGAGCCGTTTGATGATACCTCGATCTTGGCTCGTGGCGGCCTACGTAATTATGTTCGGCGATTAGGGAAAGCAATGCGACAAAGGAATCCTATGGGTTACTTTGGTATCTGAACACTTACGATCTCCCCTGGGGCTTGGCCCTGGGCAACCACTCGTCTTCACTTTCGTCGGCGGTGGTGGAGCTGCCGGAAGGAGAGTCCTTCCCTTCTTGGACCCTCCGGCCTCCCCAGTTGGGGCGGCCTTCCTTTTCTTGTCTCCCCCAGTCAGTGGGGGAGCCTCTTCTTCCTCTTCCTCGTCTTCGGGGGAAGAGTGCGCCGCAGAGTCATCGGACGGTGATTCCGACTATGCCTGGTGTTGGGAACTCTTTCGAGCTCCCTTGGCCTTCTTGGTCTTCTCCGGCACCTTATAAGGGGCCGGAGTCAGCATCTTCGTCAGAAGAGCGTCTGCGGGGCCTTCGGGCAAGGGAGCCGGACAGTCGATCTGTCCGGGCATCTTTTGCCAGTCTTGTCAAAATTACGGGAGTTTAGATCCCGCATAGAGTCAATCTATATAAAAATAAGTATCCTATGAAAGGTAAAAACAACTTACCGCGCTGGCTTGGCGCTTCGCGCTGAATCCGCGATCCTCAGTAATGGGGGGAGGGACCTCGGCGCTCTTGAACAGCACCCTCCAGGCATCTTCATGAGTCTTGTCAAAGAGCCTGTTCAGAGTTCGGTGCTGCGCCCAATTGAACTCCCACAAAGTGAACTCCCGTTGTTGGCACGGGAGTATCCGGCGGACGAGCATAACCTGGACTATGTTGACGAGCTTGAGCTTCTTCTCCACCATGTTTTGAATACATGACTGGATTCCAGTCAGCTCTTTTGAATTACCCCAGGACAGGCCCTTCTCCTTCCAGGAGGTGAGCCGCATGGGGGTTCCAGATCGGAACTCGGGGACCGCTACCCATGCGGGGTCGTGCGGCTCGGTGATGTAGAACCACCCCGACTGCCACCCCTTTATGGTTTCCACAAAGGAGCCCTCGAGCCATGTTATGTTGGGCATATTTCCCACCATGGCGCCTCCGCACTCCACTTGGCGGCTGCCCACCACCTTCGGGTTGTCGTTGAAGGTCTTCAGCCATAGGCCGAAGTGGGGCTTGACGCGGAGAAAGGCCTCGCACACGATGATAAACGCCGAGATGTCGAGGATGAAGTTCGGGGCCAGATCGTGGAAATCCTGGCTGTAATAGAACATGAGCCCCCGGACAAAGGAATGGAGAGGGAATCCCAATCCGCGGAAGAAATGGGTGAGGAATACGACCCTCTCATGGGGCCTGGGGGTGGGGATGAGTTGCCCCTCATCTGGGAGCCGGTGCGCGATGTCGTCGGGCAGGTATCCGGCTCTCCTCAGTTTCTTGACGTCTCCCTCCGTGACGGAGGAGACCATCCACTTGCCTCCCGCTCCGGACATGGTTGGAGAAGGTTGAGATGGAAGTGAGGACTTGGGCGCTAGAGCTCGAGTGTGCGGGAGTGGATGAGCAGATGAGGAAGAAGGCGTGGATAGAAAGGTGAATCCTTATCCCTTTATATGGGCGGACAAAACTAAGCGTCCCCACTTGCCTGGTAAAACTTGCTTATCCCCCAAGCGCCGTAATTAATGGCGTGGTTGGGTTACCCACACCCGTATTGATGAGAATCCCGTAATAAGGGGACACGATCTCTGCTTTGACAAGACGTGTCGAAAAACTGCCTCGTGTTATGTGCGGGGCTGGTTAAAAGAAATGATTCGAATAATCACCAGGCCATGACGTACCGTCATGTTGCCAAAACAAGCTAGAAGATTAGATCTGCGAAAACATTATTCTCTCTACGGTGAAATGTGGAACTTATTTTGCAGGGTCGGACACTATCCTCGTATTCAAATTCTTCTGTGATGTATTCGGAGAAGGAACCCGCCTTACAATGTCGAAGACAACTGCGCGACGGACTCATCGTCATTGAAGCCTAGTTCAGGGCTACTGTGGGATTCCTGGATTAGGGGGTCTCCGGATAGCCGGACTATCTCCATTGGCCGGACTATTAGACTATGATGATACAAGATTGAAGACTTCGTCTCGTGTCCGGATGGGACTCTACTTGGCGTGGAAGGCAAGCTAGGCAATACGTATATGGATATCTCCTCCTTTGTAACCGACCTTGTGTAACCCTAACCCCCTCGGTGTCTATATAAACTGAAGGGTTTTAGCCCGTAGGAGAACAATCACAACATACAATCATACCAAAGGCTAGCTTCTAGGGTTTAGCCTCTCTGGTCTCATGGTAGATCTACTCTTGTAACACCCATATCATCAATATTAATCAAGCAGGACGTAGGGTTTTACCTCCATCAAGAGGGCCTGAACCTGGGTAAAACTTCGTGTCCCTTACCTCCTGTTACCATCCGGCCTAGACGCACAGTTCGGGACCCCCTACCCGAGATCCGCCGGTTTTGACACTGACACCACCATAGGGGCTGGTATGGGCGGCCGCCTCAGGTGGCTGGAAAGTGTGCACCTAGTTTGAGTCGTCTAGGTTGGCCCATGCTAGTTTTGTTCGTCCCAACGCACGAGCAGGCAATGTAAAAAAATGAAGAAAAATATTTCAATTTGGATGGGCCAATAACATAAGTGCAAGGCAGGCCCTATAGCAGGCTCGCGGCCCAAACGAGCGCCTCCCATATCGATCGACATCAAGAAAAATCCCAATTCATTCGTTCCAGCCTCCAATCTGGTTCGCTCCTAACCTAGCCGTCGCTGGACAGAACGACACAACACTTCCTCGCGCCCTCGTTAGAGGGCAGTCGCCGGGCTTCAAGCGAACGGAAGGACAAGAAGATGAAGATCCAACCCTGGGTGTAGCCTGCGTGGGAGGCAGCGGCGGCAGCACGGGCATGGCATCGAGCTTGGGCAAATGGACAATCGCAGCTTGCAAGAGTACCATGCGCAACGAGCAGGTACATCACACCCCTGATTATATCTAATTCAACTCTTCAATTTCTAGCCAATAGTTAAACCTGACGGTGTTGTAAAACTGTTTGTATGTAGGGAATCTATGAGAAAAAGAAACCAATTTCTACTTATTTTATAACTCCCCCAATCAATACTGAACTGACTGAATCTGATGTATCTAATCAAGTTTCCGGTGCAAACATACAAGCTCATGTTGTTCTTGAGCCTGAAGTGTCTAATGAACAGACTGCTAATGAAGGATTTGATGCAAACATTTTACATGCTCCTAGTGATGAACATATAGTGTCTAATGAGGGATCTAATGCAAGCATTTTGCAAGCTCATTGAAGGATTTAGTGTCTAATGATGATCTACTATGTTGACAGAGATAGAGATTTGCAGGCATTGATGACAAGCAAATTATAGTGCATTTTCATAGCTTGAGGAAACGTCGAGGCCATCTACCAGAAAGTCCCCGTATCATGACAACATAGCATAAATACTTTTCTAATCTGTTGTTTGAAACTATTGGCATACTTGTGCAGGATAGATATATTGATATGCAGTTTGCGCACTGGTTATATGTGCAATTACACTTCGATATTTTTAGCCAGAGAACAAATAATTCAAGCAGGTACAGACCATGTTTGTAGTCCTTGTACACCATGTTGCATTTTGTGTTTTTTGGTGCTTGCATCATTTAGTGTTTATAATCTGAACTACTTTGGATCATTAGCTGGTTTTCAAAGTGCATGTAGCTAGGTCATACCCATGTTTGTAGTTTTCAAAGTGCATGTAGCTTCCGGAGTGCAAGTGCCTTCGTATTTTTTAAGTTAAATGTTCGCCCCTGGTAACTTGAATTCATGGATCATCCACTGCACACAAATCATACATGAATGCCAGTACGAACTAAATGAAATGTAGGGACTTACGCTAGCTCGTTGTACAGGCTCACTGGAGCTCTGCTTGCGCTTGGGATGTTCCATGTACAAGTCCATGTTACCACTTGCTTGGATGTGCAGGCCTTGTGCTCCTTGCATCCCCCTCTGCATTTTTTACACGGTGAATGGTTGATCAAATAAGAGGAATCGACCTTGATGTTGTACCGGAGGACAGATACTTACAAGGTTATACGGATGTGCAGGATCTGTACCAGATCCCGTAGCGCCGTCATGCTTCGCTAAAATATGAATTTGCTTGTTTCAGATGATATCTCCAGAAGAAATAAGAGTTAAGGTCAGAGTTGCATAGGCGTGTAAGCTAAGAGAGCAGTGAAAGGATATCCAAACATCGTCTGAACAGTGCACAAGGGAGTGATGTGTGGATACCTAGTTCGGGCCGGCGTTTGGGCATGCTCGCCTAGCTAGAGTGCGGGTCACTTCAAAGCCGTTGAGGGTGATGCGCTAGCGTTGGCTGGCCGCGCGCGGATGCAGATCTTGAGTGGCAGCGGAGCGCTACGATGTGGTGGACGAGACCGTTGGTGAAGCCCCAACGGCCTCGGGGGGCGGAGGTGCGACGATGTGCTCGGTGAAGTATCCCCGGTGAGCTGGGAGATGGCGTCGGTGAAGCGCACCTGATGCGGTGGAACTCGGTGTCTGTGAGGCACGTCGGTTGCGGCGGCCGACATTGTTGGTGGACCACCCGGTGCGGTCGACGAGGGCGTAGATGAGGTAGCTCCGATGCGGTGGTGAAGCGTGACCGTCGTCTTCGTCGTCGTCGTCCGGCACAGAGGTGGGGAACGATGGGGAAAGAGACGAGACGAGGGGCGATTCGAGGGTTGGCGGCGAATTAGGGATTTGAGCAATCTCGGCACGGAAGGGGACGGTGGAGAAGAGACATTTTGCAGGGCTGGAATTGGGGCCGCCAGATATTTCAATCCGAAACGTGGAAGCGCGAACTTATATTGCCATCGTCCTTTTTGGGGGGAGGGGGGTGGGTGGCTGGGTGCTACGTGTCCATCCGACACACGCGACCACCCCGACAAGACTATGCTTCGGTGCCTTAAGGCACCTGCCTTTGTGTCCATGACATATGGGCCCAACAGGTGGCTGTCCCACATGTCAGTGACCCAAAGGCAGTTGCCTTTAAGGCACCGAAGCAGCGTCCACCCCTACATGACCCTGGTTTGCCTGGTGCGCCTACATTTGAGAATGCAAACGAATCTTCTTTCATTTGCAAACGAATCTGTATGTATTACCATGCACGTGTTTTCCTTGCAATAATTAGTCATTCGAAACGAGATACTCCATCCGTTCACTTTTGTAAGTTGTTTAAGACAACTTAAAATGAACTGTTTTGCACATTTTCTGAAATGACTTCAAGGTCTTATAAAAGTGAACAGAGGGAGTACTATAAATTAATTAATGAGGAGTTATTTGAAAAAAAATCGAAATGGCACCCACGCTAACGTGGATTAGAGTGTGTGTCACATAATTAGTTATTTGAATTAGAGTGTGCGTCACGTAGTTAGTTATTTGAATTAGAGTGTGTGTCACGTAGCGATCTCCAATTCTAACGTGCATTTCGCATTTCACTGTATCCACGCTACTTTTTTAATACAAATTCATATGTATATGATGAACACCATGGTAGTGAGAAAACTTTTGGATGGATTCAAACATATGATCTACAAAATAGCACAGCAAACTGAGTCAATGTCAACTTTTCAAAACTTAGTATGGCACGAATTCGAAATAATTACCCGTATGCCTGGTCCTCGGTTCAAATCTTACAATGTACACCGAATTGAAACATCGATATTATGTCTCGTGCTATGTACATTCAAATGTTGTTTTTAGTCCCCGCACAAACGCTACATACTTCATATCGGTCAATCTTCCTCTCCTAACCACCTTAGGAAGCTATCGGTTTCCAACACACATTCATTCTTTCTCTCCATGTTTCGATCTCTAAGTCTCTCAACTACACAACCCCTTTTTCCACTCTGCTACCAAATGTATTTACCTCACACACCCGCCATTGCACCCCATGCCGAGCTCTCTCTCCCCCCTCTCCCTCTCACCCTCTCGCGCTAAATACATGCATTGCCTATCTAGCCCCCCAACCTCTCGTGCATGCGCACGCACGCACGTTGTATATCTAGGTCACTCCCTCGAGACTGTCTCACTCTTTCTTCTGCACGGCGGGCCACACTCGCTCAATATCGCTCTCTTTATCTGAGTCTCATTTAACCTCGTTTTATTTCACACACAAATGATATATCTCCCTGTTCGGGCCTCGATCGACACACTCTATACTCTCTCACGCAGATTGTCTATCTAGGTCAGTCCATCCAAGCCGCCACCACTCTTTCGACCTCATGGTGGGCCACGCTCACTCAATCTCTCTCTCTCTCTCCGTATGTCTCAATTGACCTCGCTCTTTCTCGGACAAAAACGATATATCACCATGTTTGATCCCAATTCGACCTATTCACATTGTATACTCTCTCACGCACATCGTCTATCTAGGTCACTCTCTCCAACCCATCTCACTCTTTCGATCGCACGGTGACCCTATGTGATCGATTGACCTTGCTTCCTCCCACGCACAAAATATATCTACACGTCTGTGACTGGATCATCTCTCAAGCTCTATCTTACAGCCCTCACCCTTGCCAAAATGCTCAATCGGACAATATCTCTCCAGAGCATATATATTTGTTCAATGAATGTCGGACCACACTCACTTTGTCTCTCTATCTATATGTCTCTCGATTGACCTTGCTTTCTCACACCGTATCTTCCACGCGTTGAAGCTACTACCTCTCCATCCCTCGCAAAGCCGGAGCTATTTACATTGCGAGGGGCACTCCAACCTTGGATTAATTTTTGTAGGCATTTATTCCGGTCGGTTTAGATTATATTTTCGTAGCATTCGGCCCACAACTACTCCAATCACTGTAGCGGGTAATTAAGCTACGGGGAGCACCTAATATAAGCACCGGGGAGCCGTTGGATCGAAGATGCAGCGGCACACACGAGGCCTGAATGTTTTATTTGCAAAAAAACCTTTGGAGAGTTTGGAAATTGCACATAATTACAAAGACTACTCCCAAGCGGTGTGGATGTGATATTCGAACGGTGTAAAAGCTGCGGGGTGGATGTGATATTCTATGTCGCTGTCATTTTTGTTCGTAAACTTGCAAAAAACGTGTAACTTGTGTCGTTACTTGTCTAACCGCGCAAAGTTTTTGTTCAACAAAACCATCCTACACTGAAATATCGGAACAACACACGGGGGTCCCACTTGTCATTAATCAAATTTGGAGCTAAAACTAACAAATCTGAAAGACAAGATTTGAACTGGCAACCTGGACTACAAAGCGTAAGTCGATATCCTGAAAAAACGAACAGTTGTTGGCTTTGTCCCATAACTTGATTTTATACAGTACTTGCGTTGAGTAGAGTAGAGGGAGTGCCTCGTCAACACGTGCATGACCGTTATCTCACTTACTGGTGGGTCCCAGGTCTGCGATCTCAATCTCTCTTCTCTCCATCATCTAACCTTTGCACGGGCACACACGAAGAGCGGCGCTAGCTTCCCATGGTGTTATTACAACTAAAAAAACCTTGGAAAATAGAAGAATCGCCTAGAACAAGAGACGTTGCGGCTGGTCAAGATGGAGCTAACCACATCTATCCCCCGTGCCACGTTTGCATGATGAAGCTATGTGGCTAGTGGGGTGTTTTCAACCGACTAGCTGGGTCCCGAGGTCGAACCATAGGTACTACGACTGATACAATATATTTTTACACGCACATTTTTCCTCCGTGCCGAGACGTGGCACACCCTACCGCGCGGTTTCAGGGTCCTCTCGGGTGGTGCACGCATATATTCTTCCTGATGTGGGACGCCCTACCGCGCATTTTCTGGGTCCTCCTCGGTTGTAGCGCCGAAGCAAGTAAATGAGTCGTCAAATCACGAAAGACCACCTTTCCCACCGAGTACATCAGTGAAGCACGGTGGCTAGCTAGTTGGGCTAGTTTGACCGATTAGCTAGGCTGCCGCCACATTTGTTTTTTCACCCCTTTTTTATCTACTTGCCGGTAGGTAAATTTAAATATCCACCGCCGTGTTGCTCTGGTGTTTGGGTGCGGCAGGATTTTTAATTTTTTTGATTGATGGGAGCAGGCGCACAGGATTTTTAATTTTTTGATTGATGGGAGCAGGCGCGGCAGCAATTAGTCATGATGACTCCGCCTGTACCCACTGCTCCCTGATGTGAGAAGTCGTCGACTGGTGTTTTTCCGTGGTGAAAACCAAAAGATTCCCCGCTCCCTCCGTCTTCCCGTAGATTGCATTGCCTTTCAACCGTTTCGCCCCCTTTGCTTCCTCTCCCCATTGCTTCTACATGGTGCCATGGCGGCGCAGCAGATCACGGAGTCCGAGGTGAGGCTCCTGACACAGGAGCTCCATGCCAAGCATCCGGAGCTCAAGGCCAAGGACTTGGAGCTCCGTGAGCTCAAGGAGGAGAGGAGTGCCATGCTCCTCCGTTATGTGTGGGAGTTCACGGAGCTTCAAAAGCGGCAGGCGTCCACCACAAAGATGCTCGAGGCGTCGGCGGCGTTGCTGCAGAAAGCGGGAGATACGATAGGCCGTCAGGGGAGCCAGCTGGAGCGCGAGCGGGCCGATCGTGACGAGGTCCAGGATCGCCTCAGCCACTTGGTGAACCAAGTTTCCACGCACGTGTTGTGGGTGCGCGATGCCTACCGTCGTGCCAGCGCGACGATGCCGGCCGTCAGGCTAAACCCGTTCGACCACCCGGTCGACTTCGATGAGCTACGGCTTCCTTACCTGGTCTCCTTCTTCACCTATATCTTCGAGGAGCTGAGCCGTCTCCGCGCGATGGTGGGGGCTGAGCTGGACAAGGAGGGGTTGCGGGCTGCCGTCGCCGTTGCCGGGTCAATCCTTTCAGGGCTCCGTCACCAGAATCCATTCGTGCCATTGGACGGCGTTTTTCACGAGCTGGCTCCCGTCGACCGGGAGCGGGCTCTGCGGGCGGTTGCACCCTGCATCACCAACGTCGTGCGCCTTGAGAAGCAGAGGGACTTCGGTGGTGTTTAGGCGCCCTCTGCATGGGCATGTCCATGTCTCGGCGCAACATGACCGTTGGATCAAACTCAGATGGTGCAGATCAGTCACTGTAGCACAAAGCGTGTGGGTGTGTTTGGTTGCATTCTCATCTCAATATAGTTGTTTCCTCTTCGTGTATTTTTGTCAACCTACTAGTGTGGACTCATGCACCCTTCATGCACTCTACCAAACACCCAAAAGTGGGTCGAGAAGGGAACTTTTGCTCCCATCCCGTGCACCCTTCATACACCCTGCCTAACACTATTCGTGCTTCATATGGTTCATGTTTCATGGAGTACTGTAGCACCGTACTCTCCGTGCATTGTGGACCTAGTTCTGTTAACATTGATCTCACCGTTCATTCTCGACCGGACAGTCGAAAAAGCGGTACTATGTTACATATAGGAGTAGTTGACATGCGCACAACATCATTTGTTATCGTCATATCTTACTACACTAGAAACAAGATTGTGTAGTACTGACGTATGAACCACCGCACATGCCTAGTAGTAGGAGCACTGTGTATGTTCAAGTGGCTGCCGTGTTTCATAAGAGTGGAAACGCTTGTTGTAATCATTTTTTCTTCTGAAAACAGTGGACACGCTCTACCGTGCGGATCCTCCTCCAGCCATGCACTAAATTACTCACTTTCGCAGACGTGTGGGATAGCCAGCATCGGGGTCCACCAGCCATGCACTAAATTACTCTGTAGTAGAGTGACGGTAGACTACCCCGATCGAAGCGCCGCAGTAATGCCCAATGAGCTGTCAAATCACAAAAACCCCTCCTTTCCAGCAGTAAGTTGGACGGACGAAGCAACCATCATTTCACTCTTCTCTCTCAGCTTCCTCTCTACCCAACCCGCGCTTCTGCCTCATCTTGTTCCTCATTTCTTCAAGAAAACCCCGACCTGCTTCTGCCATTGTTCTTCTCTCCCAAAGAAGGAAAGGTGAGCGCATCAACGGTGTTGATTCTGGCCAAGGCCCGGTCTTGCAACCCCGAGACTGATCCTATAACTCCCTCTCTTTTCTTCTTTTGGGTTTGTGATTATGGTTTCTTTTCTTTTATTTCTATTTGACAGTTTCTTGTTGGACGCTGGAGCACCGGCCGAAGTGATGTCTATGGCTCCGGCCAAAACCGTTGACGCTCATGGTACGAAGAAGCGCAAGCACCCCACTGAGACTACCGCAGACAAGCTCAAAGCCATCGCCCTGTCCAAGCCCCCCTCTCTGGGATCCCTCATTAAGCAAGTCCAGGTAATATCTCTTCTTGACGATCTTTTTCTCGATCTTGATCATGTTTTTTCATCTAACACGCAGTACTAGTACTATTAGTACAACTTCCTGGGTGATCATGCATGTGATTTTTGTGTGCCAAATGACGGTTCTAAATTCCTCTTTTGACCAAAACATGCGAGAGGTTGACACTGATTTCTTATAAATTACTTTCAACTACTCCCTCTGTCCCAAATTTCTTGTCTTAGATTTGTCTAGATATGGATGTATCTGTTTAGATACGGATGTATCTAATACTAAAATGTGACTTGATACATCCGTATCTAGACAAATCTAAGACAAGAATTTTGGGAGGGAGTACTTTATGAACATCAATGCTACCTTTTAAGAGGGTATATTTGCCTCAGTAACTTGTGTTATGGATATTGCATGTAATCCCTCTGCTCTCATGCCTTTGAAGACATGTTCTAGTGTCTTTGTTCACTCATTTCTGTGCGTATATGTAGTCATATATGGAGTATAATATCGAAAATCATCTTATATTTCTGAACGGAGGTAGTAATAAAATATGGTTTCTGTTTGAATTAGAACCAGGTCCGCGGTTGAGATGAAGTTCTCAAAGTCATGCCGTGTGAACTGGAAGACCTGATGATGAGTTCTACTGCTGAACTATCCAGCTGCTGTGTCCTTGTCGCCACGTGTCCTGAACTAGTGTTTTCATGTAGCATTGTTGTCAGGCGTGTTCTCGAGGCTGTACTTGACCACAACAATTTCCTGGATGTACCTTCGATTACGAAGGGTGTGGTTCTTGTAAAGCTTCCCAGCAAATCTGATGCGGCATGTCTTCATCATCATGTTTATGAGTGGAAAGACCACTCTGTTAGGTTCTCCAAGGTTGACAAGATGGTGATGGTGCATGTAGACATCTCACACGAAGTCCATGGCCTAGTCAGTTATACGGGGTTCATCCTGTAGGTCGGTGGCAAAAAATAGTCTGCAGAGTTTAGTTAGTGCAACTTTGCTTGTCTGTAGTAAGTACTATTGTTCAGTACTTGATTTGTGTTTGTGAACCCTGTATTGTTTATTAGTACTGCCGCTTTTGGTGTGTGGTCAGTCCTGAGAACGGTCTATGTTAATGTTTGTCCACTCAATTCAGTATGTATATTTTGAAGTATCTATATCATATTTTTTTGTGAGGACAGTCTATCAATTATGGTTACACTCCAATATCTGTATGCATTGCAGGGTTTATCGCACCCACTAGGATTTCCAGCCCCATGGATGTTCGGTCCATACGATTTGTCACGACCTTTGGATTGTCCTGCTTGTGGGAGTAGGTGGGGCCCCTGCATGCCATGCATAGTTGGATGATCAATCTTCTGTTTAGTACTTCAACATAGTCATTTCCTGGTAAGGATTCACTCGTGTCACATCAAGTAAATCTTATTGATTTACTTTCTAAATCTTATTGATTTAATGTCATGTTTTCTTTCTTTTCCTGCAATTTTACTATGCAGGTTTTGCCATGTGACATTCATCACAGAATAAACCGTTTGGTTTGCTCTACGATGGCTATTTTTGCAAGTTTCACTTCTTATGTCGTGTCAGTAACGAAGGCACCGTCCATCACTTATATTACTAGAAAAAATTGGATCAGTCTGTTGTCTGAGTACAAGCTGAATCCCTATGATGAACTGCAGTTTGGTTTAACAAAAATGCCACAATTAGTCCTTCTCGCATTTAAAAGAAATGAAGAAAAATACTGGATCACGGTCACAGATCCTAATCAAGTTAGAAAGCTGATCATAGCAGACCAGACACGATCGCTGCTGTCTCGCACAGATTGAGCACCGGCAGTTGCTCTAGCACTGATAGTGCCAGCAGCTCAGTCTGATCCAGCTGAGGATTGGGCACTGACCGCGTCATCGGATCAGTCTGATCTACCGGAGGATCGGGCATCGACACCGGCACCTGCTCCGACACCGGCACCAGTTCTACAAGGAGCACCATCTCCGGCAGTAGCAGCGACTTCGGCACCTGCACCAACACTTGCACTTGCATTTGCTCCGGCCCATGCAGTTGCACCGGCAACAGACTGGGCTGCAGTTCGCACTTCATATACCCAAGTCCTTACAAAAACCGACATGTCCACCTTCTTGGTAAGCATTGGCCGCCCAAGTGCTTCGTTCTTTTTTCTTTCCATGTTGTTTCACATGATTCGTTGTGTTGATCTAACTGTTTGGGTATGTCTTCTTGTTTGCAAACAGAGAATTTATAGAGCAACGAGGGAGTCGTTCAACAATCCGGGCGACCGCGGCCAAGTTTCTCTTACCATGCGCAGCCTTGGTGTGAATGAACCTGCTCAATATACCGTAAGTACAAAGGATGGTCGCATGATGATTGATGCTAAAGGATGGTCAAGGTTCAAATATAAATCATATCTTGCGGTAGGGGATGATGTCAAAATCGAACTTTCTCGGCAAGGAGAGCTGGTCCAAATCAACTTTGAAATTCTTCAGTAGCAACACGCAACTGCCGAACTGATCTATCCCCCGAGAGATTTTGATGTAATAATCTGGCATGGTGAAACAAGTGTCCTGTGTGTATAAGTAGTACGACAGTATTATTTATCACATGGTATATCGTTGATAGAATTGCAACTCTGATTGTTGGTTAGGAACTGTCGTTCGATTTCATTCCAACAGCTATCGTGCTTTATTCAATTTTGTGTATTCGCCTTGCGACAGCATCTAAAACCAGCGTCGTACCGATCGCTTGCAATATGAAAAGCGCTGAGGTAGAACACATGGGCCCCCAAACATGCAGGGTCGGCCTGCGGCCCAAAGTCTAGAACCGTGAGCCTATCTGAGTATTATATTCTCAGCTGAACCCCCATAAAAAAGTTGAACCCCCATAATGCCCGTGTGTTGCAGAGGGAGTATATTTCTCGGCAAGGTGAGCCTGTGATATAAAAGATTTGTATATTTCTTTACAGAGGGAGTATCTCTCCATCAAAAAATATATTTATGTGTAACTACTTACTCCTGTCTTTCTACTTCCTTTCGCTGATATGTGGGGCAACCGGCAATGGGGTCCACGTGCCATATGCACAAATTAGAGTGCACAACTTCACGGTAGACACACCCCGGTCGTAGCGCCGCAGTAATGCCCAATGAGCCGTCAAATCACAACCCCCCTTTCCAGCTTTAGCAGTAAGCTAGGCGGACGAAGCGGCAATATTACACTGGGCCTGAATCCCCTTCTCCCTCGTCTGCTTGTTCAGAGAAAACCCCCTCTCGGTGATTGCATAGGGTTTTCTCATGAAGAACTAGGTACAAATTCTTCATCCATCCCCGATAAACCCAAGTCCCTTGGTCACAGGTAATCCTAGGATGGCAGCCGCCGCCGTTGATGCATTTTTCTTCCTACTGAATCTAGTGTGTTTCATTTGCAGTGCCCAAAGTGCGAGTACCCTACAGGTTTCTGCGCCCTCGGCAAGACGCCACACTTGTTCCTTCTCATCCTAACACAGCATTTTGAAACGCGCACACTATGTTCCTAGAATCCTGTTTTCTATCCGGGAGGGTGGGGGTTTTTTGAACATGTTGTGTTCTCATATTATTTTTCCTGCAGTGTATTATTTGCTTTGCCAGAACACATGTACTCAAGATTCTCGGCCTTGCCATAACTGAATACACTAATTTAATGGTCACAGTGAAGACAAGCCATGGATATAAGTTCTGAGTTGGGTCCATGAACCAAGAAGATCGCTGCTTTTTTATGGCCGAACTTGGATAAACTTTCTCAAGTGTTACGGACTGAAAGTTGGCGCACGAATGTTGATGGAAATAGCAGAACCTGGTCTCATCTTCACTGCGATCTTCCACCCCGACGTCGTTCCAATTGTTCATCCATGTTAGTTTTGTATCTGGTTCTTGCTTGTTGCCTCGATTACTTCTTAATCCACCTATTCTGTCTAACTAATCACAATTTAGCTTTAGAAGTAGCAACGAATCTCTCACGAAGATGCTACTTCTAACTAATATTTTCTTATAATTGGTGGCACATGTATGTTTTTTCAGAGTTAAGCAGTCTGCTCGTTTGTTACTCTGTAATAACCCGGCTATTACTAATGGCACTGAAGTTGACTGGATCGACATCCACAAGTTCCTACACTTTATTGATCGTCTTGAGGTCCTTGTGGGGCGTTTCAATGGTGGAAGGCCACGTGGGATATGTGTGCCACTGCTGCACTCGTTGAACAGGTCCAACTGTGTCGAGAAACTTATGGTACGAGCTGTTTTCTATTATATATGTTGTTCATAAACTATTGCTTATACACAGTTTTACAGCTGTGATCTTCTTGAAATAGGAACTGTCGAGTTCTATTGTTCATATACAGATGCCTGACCATGGTCGGGTCAGACTTGCACTTGGTCACAACATGATGTTTATGTCGACCTACTCAATCCCCCTTGGAGGTGAAAAGATACTTATTCATGGGTGGTCTCAAATAATGAAGGCCCGTCCATCTTGGAGAATAGGACAGAAGATTATGTTCATGCTTTTCCATGGCTCTAAAGCGAATATCCTGTTTATTGACCACATTGCGAGATGAAGCCGCTTTTAGAAGGTTGTGGATGCAAGGGGTGGCACCTGGGCCTTGTCCTAGGGCTTGGCGGCCTCACCCTTGGTTAACTGTAGGCAAAGTAGCACTGTTCGAGGCGTGATTTGTACGGTTGAACCTGTATAAGTACTCATACTGCTTTCAGCTTTGGTTGTTAAGTGCCCCTGCTGGTTTCAGTTAAGGTTGTTAAGTACTCATGCTGCTTTTATAGTCTGTCGTGTTTCTTCAGTCCTGTCTTCCTCCAGCCGCCAAAACCAAACCAGCGCCGGCGGGGCCGCCTGCTTCCGCCTCCCATGGCTGGCAGCGCCTCAGCGCACGCATCGCCGCCCCACCTCTCCTAAATCATTAACGCCGACATCCTCTGCGCGCTTTGGTGCGTTCGTCGCGGCGGCGCCCCCTCGCATTGTCAACATGGTCAACAAACAACAGGAATCGGCAGAAGTACGTGGAGAGGATGACAGTAGGGGCCCACCACGTCAGCGTATGGAAAAATAAAATGCTTCCTCCTAGTGTTTTCCTGACATCTGGGACCCACGACATTGTGAGCGTATATAGTCAATAGACAAGAGAACAGCACAAGATCGGCTGACACCTGGGACGTAGCTACTCGAGCAGTATTTTTTTTGTTTGGTATTGTTGAGACGGAGCAGGGTTTGAACTGGGCTGTGGCCCATCTAGCCCAGGCTTATATTTTATGTTCACCATGTGACCAGCCCAGCTATTTTTTCTTTGTGAAAATGAGCCCAGTTTATTTTTTTTCTGAAGAATACCCAATCCAGGCCTACTTATTTTTCTACGCCCTGATGGGCTGCAACTCTTTCAAGACGCCTGCAAATCTTGAAAGTAATATGAAATGGGTTGTAAATATAAAAACAGATGACAAATTGGCAATTACTTTATAATTTCTGAATTTTATTACATTTTTAGATTCCTATTTCACTGGGCATTAACCTAATTTAAATATATCTTCAAAGTACTTTAAATCTGGCTGGACATTTTGGTATTAAAAATAGTTTGGAACCCACAGAAATATGCGAAATTGGCCCTGGCGAACCAAAAAAACGACTGCAATAAATTGCATAAGAAGTTGCCATGAGCTATATATAAATTATTAAAAAAAAGAGGGAGTGGTCTGACTTGTGGGCCTGTTTAGTTGACGCGTATGCAAGATTTTTTTTAGTTATTATATACGTCAACAAACAATTCTAGCAGACGTAACCGTTGGATGTCAATCCAACGGCCGTCATGTTTCTTCAATCTCTGATCTTCTTGCTCCAGCCGCCAAAGCAACGCCGGCGGGACCGCCTACTCCCGCCTCCCGTGGCCGGCTATGCTGCCACGCAGGCCTCAGCGCCCCCTACTACTCCCACCGCTGGCCAGGGCATCCCTCTACTCACCCACACCCCTTGTTATTCTACAGCGACGGCAGCCTCACACCGCAGCCGAACCGGTGAACGCTCGTACTCCTCTCCGTGTGGGCATCCACTGCCGCGTCTTCCCCGGCTCCGCGTCGTCCCCTTCCTATGCCTCGTCGTCATCCACCGCCGTGGTGCTCTCGGCGCGGCATGGTCAATGTGGTCAACGACCGACTTCCATCGGAAGAGTACTGTATGTGGAGAGGCTGACAGCTGGGTCCACGGCAGCCGCAAGGAAGTGCCTCCTTATTACACGGAAAATAATTATTCCTCCACCTGACAGCGGGGACCCACCGGACAAGCCACCAGTATTTTGCAAAAAAATCATTTCCCCTGACTGCTGGGACCCACCGGACGGGCCATCGTATTTCGCGAAAAAAATGTTCCCCCCGCTGTCAGCTCGGACCCACCGGAAGTGCCTCCTTATTACGCACAAAAAAAATGAATACTCCCCCGGCTAGCTGGGACCCACCTTGGTGGGAGGCTGACTTGTGGGCCTACTAAGTTGATGGGGACGAAGGGCTTTGTCAACTTAGTCAATATGAACAATTCTAGCTCTAGTGACCGTACGATGTCCATCCAATGGCCGTAGTGCTTCTTCAACCTCTGGTCTTCTTGCTCCAGCCGCCCAAAGCAGCGCCGGTCGTGCCGCATGCTCCTGCCTCTCGTGGCCGGCTGTGCTGCCGTGGAGGCCTCACCTCCCCTACTATTCCCACCGCTGGCCAGGAACTGTGGCGACGGCAGCCTCACACCACAGCCGAACCAGTGAACCCTCGTACTCCTCTCCGCGCGGGCTTCCACTGCCGCGTCTTCCCCGGCTCCGCGTCGTCCCCTTCCTAGGCCTCGCCGTCGTCCACCGCCGTGGTGCTCTCGGCGCGGCGTGGTCAATGTGGTCAATGACCGACTTCCATCGGAAGAGTACTGTGTGTGGAGACGCTGACAGCTGGGTCCATGGCCGTAGCAAGGAAGTGCCTCCTTATTACGCGCAAAATAATTATTCCTCCACCAGACAGCGGGGACCCACCAGATGGGCCACCATATTTCGCAAAAAAAATGTTTGCCCCTGACTGCTGGGACCCACCAGCTACATCATCGCACGCAAGGAAGTGCCTGACAGTCGGGACCCACCTGGTTCAAGCGTACGTAGCGTTGTCATTCTGGTCGCGAATGTGTACGTACATATATACTAGTCGATGTAGAGGCGCGCATGTGTCGTAGTAGAGGCGCGCACGTAGCATGTACACGTACGTACAGCGGCCAGGGTTCAAGAAAGAAAATACGGCCATGTATGTGTACATACGGGCGGGGTCTCGAATGCCTACTCGCGCATACATACAGCCAGGGCTCATGTACATGGCTGGGTCGGAACGAAGAAACAGCATCGTCGTCGTGTTCATGGGGAGGCAACGGAATGCGTCGTGTTCATCGGGAGGGCTTGGATGGAACAGGCAATGGAAACGAGGCCTGGCGTACCGCGGAATGGAGGAACCGGTCTTGTGTTCGACCGGCCACGTTTGAAACGGGATCCTGTTCATCGGGAGGGGTCTGGCATACCGCAAAACGGAGGAAACGGACCTCCTACGGTCAAAACGGGGTCCAATTGATCGGGAGGGGTGCGGCGTACTGCAAAATGGACGAAACAAACTTGTGTTGGAGCGCTACGGTCGAAACGGGAGTCCTGTTCATCGGGAGGGGTGTGGCATACCGCAAAATGGAACTCCACGGGATACTGTTCATCTCCACCATCGACCCCCTCTAGCCTCCACGAGCTACTGTTCATCCATCGTCGATCTCCTCCAGCCTCCACCTGCGACTGTTCATCCACGGGCTCCTGTTCATCCAGCCTCCACCGCGCGCTACTCCACCGGCTACTGTTCAACCAGCCCTCTCCACGGGCTCCTGTTCAACCACTCCTCCATGGGCTACTGTTGATCCTGCCCTCCACTGTCTACTGTTCATCCTGCCCTCCACGGGGTGGTCCTATTCATCCAGCCCTCCACAGGGTCCTCTTTCATCCAGCCCCAACCGGCTCGATCGATCGGGGTCCTGTTCATCCAGAGGCAACACCACGGGATCCTGTTCATCCACCCCCACCGGGAACTGTTCATCCAACCCCCCCCCCCCCCCCCCCGCAACGCTCACTGTTCATCCAGAGGCAGCATCGATCGGCTTCAGTTAGCAGCAGTAGCGAAGGAATCGCTCGATCGGGTTCAGTTAACAGCCATCGATCGATCGCTCGGGTTCAGTAATGCGTAGCCTGCAGTGCAATTGCTCGGGTTCAGTTAGAGCCCAACGCCTCACTTGGGTTCAGTTAGAGCCAACGCCTCGCACACACGCGCGTACGTGTACGAGAGAAGCGCGCATCACTCGGCCCCCGACCTCCCATCGTAACCAGGAACTCCCTGAAATTTTCCTCGCCGTCGCTTCTATCACGGTTTTTTCCGTCATGGACGACCCAAAGAATGTCATGCAGCTACGTCTCCGGCCCGCCCAGGACGAAAAGCCCATTTTCTGTCATCATTTTTTGTCATAGAAGTAGGAGCCCACCACATCTATGATGATACCGGGTTTTGTCACAATTATCGTCATAGAAGTGTCATATGTATGATAGAAAAAAAATTCGTTCGGCCCAAAATGTCACGGATGTGTCTTTTTTTGTAGTGAAATTAGGTGTCATACCTGACTCCTTACCATTGTCGAGGTCCCAATCTTCAGAGTTGTGTTTAATTATTTCCAATAAATCCCATTTGAATTCAGTAGTCTTCATCATAAAAGAGCCAGCACAAGAAGTATCAAGCATGGTGCGATTGTTACCAGAAAGCTGAGCATAAAATTTTGAATAATTATTTCTCTTGAGAGCTCATGATTGGGGCATGAATATAACATTGATTTAAGCCTCCCCCAAGCTTGAGCGATGCTTTCTCCTTCACGAGGCCAAAAATTATATATATATAATTGCGATCACGATGAACAAGATGCATAGGATAAAACTTCTGATGAAATTCCAATTTCAATCTTTTGTAATTCCAAGACCTCATATCATCACATAGCCTATACCATGTCGATGTATCTCCTCTGAAAGATAAAGGGAAGACCTTCTTCTTAACAACATCTTTCGGGTACACCTGCAAGTTTAAATAATCCACAAACTTCATCCACATATATTAGATGCTCATCAGGATGTTTTGTTCCATCTCCTAAAAAGGGATTGGCTAGCAGTTTTTCTATCATACCCGAAGGAATTTCAAAGCAGACACTTTCATTTTCAGTAGGTTCAGTAGATTGAGGAGCAACTCTTTGCTCTACTGGTCGGGGTGAAGATACCCCGAAGAAGCCCCTCAGAGGATTACTTTCCATAGTAACAAGTGACAGAAAATTTCAGCACACTATATAAATTTTTCCTTACCAAATTCCACCTACCAAAGGCGCTTCACTCCCCGGCAACGGCGCCAGAAAAGAGTCTTGATGACCCACAAGTATAGGGGATATATTGTAGTCCTTTCTATAAGTAAGAGTGTCGAACCCAACGAGGAGCAGAAGGAAATGATAAGCGGTTTCCAGCAAGATATTCTCTGCAAGTACTGAAACAAGTGGTAACAGATAGTTATGTGATAGGATAATTTGTAACGAGCAACAAGTAAAAAAAGTAAATAAAGTGCAGCAAGGTGGCCCAATACTTTTTGTAGCAAAGGACAAGCCTGGGCAAACTCTTATATAGAGAAAAGCGCTCCCGAGGACACATGGGAATATCATCACACTCATATGATTCGCGTTCGGTACTTTGATAATTTGGTATGTGGGTGGACCGGTGCTTGGGTATTGTCCTTACTTGGACAAGCATCCCACTTATGATTAACATCTATTGCAAGCATCCGCAACTACAACAAAAGTATTAAGGTAAACCTAACCATCGCATGAAACATATGGATCCAAATCAGCCCCTTATGAAGCAACGCATAAACTAGGGTTTAAGCTTCTGTCACTCTAGCAACCCATCATCTACTTATTACTTCCCAATGCCTTCCTCTAGGCCCAAATAATGGTGAAGTGTCATGTAGTCGACGTTCACATAACACCACTAGAGGAGAGACAACATACATCTCATCAAAATATCGAAAGAATACCAAATTCACATGACTACTAATAGCAAGACTTCTCCCATGTCCTCAGAAACAAACGTAACTACTCACAAAGCATAAACATGTTCATAATCAGAGGGGTATTAATATGCATATAGGATCTGAACATATGATCTTCCACCAAATAAACCAACTAGCATTCACTACAAGGAGTAATTAACACTACTAGCAACCTACTAGCACCAATCCGAGACTTGGAGACAAGAATTGGATACAAGAGATGAACTAGGGTTTTGAGAGGAGATGGTGCTGATGAAGATGTTGATGGAGATTGACCTCTCCCGATGAGAGGAGCGTTGGTGATGACGATGGCGATGATTTCCCCCTTTGGGAGGGAAGTTTCCCCGGCAGAACAGCTCCGCCAGAGCCCTAGATTGGTTTCGCCAAGGTTCCGCCTCGTGGCGGCAGAGCTTCGTCCGAGAAGATGGCTTGTTATTTTTCCCCATCGAAAGACTTCATATAGAAGAAGATGGCCACCGGAGGGCCACCAGGGGGCCCATGAGGTAGGGGGCGCGCCCCCACCCTCGTGGGCAGGGTGTGGCCCCCTGGTGAATCTCTTCCGCTGAGTATTTTTTATATATTTGGAAAACATCTTCCGTGAAGTTTCAGGACTTTTGGAGCTGTGCAGAATAGGTCTCTAATATTTGCTCCTTTTCCAGCCCAGAATCCCAATTGCCGGCATTCTCCCTCTTCATGTAAACCTTGTAAAATAAGAGAGAATAGGCATAAGTATTGTGACATAATGTGCAATAACAGCCCATAATGCAATAAATATTGATATAAAAGCATGATGCAAAATGGATGTATCAGCTCTTTAGATGAATGGAGAACCCAAGCATATGAAAATGCAAAGTTATTCAAAGAAAAAGTTAAAAGATGGCATGACAAAACAATCCAAAAGCATTTGTTTAAAGTTGGAGAATATGTTCTTTTGTACAACTCTCGCATTAGATATTTTGCAGGGAAGCTCCTCTCGGGAAGGCGCATATGTCATCGAGGAGGTTTACCGGAATGGTGCCATCAAAATAAATAATTCCGAAGGTACTAACCCGAAGGTTGTCAATGGGCAACAAATAAAGAATTATATCTTAGGTACGCCTATTAATGTTGAAAATAATATTATCCAAACTTCGACACCGGAAGAACACATAAAAGAGTCCTTCCGGAACACTCCAGAATCGTGAAAATAAGGAGGTACGTGACACGATAAGTAAACGGACTCCGGAAAATCCGCAAAAATATTTTTATTAGTTTTGGAATATTTTAGAATTTTGTAAATAAAGAAACTTCCAGGAAGCGTCCCCTGGTGGGCACAAGACACTAGCCTGGCGCGCCCAGGTGGGATGTGCCCACATGGGACACCTCCCGTACTCCGTTTTTCTCCCATATGCTTGTCCTCCAAGAAAAAAAATCTTTATATGCTTCCCGAACCTGTTGATCACCGTATCCTGGAGAAATCCTCTGTTCTCTTTTCTTGCTATTTTTTGTCAGATCTGTCGGGCCAGGCATCATGTCTTCTTCTCCCTCCAACCATGTGTAAGAGGATGCTTGGTTGACGAAGATCGAGCTGAAGAGAGAAGAGCTCGTGGGAGCTATCAGAGGAGATAAGAGCAAGGAGGTTACCGTAGACCGACCTCCGGTCTTCGAACAAGCCCTGCCAGGTGACGAGGAGGAGGAAGATATCCTTAAACCTTACCTTACTCATGTTACTCCTACTGAGATTGAAGCCTTCCGCATCATTGAAATAGTTCGCATACAAAATAAGTATCTCACTCGCGAGAATATTTTGCATCAAGAGCACATCACCCACCTCAAGAGCGTCATCCGTCGATTGGAAAATCGTCTAATCCTTAAAGATAGGATCGCTTCATCACCACCATAACCTTCTTCACCACCATCACCTTCTTCACCACCAAAGGAGAACTGAGTATCGGGTATGGGCACTCCCCTTGGCTTCCGCCAAGCTTGGCGGAGGTGCCCCGGTATCGCATCATCCCACTATATTTTTGGCTTTTACTTATCTTAGTTCGATCTTTTGATTTAGATGAAATAAAGTTCAGTTCGATCCTTTCTTATTTGAGAGTTTTCTTAGTGATCTATCATTGTAATCTTGTGCAAATTATATAATAAAGTTTAGTTGGAGTTTTTGCTTTCTTTACTTTCATGTTGCAAATAAAGAGAGGAAATAAGAAAGAAAAGAGGAAGGAAACAAATATAAGAAAGGAAATAAATCAATAAGATTATATACTAATCCTATGGTAGGTGATAGAACCACATAAGGAAAAGTATAAGTAGAAAATTTTATTAGAGATTGACAAACATAGCATTAGTCAATGATGCAACTCATGAAAGAATTAATAAGGGAAGAGAAGATTCAATATAGATATACTATCCTAGAAATACTTTGTGATTGTGAGCCCTCCACAAAATATTATATGCCAAAATTGTTGACATTCGACAAGGAAGACAACTTAATGATTTATGTTTGTTTATATTCACATAGAAGTCATATTGTCATAGATCCTTTAACATGTGATGCTTGCCCCTCTCTTTGCTAGCCAAAAATTCCGCACTAAGTAGAGATACTACTTGTGCATCCAGAAACCCTTAAACCCAATTCTTTTTCAAGTGTCCACCATACCTACCTAGGGATTGAGCAAGATCCCTCAAGTAAATTGTCATCGGTGCAAAAAGGAAATAAGAATTGCTTCTAAAAGTGTGAGATCATTTAGTGTAATAGAAAAATTGAGCGTTGTACCAAATTGGATGACAAAGAATAAAAGTGACAGACTGCATAATAAAGCTTGACATCTTAAGGGGCAATACAACGTGACATTCTCTTGCACTAAGGGATTGAGCATACAGACAAATAAGCGCATGGCAACCTCTGCGAAGGGCCTATCTTTTACTTTTATGCAAAGAGTCAAAGTTTTTTTCTCTATTCCTTTTATTTTTCTCCTTTGGCAAGCATCATGTAGTGAGGAAAGATCTAGGCACATATGTCTAGTTGAATATAGATAGCATGAGTTATTATTGTTGACATCACCCTTGAGGTGAGTATGTTGGGAGGCGAAACTATAAGCCCCTATCTTTCTATGTGTCCGGTTGAAACGTTTTGCTCATGGGTATGAGGTGAGTGTTAGGAATCATAGAAGACTATATGATGCTTGAGTATGTGGACTTTCCTAAAGGCTCCGACACGTGACCCTTCCTAAAAAGATGATGAATTGTAGTTGCAAAGTTGACTGAGAACATAGTTTGTTGGTTTCTAATAGAGTTTTTGCTTTATACTTCGATTGTGTGATGAACTATTACTTATTCGTGAGAAGTATATGCTACAAGTTCTATGATAAAAGTCCTATGTTTAATTTTGTGTTGTCATAATAATCAACATGATGCTTCTATGTTCGTATTTTGTTTTTATCAACACCTCTCTCTCAAAGCATGTGGACATGTTTTTCGATTTCGGTTTTCGCTTGAGGATAAGCGAGGTCTAAGCTTGGGGGAGTTGATACGTCCATTTTGCATCATGTTTTCTTACTGTTATTCATAATATCTTTTATCCATAATAATGCTTTTTGGAGTAATTCTAATGCCTTTTCTCTCATAATTTGCAAGGAACACACCAAGAGGAAGAATTCTGGTAGCTGGAAATCTGGACCTGAAAAAGGTACGTCAGGCTACCTATTCTGCACAACTCCAAATAAGCTGAAACTGCACGGAGATTTTTTTTCGAATATTTAAGAAATACTGGAGCCAATAACCACCAGAGGGGGGCCACCAGGTGGGCACAACCCACCTGGGCGCGCCCTCCTCGGCCCACCTCCGTTGCCCATCTTCTGATATATATAAGTGATTTTGACCTAGAAAAAACCAGGGGAAGACGTTCAGGACGGAGCGCCGCCGCCTCAAGGCGGAACTTGGGCAGGAGCACTTTTGCCCTCCGGCGGAGCAATTCCGTCGGGGAAACATCCCTCATGGAGGGGGAAATCATCATCATCATCATCACCAAAAACTCTCCCATCTTGGGGAGGGCAATCTCCATCAACATGTTCAACAACACCATCTCATCTCAAACCCTAGTTCATCTCTTGTATTCAATCTTGTTACCGGAACTATAGATTGGTGCTTGTGGGTGACTAGTCGTGTTGATTACATCTTGTAGTTGATTACTATATGATTTATTTGGTGGAAGATTATATGTTCAGATCCATTATGCTATTTATTACCCCTCTGATCTTGAGCATGATTATTATTTGTGAGTAGTTACCTTTGTTCTTGACGTCACGGGAGAAATCATGTTGCAAGTAATCATGTGAACTTGATATGTGTTCGATATTTTGATAGTATGTATGTTGTTATTCCCTTAGTGGTGTCATGTGAACGTTGACTACATGACACTTCACCATATTTGGGCCTAACGGAATTCATTATGGAGTAGCAATTAGATGGTGGGTTGCGAGAGTGACAGAAGCTTAAACCCCAGTTTATGCATTATTCCGTAAGGGACCGATTGGATCCAAAAGTTTAATTCTATGGTTAGAATTTATTCTTAATACTTTTCTCGTAGTTGCGGATGCTTGTGGGGGGTTAATCATAAGTAGGTGGTTTGTTCAAGTAAGAACAACACCTAAGCACCGGTCCACCCACATATCAAATTATCAAAGTAGTGAACAGAAATCGAACCAACATGATGAAAGTGACTAGATAAAATTCGCATGTACCCTCAAGAACACTTTTCTTATCATAAGAGACTGTTTCGGCCTGTCCTTTGCCTCAAAAGGATTGGGCTACCTTGTTGCAGTTTTGTTACTACTATCGTTACCTGCTCGTTACAAATTATCTTGCTATCAAACTACTGAACTACTTACAGTTTTAGTACTTGCTGACATTACCTTACTGAAAACTACTTGTCATTTCCTTCTACTCCTCGTTGGGTTCGACACTCTTACTTATCGAAAAGAGCTACAATTGACCCCCTATACTTGTGGGTCATCAGGCACCTCCCCCAAGATAGGCACAAGCCAAGGGGAGTGCCGATACCCATGTACTTAAGTCTCCTTCAGAGGTAGTGGTGATGGATGATACGTCCATTTTGCATCATGTTTTCCTACTGTTATTTATGATATTTTTATGCATAATCATGTTTTATGGAGTAATTCTAATGCCTTTTCTCTCATAATATGCAAGGTTCACACAAAGAGGGAGACTTAATTAGGTGCTTTTGCAAACTACAAAAAATATTCCACCACTCACCATCTACCTTGGTTGGTGAGATTTTTGAATTGAGCCCTATAAACCGGAAAGGTGGGAGTATGTACGCAGGGGCCTGAGCACTTGCTTTACTAGGGTTGCTCTCTTCATTCTCTCATCCTCTCCTGATCTAAACAAGACAGCGGTAGTGACATTTTCTCTCTGCTCACCGTTGGTCACAGATCCGGCCAGATCCTTTCGGCTGGTGTGTGTAGAGGACTAAGGTGCATCGTTCACGCGGTCATCGCCGGCAAGGGAGGAAACCCACAGCTGCTGGCAGGGCCCGATCCTCTGCCCGAGCCATTCTCTCCGACACAGTGCCGTCTCGGGAGGTCCTCCGACCCTTCTTCCTCCCTGTCGTATTGTGCGCAGAGCCCGACCTGCCGCCGCCGACATCCCGACGACCCTCAGGTATAAGTTCTTCGAAAGCGGCTTTGCTCTACTGCCCCAGCTCCCCATGTGTCTGCATGTGCATCTTTTTCTACTTCCATCAGCTCTTCCAAATCCACCTAAAGTTTTCGTATTATTTGAGGTAAAGATACTTCATGCATTCGAATCTAAGACTTGGTTCAAACAACAAAGAAAGGGGGAAAGTTGTAGCATGAATCTAGGACTTGATTCAAAGAGGGAATAACAGGGGGAAATTAGTAGAGACCGCATACCCAACCGGTCTCTTGGTTGAAAAGGGAAATAATGGGAAAGCGCAGTATAAACTAGATAAGGAACATATCTATTATTGGTTGAAAAAAGGATAGAAAGTGACGGCTGGTGGACAAGTCAATAGAGTATGTCCAGGATTAGATTTACTTCCCTCACATAGTAAAAGATCTCCAGGATTAGATTTGCTGCCCTCACATAGTAAATGGTCTCCAGGATTAGATTTGCTACCCTCACATAGTAAATGGTCTCCAGGAATAGATTTCCTGCCCTCACATAGTAAAAGGTCTCCAGGATTAGATTTGCTGCCCTCACATAGTAAAAGGTCTCCAGGATTAGATTTGCTGCCCTCATAGAGCATGAACAAACTCGGCATCACCACTTTATGCCTCCTTGTAGGTACATTGTGTTGATGCGTCCACTGTCGCATGTCCTTATACCAACTTTTTGTTGTTGTTGTTGTTAATGTAAGGGCGCACGTAAAATGAAGCGATCACACTGTTACCTTAAGGACATGTCTAACCAGTGTTATTGTTAATCTAATGCCTCCAGTGATATGATGCAATTAAACTGTGTTACAAATGGTACTCCTGATGTTTTCCCCAGTATGATAGGTAAGTTGCTTCTTTACACTCCTGAGTGACCTGGTGTCCCCACGGTCCCATGCCCTTAAACCAACTCTTTAGCTGCTGTTGATTTACTGTATCTGGTAGACAAGCAATGCCACCATTAAAGTAATCCCATATTTGATGAATGTCATAGTTGATCGTAATGCTTCCGGTAACATGAAGCATTGCTGAAATTTTAAATTTTCTACTGTCCTTGCATGATTGCCATGAACATAATTAAGATGCTTTTTTCCATTCGTGTCTGTTTCGTATATTCTTATTGACGAGCAACTGTTTACTTTCTATCTTTTTGTGGAGATAGGGATATCCATTTCACCTTCTTGCTATTGTGACCTTTTGGTGAACTGCACAAAACACTTTTTTTGGAATGAGTGTCTTGTGCAGTTCAACTAAAATGTCACGTGGGAAACATCTCTCAATTTTGGTGGAACTGCATAAAATGCTGATTGGAGTTTCCAAAATCTCCATCAAATTCTGTTGGTAATCTCGTGCAACATTTTATTAGCCTTTGCAAGATGAGCTGTCACTGTCACCACAATGACACTTTATTTTAGTGGAACTGCACAACAGGATAAGAAAATTATAGTTGCACCTTACATGACCAGGACAGCCAACCTTAATGTTGTTGAATTTTAGTGCAACCACTAAAGAACCTGCGAGCTCACGATAGCAAGTACTTCTTGCTGGCTGAATGATGGAAACTTTGCTTCATTTCAGGTGAACTACAGAAAAAGGCGCATGAACTGAATCATGGATCTCCAGGCTGGCCTCATACGAGTGGAGTTGCATGTTCACCACATCGAGTCGTGGCGGCACAGGGCCCCTCACACCAGTCAATACTGTCCTTTATCAACATGATTGTGCTTTGTCATACTGTGCTAATGTTTTGTTTTTTTAAAAAAAAGCTATTCTATCTCAATCCTTTCTCGTTTTGGAAATAAAGTTTGCTTAAACTAGTGCCACTATTATAGTAATCATGCTCTTTCTTATCTATGCAAACAGGAATACTCAATTATAGATGTTGTGATGGTCAAGAGCATTCACCAAGTTCTTGGGTTGTATGACACGGCTAACCAAGATGGATTTAATCCAGACATTCAGTTTATCAAAAGGCTCTAATGGGTTGGTTCTGAATCTTGCAAGCTAGGAATCAATGAGATGTGTAGGCATCTTTCTTGTACTTATTGTTTGAATCTCATTTGTTGGTTCTGAATCTTGCAAGCTGGGAATCAATGAGATGTGTAGGCATCTTTGATGTACTTATTATTTGAATCTTATTTGTTGGTTCTGAATCTTGCAAGCTGGGAAACATGGCATGATGCAGAGGACAGCAACCATAACAAACAGTTCTAACTTGGTAATATTATCTGTGTGAAAGTGCGACAAATGCGCTGATCGTGTGCGTCCTGAGAATAATAATTCTAATTGTTGTGCATGTTGATCCTGTGGCACTGATAGAACGAGCCAATGCATTGCTTGTTTTAAGAATAAATTTCTATTAAATCTAATTAAATTTAAGTAAAGTGACCACTAACACTTGTTATTACAGTACCAATATAGACCCGCTCGTGAACCGACGTGTGGACGGAATAGGTTTCTTAATGGAGGCATTTGAATGCGCCGAGGGTGCATGTTCTGTCGGGCGTGCAGTGGGCGAGGGAGGGGTAGTAGCTGTTGTCACATGTACACACTCAGTTTACTATTGAATCCAGTTCCCTAAGAGCTGAAAAACGAACTGCTGCAGATGCCTATCCACTCGTTCACTTGAAGAGACTCCAATGGTGATCCGAGGGGTGAGCCTGCTGGATATGGATTCAGCAAGGAGTTCACCTTTGAGTTCGCCGTTAAGTCCCATGACTGCACCAAGTTGAATGTGATTTACACCAACGATCCGGACTCGGTGAAGCTCTGCCTCGCCGAGTTCAAGTAGTACCTACAGGACGAGAAAGCACAAGGTCGCAAGACTAGACCTTGTGTCCATCCATTCATCTCCTGACAGGGAACAACGGATCACCGTCGCCCAGGTATGCCTGCGGGATGAGGTTCTCGTCTACCACTACTGTAGGGCCATCAGAGGTTCTGGAGCATTTGCCCATTTCATCGGCAGCGCCAACTGCACCTTCATTATGGTGGAGAGAAGGAAGAACACGACGATTCGGCCATCTAGTGCAACAAGCTTGTCAACATCCAAAAGCAATACAAGATCATCGGCAACGAGCAGGAGAAGGACTTCGTGGTTGACCTCGCCGAGACCATCATCGACCCCTGCTATGCCAACATGAAAGAAGACAATGGTACCAAGGACCTGAACACGTGGGAGGTACCTCCGAATCTAGCCTACATAACCTACAGGGCCAAGGAAGCATACGCATGCTACGACAAATACGGGTAGATCTTGGACATGAGGGCGTGTCTGCTTCCCGTAACCGACGAGTACATGGACAGCCACAGCGTCATGATCAAGCGTGCCAGGAAGGTCTAGATGTTGTACTTTATCTGTATAAGCATCTTTATCATCTGAGTGTTTCATGCATTAGCCTATGTGTCGTAATTATCTGTTTTGTCTGAAATATTTCTTCTAAGAACCCAATAATCTGTTTGCTTTTTAGTGGCTATTTGCTTATGTATGTAACTAGTTCACTCGTCTGTTTCAAACAAAAAACTAGTTCACTCAACTATCATGCTTTGAATCTCCTTCCTCCCAACATATTCCCCTTCTCAGGTGGACCCAACAGGTCTCATACACAGACATATGGGATCAACCACCTATCCATTTGTATTTCTTTATTTTGTTCAATCTTTCGTCCTCTTCCTATACAATGGCTGGCCATCATAGCCTATGGCGTTGGCCAGGCCATCCCTCTACTCCCACACATTGTCCGACGGCGGCAGCTCCACCGGCCCACCCTGCACCCGAACAAGTCAACCCTCGTACTCCTCTCCGCCTGCATCTTCCCCCACTCCGGTTCGTTCGGTCTGAGGTCTCGACGTCGTCCTTCGCCTTGGTGCTCTCGCCGTGGCACCGCCGTCTGTCATTCCCAACATGGTCAACTAAACAAGAGGAATTGGGAGACAAATTTTCGTCGAGAGGCTGACAGTCCCGGGCCCACCAGGTCCATGGCCTAGTTTTTGTTGTTTAACATGGGCAGCCCACGACATGTTTCAACCTTTTTTGGATCCAGCAGGTATCAAGCAGCCTCTGGGCCTCCCAACCTAGCTTGTCTATAACGTCAGCAGCCCAAGTTATGTTTGTTTTTTCAAGACGATGCACAACTCAGTTCTATTTTCCTATAAGAATGCAAAACTGAACCTATGTTTTCTGTTCTATAATAGTATGTATATATATATCTAATTTTATTACATATATATATATAATAGAAACAACATAAGGTCCCGTTAAACGTGTCGTCCGTCCAACCATTTTATAGACCTTCCCACTTCCTTTATTTTTCGTTTTCATTTATCCTAT
Organism: Triticum urartu; assembly: GCF_056163025.1. Classification (NCBI taxonomy): domain Eukaryota; kingdom Viridiplantae; phylum Streptophyta; class Magnoliopsida; order Poales; family Poaceae; genus Triticum; species Triticum urartu. The sequence continues at coordinate 618,168,748 of NC_141874.1, read as the reverse complement.
ATCTGAATTTTCTCCCACTTTCTTTTTTGATGTAAACTGAGTTTTCTCCCAGTACTTTTCCCTAGAACCAACTCAAATATCCCACGTCTAGCCTAAAATAATAATAATAGCCCACGTCCTACTAAATCATCAAATTAAAATGATATTTTATTTTGTAAATTGAAAGTTATTACAAAATAATAATAATAATAATTGTTTATATATAACTTGGCGAGTTAACTCCTAGTGATTCCGTACATAAGCTTGCAAAGATTTTACTTACCAATGCAGTAATAGACGTGCAATCATGTGTTTATGTTTTCATAACACTTCTCCGTCAAGCCCAACATGATATTTTCACCCAGCCCAGCAAGTCCGCGGATTTTGAGAAAAATGCAAATGGGCTTTAAATTCTACCATATATATAAATGGGCTGCATAGATGCTACATCATTGTTTCACCCAGCCCACCAAATGGACTAAAAACCAAATGGACTGGCTGACATGTTGGACAGTAGGTCGAAGCCTAAGCACTTTCGAAAAAATAAAAATACAAAGGTCGAAGCCTAAGCAAGGCGTTGGATTTACATCCAACAGCCGACATTCTTTTTCAATCTCTCGTCTTCTCCCCCCAACGCTGCTGGGACCACCTGCTCCAGCCTCCGGCGTCCAACAGCGCTATTTTGTGCGCCTCGCAGCGAATCACTACCCTGCCGACGGCCAGGCCATTCCTCCACTCCGCAACTCCTATTATTATCTGCCGAGTGTAGGCCCACACCACACCCAAACCAGTCAAGTTTCCCACTCCTCTATCTGCGACTCCACTGCGGCGTCTTCCACATCTCTGGGTCGTTCCTGTGTGGGGCCTCACCGTCGTCCACCGCCTCGCTGCACTCGGCGTGGCGTGGTCAACAAGCGAGAGTTATTAGAAGAGGACTGTACGTGGAGATCCTGACGGCTGGGACCCACGAGGTCCATGGTCGCACGCAAGGAAAGTTCCTCCTGCTAAGTTGTTTCCTCCCCCTGACAGCTAGGACCCACCGACTGTATCTTCACATGGAAGGAAGTGCCTCCATATAATGTGAAAAAACTATTCCTCCCGATGACAGCTGGGACCCGGCAGACTTGGTGGCTGACTTGTGGGCCTACTAAGCAGACGTGTATGCATGCCTTTGTCAACTTAATCAACAAATGATTCAAGCAGCTGGACTGTTGGATGTTAATCCAATAGTCGTGCTCCTTCTTGAACCTCTGTTTTTGCTCCTATTTCCCGTGGGCGGCAGTGCTGCCGCACACCCGAACCAGTCAAGTTTCCCACTCCTATACATCTGCGACTCCACTTCCGCGTCTTCCCCGTCTCCAGGTCATTCTAGTCTGGGTCCTCGCCGCCGTCCATCGGCCTTGGTGCGCTCGGCATGGTGTGGTCAACGTGGTCAAGAAACATGAGTCATCGGAAGATAACTGTACGTGAGAGGCTGACAGTGGAGACGCACCACGCCCATGGACGCATGCATGCAACTGCATCCTTTTTACCATGAAAAATAATGTTTCCTCCCCTTGACTGCTGGGACCCACCAGCTACATCTTCGCACGCAAGGAAGTGCGTCCTTATTACGGGCAAAAAAAGATCCCCCCTGACAGCTGGGACCCACCAGCTACCGTCGACCTCCTCCAGCCTCCACGGGCTACTGTTCATCCACCGTCGACCTCCTCCAGCCTCCACCTGCGACTGTTCATCCACGGGCTCATGTTCATCCAGCCTCCACCGCTCCTCCACCAGCTACTGTTCAACCAGCCCTTTCCACGGGGTCCTGTTCAACCACCCCTCCATGGGCTACTGTTCATCTAGCCCTCCACTGGCTACTGTTCAACCAGCCCTCCACGGGGTCCTGTTCATCCAACCCTCCACGGGGTCCTGTTCATCCAACCCTCCATGGGGTCTTGTTCATCCAGCCCTCCATGGGGTCCTGTTCATCCAACCCCAACCGGCTCGATCAATCCGGGCCCTGTTCATCCAGCGCCAACACCACGGGGTCCTGTTCATCCAACCCCCCACTGGGAACTGTTCATCCAACCCCCCCCCCCAACAACGCTCATTGTTCATCAAGGGAAGGAGGTAGCAGGGTTCGATCGACTTCGGTTAGCAGCAGTAGCGAAGGAATCGCTAGATCAGGTTCAGTTAACAGCCAGATCGATCGATCGCTCGGGTTCAGTAACGCATAGCCTACAGTGCAATCGCTCGGGTTCAGTAGGCGAACGCCTCGCTCGGGTTCAGTTAGAGCCCAACGCCTCACACCCACACACATACGTGTACGAGAGAAAAGCACATCGCTCGGCCCCCGACCACCCAGCGTAACCAGGAACTCATCGATATTTTCCTCGCCCTCGCTTCTACCACGGTTTTTTCGTCATGGACGGCTCAAAGAATGTCATGCAGTTGCGTCTCCGGTCCGCCCAGGACGAAAAGCCCGTTTTCTTTCATGATTTTTTGTCATAGAAGTAGGAGCCCACCACATCTATGATGATACCGGGGTTTGTCACAATTATCGTCATAGAAGTGTCATAAGCATGACAGAAAAAAAATCGTTCAGCCCAAAATGTCACGGATGTGTCTTTTTTTTGTAGTGCGGAAGGGGTTCCGGGCACCCCCGGCAAAAGATATGGGACTTATGGGCCAAGAGGGGAAACACACCTGCCACAAGGGGTTGGTGCACCCCCATATGGGCCGGCCTAAGGAGGAGAAGGAAAGGGGAGAAGGGAAAGGAAAGTGTGGATTAGGATTCCCACTTCCTTCCCTCTCCCCCCTCTTTCCTTTCCCCTCGGTTATATATGGCTGGGGGCGCGGCTTGGGAGGTACTCCAATTAGGATTCCTCCTACTTGGGCACCTCCTATGGCTGCTCCTTCCTCCCTCCCACCTATATATATGTGGGAGGGGGCGCCTAGCACACCCGAGATCAATTGTTAGCCGTGTGAGGCGCCCCCCTCCACCGTTTACACCCACGGTCATATTTTCATAGAGCTTAGGAGAAGCCCTACGGAGATAACTTCACCATCATCGTCACCATGCCGTCGTGCTTCCGGAACTCATCTACTACCTCGACGTCTTGTTGGATCAAGAAGGCGAGGGACGTCACCAAGCTGAATGTGTGCAGAACACAAAGGTACCGTGCGTTTGGTACTTTATGGGTTGAAGCATGAAGAAGTTCGACTAGATCAACCGCGTTGTGAAACGCTTCCACTTATGGTCTACGAGGGTACGTAGACACACTCTCCCCCTCGTTGCTATGCATCTCGATGGATAGATCATTGAGTGTGCGTAGATTTTTTTTCTTGTTTTCCATGCTGAGGGAGTCCTGGATTAGGGGTTCCTCGGACAGCCGGACTATATACTTTGGCTAGACTGTTGGACTATGAAGATACAAGATTGAAGACTTCGTCCCGTGTCCAGGTGGGACTCTCCTTTGCGTGGAAGGCAAGCTTGGCAATTCAGATATGTAGATCTCCTCCCTTGTAACCGACTCTGTGTAACCCTAGCCCCCTCCGGTGTCTATATAAATCGGAAGGTTTAGTCCGTAGGACAACAACAATCATACCATAGGCTAGATTCTAGGGTTTAGCCTCTACGATCTCGTGGTAGATCAACTCTTGTAATACTCATATCATCAAGATCAATCAAGCAGGACGTAGGGTATTACCTCCATCAGGAGGGCCCGAACCTGGGTAAACATCGTATTCCCCTCCTCCTGTTACCATCCGCCTTAGACACATAGTTCGGGACCCCCTACCCGAGATCCGCCAGTTTTGACACCGACATTGGTGCTTTCATTGAGAGTTCCACTGTGCCGTCACCATAAGGCTTGATGGCTCCTCCGATCATCGGTAACGATGCGCTACAGGGTGAGGTTTTCCTCCCCGGACAGATCTTCGTATTCGGCGGCTTCGCACTATGGGCCAACTTGCTTGGCCATCTGGAGCAGATCGAGAGCTACGCCCCTGGCCATCAGGTCAGGTTTGGAAACTTAAACTACACTGTTGACATCCACGGAGACTTGATCTTCGACGGATTCGAGCCCATGTCAGGTGCGCCGCACAATCACGACAAGCATGACGTAACTCTGCTGTCGGATAGTGTTCGGGAAATCACACCTGCAACTACTCCAGCCTTCAACTACACCTCGACGTCTTGTTGGATCAAGAAGGCGGGGGACGTCACCGAGCCGAATGTGTGCAGAACGCGGAGGTACCGTGCGTTCGGTACTTGATGGGTTGAAGCGCGAAGAAGTTCGACTAGATCAACCGCGTTGTGAAACGCTTCCTCTTATGGTCTCCGAGGGTATGTAGACACACTCTCCCCCTCGTTGCTATGCATCTCGATGGATAGATCATTGTGTGTGCGTAGATTTTTTCTTGTTTTCCATGCTGAGGGAGTCCTGGATTAGGGGGTCCTCGGACAGCCGGACTATATACTTTGGCCGGACTATTGGACTATGAAGATACAAGATTGAAGACTTCGTCCTATGTCCAGGTGGGACTCTCCATTGCGTGGAAGGCAAGCTTGGCAATCTGGATATGTAGATCTCCTCCCTTGTAACCGACTCTGTGTAACCCTAGCCCCCTCCGGTGTCTATATAAACCGGAGGGTTTAGTCCGTAGGACAACAACAATCAGAATCATAGGCTAGCTTCTAATGTTTAGCCTCTACAATCTATTGGTATATCAACTCTTGTAATACTCATATCATCAAGATCAATCAAGCAGGACATAGGGTATTACCTCCATCGAGAGGGCCCGAACCTGGGTAAACATTGTGTCCCCTGCCTCCTGTTACCATCTGCCTTAGACACACAGTTCGGGGCCCCCTACCCGAGATCCGCCAGTTTTGACACCGACATTGGTGCTTTCATTGAGAGTTCCGCTGTGTCGTCGCCATAAGGCTAGATGGCTCCTTCGATCATCAGCAACGATGCGATCCAGGGTGAGGTTTTTATCCCCGGATAGATCTTCGTATTATGCGGCTTTGTACTGCGGGCCAACTCGCTTGGCCATCTAGAGCAGATCGAGAGCTACGCCCCTGGCCATCAGGTCGGGTTTGGAAGCTTAAACTACACTATTGACATCCCCTGAGACTTGATCTTCGACGGATTCGAGCCCATGTCAGGTGCGCCGCACAGTCTCGATAAGCATGACTTAGCTCTGCCATTGGACGGTGTTCGGGAGATCACACCTGTGGCTACTCTGGCCTTTGATTCGGAGCATTTCGTGCCGTCCGAGGACGTGTGGATAGACCCTGCCACGGAGGCCGCACACTCAGCGGCGATAGAGCCGAATACTGACTTCACTCCCTATGAGACCTACGTTGCCGGACCCTTGGATTCATCCCCGGCCACAGGCTCTGAAGCACCCACGTCCGTGCCTATCGACTCTGATTGGGCACGGATCATGGAGTTCACCTCCGCGGATATCTTTCAGCACTCGCCCTTGGACGACTTGCTAAACTCATTGAAATCTCTCTCCTTATCAGGAGACCCTTGGCCAAACTATGTCCAGCTTGAGTGGGGAGCGGACGATGAAGAAACTCATTCCCCACCCACCACCCACTTAATAGCCACTGTCGATGACTTAACCGACATGCTTGATTTCGGCTCCGAAGACATCGACGGTATGGACGACGATGTAGAAGAGCAGGAACCACCGCCCACAGGGCGCTGGACCGCCACCTCATCATATGATATATACATGGTTGACACCCCCAAAGAAAGCGATGGCAATAAGGCAACAGAGGATAATCCCCCCGAGAAGCAATCTAAGCACCGCGTCAACGACGCCGCTCTAAGCCCCGCCATAGCAAAAACGGAGATACCGACACAAGAGACAATAACGCTGCGGATAGCGCCGAAGACGAATACAATCCTCTCCATCCAAGCCTCGAGCGGGAGGATGGGCAAGCCAGCCCTAAGGAATAGGCAGCAGACGGAGAATCGGAGGAGGACAATTACATGCCTCTCTTCGAAGGCGAGGTGAGCCTCGGTGATGACGAATTTATCGTGCCTGAGGATCCCGGCGAACAGGAGCGCTTCAAGCGCTGGCTTATAGCCACAGCAAAAAGCCTAAAGAAAAAGCAGCAACAGCTTCAATCTGACCAAGATCTGCTAGCGGATAAATGGACCAAGGTCCTGGCGGCCGAGGAACACGAACTCGAATGCCCAACCAAAAGTTACCCAAAGCGCAGGTTGCTACGCCAACTCGAGGAGGAAGCATTAAAGCCTACGCTCCCAGGTATAATGCGGCTGACCGACCACCTCGTGGCCGAGACAAAGCGGCATATTAGGCCGAAGTCCAGCTCGCACCCCATCGCCAGTCAATCAAAAACACAAAGGCCCGGGGCAACACGCAGGACCTACGAGACGTATTGGAAAACAAAGCAGGACTTACAAGATCAATCTACGGATCACGAGAGCGCACCCCAACACATGACGACAACCATCACGTCGGATATACTAAAAGCAAATCCAGCCGGGCCGAACACAGCAGACAAGACTCGTATGAACAGCGTCGTGATATAGCCCGGCACAAAGGTGCCGCACACCCCCTATGCTTCACTGATGAAGTAATGGACCATTAATTCCCATAAGGGTTTAATCCCATGAATATTGAATCATATGACGGCACTACAGACCCCGCAGTATGGATAGAGGATTTCTTCCTCCACATTCACATGGCCCGCGGGGATGATCTACACGCCATCAAGTATCTCCCGCTAAAACTCAAGGGGCCGGCTCGGCTTTGGCTGAATAGCTTGCCGAAAAACTCCATTGGAAGTTGGGAGAACCTGGTAGACGCATTCCTGGACAACGTCCAGGGCACTTATGTGCGACCACCGGATGCTGACGACTTAAGTCACATAACACAACAGCCTGGAGAGTCAGCCAGGAAATTCTGGACTCGGTTCCTAACTAAAAAGAACCAAATTGTCGACTGTCCGGATGCCGAAGCCCTAGCGGCCTTTAAACATAACATCCGTGACGAGTGGCTCGCCCGACATCTCGGCCAAGAAAAGCCAAAATCCACGACAGCCCTCACGACACTCATGACCCGCTTTTGCGCGGGCGAAGATAGTCGGTTGGCCCATAGCAACAACACAGCAAGCAACCCTGGCACATCAGAAGCCGGAGATAGCAACGGCAAACCCTGATGCAACAAACACAAGCGCCGCAAAAAGGGTGAAAATGCCGAAGATACGGAAATCAATGCCGGATTTAGGGGCTCTAAGTCCAGTCAGCGGAATGGGCCACTCAAAAATGACAATCCGGGTCCGTCCAGTTTGGACCGCCCATGCCAAATTCATGGCACCCTAGAAACACCAGCCAATCATACTAATAGAGAATGTTGGGTCTTCAAGCAAGCCGGCCGGTCAGGTGCCAAAAACAAAGATAAGGGATCTCAAAGCGACGATGGAGACGAGGAGCCCATCTCGCTGAGTAAAGGAGGGCAGAAGAAACTTCCCCCGCAAATCCAAACAGTGAACGTGGTAAACAGCACCTACACTCCCAACCCGGACCGAATGCACACCCTCAGGGATGTCGACTTAACGGAACTGGTCGTCCCACAATATAAACTGGGGCCGATCACCTTCAACCACACGGATCGTCCGGTTAACACCACTCAAGGCAATCCTGCCGCACTAGTCCTCGACCCAATAATTGACGGGTTCCACCTCACACGAGTCCTTATGGACGGAGGTAGCAGTCTAAACCTGCTTTACCAGGACACAGTGCGCAAGATGGGCATCGATCATTCGGTGATCAAGCCCACTACAACCACCCTCAGAGGTATTATACCAGGTGTGGAGGCCAGCTGTGCAGGCTCCATCGCCCTGGAGGTAGTCTTCGGATCACCAGACAATTACCGTGCCGAAGATTTAACCTTCGATACCGTCCCCTTTCACAGTGATTATCAGGCACAGCTCGGACGAACCGCATTCGCTCGATTCAACGCAGTGCCACATTATGCTTACCGTAAGCTCAAGATGCCTGGTCCGCACGGCGTCATCACGGTTAATGGCAAGGCCGAACTTTCCCTTAGCACCAAGGAGTATACCGCTGCCTTAACTGCAGAAGCTACAAGTGGCACCTTCCAACCGAACCTCGAGTCGATGGCCCAATTCTCGGACACCGCCAAAGGACTTCGAACTACTTCTCGGCAGGATAGCCCGGCTCGTCCAGAGCTCAATTAAACACTGCGGCGAAGGGCCAGGATAGGCCACATACCGCGGCTCAACCGCTCTGCATCGCACAAGCATTTCTTACATTTTGTTTGTAGGTTCAACTTTGCGCAGACCAGGACTGGCGATATGGAAGCAGCTCGAACGCATAAGGGAATTCTTATATATTCCCCGCGATGACCATCCGACTATACTCCGGATCCGCACACAGCTTCTCCCCCCTGGTCTAAGCAGGTTCCACAGTCATATTTCTTTTCCATCACATTACACGTACTCACATGCATCGACGTACTACTCAAATACAAGATGTGGATTTATACAATACTTATCTACTGTTATTTCTTGTTGAAATTCTTTTGTCAAGTGGCATCTGCACACCGCGACAAATATGCCAGGGGCTTTGTTTTACCCATAATACGGCAATCAAGTCCGAACACCTTCATGGAACTTTGGCACCCCGAACTTATAGCATTATATGCATCAGCTCCGAATCATGTCTTGGGTCAATAGTTGGGTTTGCTCGGCTCCCATGTTTTGGTACCTTACGTTCCGCTATATCGGCTAAGGTAGCACTGGGAGAACTACTGCGATTGTGTCCCGGTTCTTCCGGACGAGCACCTCAGTAGAGAAAGCCGAAAACTGACTATCATGATGCGGCGAGAGATGGTCAGCTATTCGAGAGGTTGTAAAACCTTTAAGGGTTTTTTCCGCATAATGCCATAACCAATGCAGCGTGCGATGGATCGGCTTTCTTCCGATCAGGTTCTTATATAGCCCCTCGTGCGGTCTTCCGAACAGCAGGGGTTGCGCCTACCTTACTTTTCTAAAGCTCCTATGGCTAAGTGAGAGCGATAAAGCCCTATAGTCCAATTGCCTGGTTCGTTGTGCTGAACACCTCCTTCGAAGGACCAAAACTGGGATAAAGAGTGATCAAGTTTATCCCAAACACCCACGTACTTCCTATGTGGGGGCAGAAGCCGACAACTGGCCAACTCTCAAGATTAATATATATATATATATATATATATAACGGCCGCGCAGGAGGATAAACTTTTATATAACAGGCAATAAATGATAGAAATGACCTTGTTCAACATTACAAAGGACAACATGATTGTATTCATGGAAATATAACATCCTTGGTGCATTGCTCTGCCGCTAGGCAGGATCCTTTTAGGACACTTTCATAATATAATTCGGGCTTGCGGTGCTCCTTCCCCTCTAGCGGTCCCTCGGTCATCAGCTTTTCAGCATCCATCTTCCCCCAGTGCACCTTTGCATGGGCGAAGGCCATTCGCGCACCCTCTATGCAGACCGACCGCTTGATGACGTCAAGTCGAGGGCAAGCACTCACAAGCCGCTTCACGAGCCCGAAGTAGCTGCCTGGAATCGACTCGGCAGGCCATAGCCGGATAATTAAATCCTTCATGGCTCGGACGCCTTATGAAGTTCGATCAACTGTTTCAGTTGGTCGGTAAAAGGCACCGGATAATTCGGTGCCAGATACTGCGACCAGAAGAGCTAATCCGCAGTGTTCCCTTCTTCGGCTCGGTAGAATTGGGCGGCATCCGATATGCTGTGGGGCAGTCCCACAAATACCCCTGGAGAAATCCGAACTCAAAATTAGAAACATGATTTTCTCCCCATATACTTGCTTTACATGAAAAAAGCCTTACCCGTCGCGATCGTCCTCGCCTCTTGGATCTCCAGCAGGGTGCCTTGGGTTTCCCCCTGGGCATCACGTGCAGCCTGATGAGCCCTGGCAAGTTCAGATTCTTTCTCCGTTAAACTCTGCTCCAAGGTCTCGCATTTCTTCACGGACTTTTGGAGCTCCTGCTCAGCTTCAATAACCCTGGCCTCGTGCTTCTCACGAAGAGCCTGCTCTGTGGCTGCCTTTTCCTCGGCCTCGGCAATAGCCTTCCTCAGAACCTCGACTTCGGTCATCGCCCTTGGCGCAAATAATGAAACATCTTTTATCATACTAAGAATTTGTTCGCAATAAATGCGAACAAGGCTGGCGCATACCTTGTTTATCTTCCAACTGCCTTTTCAACCGACCAAGTTCTTCTTCGGCCCGCTCCAGACTTTGATTCAGTCCGGAGACCTCCGCAGCATGAGAGACAGCAGCCGCCGCAGACGCCTGCTTATAAAAGAAGAGAGATAAACGTCATCAAATGAGTCTTCCTGTGAAAATAAAATTGATCCTCTGTCTGGTCCTTCCTTGCACCGAACAGTGTATCAGGGGCTACTATCCATACTCTAACACTCTCCGAAACCTCATAAAACATACCTTAAAGCCTTTTTATAAGGCTGATACAGGCTTCATTCAGTCCACTCTCAGCAGACTGAATCTCCTAAATCACCGCACCCATCAGGGCACGGTGCTCATCGACGATGGAGGCGCTCTTCAGCGCCGCCACCAAAACATATGGCACCTCTGGTTGGACAAAAATTGCCGGTGGAATAGGCACACCCCCTCCAGCCGAGGGAGGCCGCCTGCTTGATTCTGGAGCCGTATTGGTCTCCGGAATTGTGTCCGGCTGGAGTCGAATTCAAGATGGCTCCCGTCATCGACCCCCATGTCTCCGGCCCCGGAAGTTTGACTTCCAGGCGCCACTTTCACGATCCCTTCCCCCCCTTCTTGGTCGGGGTATTTCTGGGATGAAGCCTCGTTATTATTCACATATTTGGGGGAAGGGGACTTCGGGAGCGTCCCGCTCTCCATAGCATCCGAACTCAGCAAATCCTCTGATGAGGATCGTTCGGTGCGGGGCCTCGCCGGACTACAAAAAAATATAGATCAGATTAAAATATTATGTCGTGACGAGTCTGGACGCATAAACATGTTCGGACTTTACACTCACGAGTTCACCAAGGGCTATGCCCTGGGATCCCACGCAGGGATGCTATCAGCGGCAACCGTGGACTCTTCTAGAAGAGGAGCTTTTCCCCTTTTAGGCGACTCGGCCTCCAAGTGTATGGAGGCCGCCCTCTTCTTTCTTCCCCCTGCCGGGGATTCGTCTTCCTCCTCCTCCTCGTCCTCTTCGGAGGCAGAACGGACATTGGAGCCTTCGGGTATTGTGCCCGAAGTGTCGCGGCGACGAAGGCCGCCCCGGGTCTTTTTGGCCTCCTTCTCGGTCTTCTTCTTCGGCGCCTTGTACGGCGCCGGGGCCAGCATCTTCGTTAGAAGTGGGCCGGCCGGTTCTTCAGGCAACGGGGCCGGACAGTGGATCTGCCCCGCCTTCTTCGTCCAACCCTAGGGGAGTTGAGGAAAACACATTAAGCATTTCCCTTGGGTCATGCGGATAAAACGCATAAAAACTTACCGAGCTTGCAGGGCGGGACAGTCGATACCCGCGGTCCTCGGCCGAGTCCGACCATGATTTTCCAGACTTAAAAAGCACCTTCCAGATGTCTTCGTGCGAAGAGCCATAGAGATTTTGCAGGGTCTGATGCTTGGCCGGATCAAATTCCCATAGATTGCAAGTTCGGTGCTGACAAGGCAGGATCCGGCGAACTAACATCACCTGGACTACATTGACAAGTTCGATGTTCTTGTCTTCCATATCTTTAACTCGCGTCTGGAGCATAGACAGTTCATCAAACGAAGACCAATTCAGGCCCTTCTTGGGCCAGGACGTAAGCCGCAGAGGGGCTCCGGATCGGAACTCTGGAGCAGCGGCCCATTCCGTGTCGCGCAGCTCAATGATGTAAAACCACTGTTGTTGCCACTCTTTGACGGAATCATTAAAAGTACATGTTGACCATGTAACGTTGGGCATCTTGCTCACCATAGCACCTCCGCACTCAGCGTGCTCGTCGCTCACCACCTTGGGCTTCACATTGAAGATCTTCAGCCACAAGCCGAAGTGTGGCGAGATGCGGAGAAAGGCCTCGCACACGACGATGAATGTCGAGATGTTGAGGAAGGAATTGGGGGATAGACCATGAAAATTGATCCCGTAGTAACACATGATGCCGCGAACAAATGGGTGGAGGGGAAACCCTAGCCCGTGGACAAAATGAGGGAGGAATACAACCCTCTCTTGGGGTTCCGGAGTGGGAACGATATGACTCACCGTCTGGAGATGGTAGCCGATTTTTTTTGGCCAGATACCCGGCCTCCCGAAGCTTTTCGATATGCTTCTCCTGGACGGTAGAGGCCATCCACTTGCCTCCTGCTTCGGATCCGGACATTTTCGGAAGGCCTTTGTGGGCGGAGAAGACGAACGCTCGGGCGTTGGGTCTCGAGCGAGGGGGAATGGATCAGGAAGGAGAAAGCACGGGTGCGAAAGGGAGTCCTTATCCCCTTATAAAGGCAGCAGGGATTCTGCGCCTCCCCACTTGCCTGGTAAACTCGCTTATTCCCCAAGCATTGTGACTAATGGCGCGGTTGGGTTACCCACACCTGTATTGATGAGAATCCCGTGATAAGGGGACACGATCTCTGCTTCGACGAGACGTGCCAAGAAAACCGCCTCGCAATATGCGTAGTAGCTGGTTGAGAAAAACGGTTCGCATAATGACCGAGCCATGGCATGATGTCACGTTATGAAAAGTTGTCAGCAGATTAGATTTGTGGAAATATTATACTCTCTACTGTAGTATGTGGAATTTGTTTTGCAGAACCGGACACGACCCTTGTGTTCAAAAATCTTCTGTGGAGTATTCGGAGGAGGAACCCGCCTTGCAATGTCGAAGGCAATCTGCGTGCTGGACTCATCGTCATTGAAGCCAGGTTCAGGGGCTACTGAGGGAGTCCTGGATTAGGGGGTCCTCGGACAGCCGGACTATATACTTTGGCTGGAGTGTTGGACTATGAAGATACAAGATTGAAGACTTTGTCCCGTGTCCAGGTGGGACTCTCCTTTGCCTGGAAGGCAAGCTTGGCAATTTGGATATGTAGATCTCCTCCCTTGTAACCGACTCTATGTAACACTAGCCCCCTCTGGTGTCTATATAAACCGAAGGGTTTAGTCCGTAGGACAACAACAATTAGAATCATAGGCTAGCTTCTAGGGTTTAGCCTCTACGATCTCGTGGTAGATCAACTCTTGTAATACTCATATCATCAAGATCAATCAAGTAAGACGTAGGGTATTACCTCCATCGAGAGGGCCCGAACCTAGGTAAACATTGTGTCCCCTGCCTTAGACGCACAGTTCGGGACCCCCTACCCGAGATCCGCCAGTTTTGAAACCGACACATGCAACGATTCCCAACAGATACTAGGGATCAAGCCCTAACAAAACTAGCTCGATTACATGATAAATCTCATCCAACCCATCACCGTCCAGCAAGCCTATGAAGGAATTACTCACTCCCGGCGGTGAGCATCATGAAATTGGTGATGGAGGAAGGTTGACGATGATGACGGCGTCGAATCCCCCTCTCCAGAGCCCATAACGGACTCGAGATCAACCCTCCCGATGAAGAACGGGAGGTGGCTGATACATCCGTTTTGCATCATGTTTTCTTACTGTTGATGTTTTTATCCATAATAATGCTTTTTGGAGTAATTCTAATGCCTTTTCTCTCATAATATGCAAGATATACACAAAGAGGAAGAATTCCGGCAGCTGGAAATCTCGACGTGAAAAAGCTACGTCAAGCTACCTATTCCGCACAAGTCCAAATGAGCTGAAACTTCACAAGGATTTTTATGGAATATTTAAGAATTATTGGGGCAAATAACTACCAGGGGGCCCACCAGGTGGGCACAACCCACCTGGGCGCGCCGGGAGCCCAGGCGCGCCCTGGTGGGTTTTGCTCACCCCAGGCCCACCTCTGGTGCCCATCTTCTGGTATATAATTCATTTTGACCTAGAAAAAAGAGAGAGAGGACTTTCGGGACAGAGCGTTGCCACCTCGAGGCGGAACTTGGGCAGGAGCACTTTTGCCCTCCGGCGAAGCGATTCCGCCGGGGGAACTTCCCTCCCGGAGGGGTAAATCATCGTTGTCATCATCACCAACAACTCTCCCATCTTGGGGAGGGCAATCTCCATCAACATCTTCAACATCACCATCTCCTCTCAAACACTAGTTCGTCTCTTGTGTTCAATCTTGTTACCGAAACTATAGATTGGTGCTTGTGGGTCACTAGTAGTGTTGATTACATCTTGTAGTTGATTACTATATGGTTTATTTGGTGGAAGATTATATGTTCAGATCCAATATGCTATTTAATACCCCTTTGATATTGAGCATGATTATTATTTTTGAGTAGTTACTTTTGTTCTTGAGGTCATGGGAGAAATCATGTTGCAAGTAATCATGTGAACTTGATATGTGTTCGATATTTTGATAGTATGTATGTTGTGATTCACTTAGTGGTGCCATGTGAATGGCGACTACATGACCATTCACCATATTTTGGCCTAATGGAATGCATTGTGGAGTAGAAATTAGATGATGGGTTGCGAGAGTGACAGAAGCTTAAACCCAAGTTTATGCGTTATTCCCTGAGGGACCGATTGGATCCAAAAGTTTAATGCTATGGTTAGAATTTATTCTCAATACTTTTCTCGTAGTTGCAGATGTTTGCGGGAGGGTTAATCATAAGTAGGAGGTTTTTTCAAGTAAGAAAAGCAGCTGAGCACTGGTCCACCCACATATAAAATTATCAAAGTAGCGAACACAAATCGAACCAACATGATGAAAGTGACTAGATGAAATTCCTGTGTACCCTCAAGAACGATTTGCTTATCATAAGAGACCGTTTTGGCCTGTCCTTTGCCTCAAAAAGGATTGGGCTACCTTTCTGCACTTTTGTTGCTACTACCGTAACTTGCTCGTTACAATTTATCTTGCTATCAAACTACTCCGCTACTTACAATTTCAGCACTTACAGACATTTCCTTGCTGAAAACCACTTGTCATTTCCTTCTACTCCTCATTGGTTTCGACACTCTTACTTATAGAAAAGAGCTAGAATTGATCCCCCTATACTTGTGGGTCATCAGTGGCAGCGGCTCCGTATCATAAAAGGCGATGATTCCTTCTCTCTGTTTTTTTCTTGGCGAATAGGTACTTATGGAGTTGGAGTTAGGGTTGCGGGAGCTGCCAGGGGCCCACAAGCCTGAGGGGCGCGCCCCCTGGGCTTGTGGCGCCCTGGTGGACTTGCTCTGGTCATTTCTTTTGCCAATATTTTTCATATATCCTGAAACAATTCTTCGAAGATTTTCAGCTCAATCAGAGAACTTTTATTTCCACACAAAAACAATACCATGGCAATTCTACTGAAAACAGTGCCACTCTGGGTTAGTTCATTCAAATCATGCAAATTAGAGTCCAAAGCAAGAACAAAAGTGTTTGGAAAAGTAGATACGTTTGGGACGTATCACTGGACTGGAAGTTCATTGACAAGAACGAAGATCATTTTCCCCATGTTCATGAAGATTTCAGGTCTGTTGGCATTGATGAGTTCATTGGGAAGAAGCTATTTGCATGGAATGACGAGATGATGATGATGCAATTTTACTCTACAACTCACTTCTACCCCAATGGCGAAATTGTTTGGATAACCGAAGGATTCAGGTATCAGTCTAGTGTGGACCAAGATGTCTATGCTAAGCCCAAGATGGACCACAACACTGAAATCCCGAAATAAGTATAAGGAGACTCACAAGCTTGGATCGGTGTATTACCTATTGGCTGGTCTTGCTACCTCAAATACAATCATGAGGTATACTTTGATGCCAAAATTCGGAGATGAGAAGATGATTAGAGGACACTCTATCAATGTGCTGCATCACATCGATCAACATCAGAAGTTCAAGGTTATGGATCTCATTATTGAAACTGTCAAGAGAACTACTGCAGACCACAAGAGATCATGTGGCTTTGCACCACACATCCAGATGTTTATTAATTCAAGGGTGCAAACAAGTCATATATTCTTGCTCGTGAGCATTTCCCGCTACGATTGGAGTTCAAGGACAACACCATGATGATGGATCCTTCCCATCCACCTCAACTGCATCACAGGCAG
This sequence comes from Triticum urartu, assembly GCF_056163025.1. Lineage (NCBI taxonomy): Eukaryota > Viridiplantae > Streptophyta > Magnoliopsida > Poales > Poaceae > Triticum > Triticum urartu. Next base: position 618,152,558 of record NC_141874.1, on the reverse strand, counting down.
AACTAGAGGCTGCTAGGATTGCAGAGCCAAGTGCTCCCACCTCTCAATTGCTAAAGACCAAGGCTGATCAGATGAACTATATTCTTCAAGCCACTTCGAGGATCGAGCAGAGTTTGGCCAACCTCGCAGAGAACCACAAGAGTCTTGAGATGATCATTGAGACAAAATTCTACGATGTGGACGTAATGGTTACAGAGATGCATACCACCATTGAGAGTCTAAAGAAAGAGGTAGATGAAGCCTAGCTACAGTCTAGTGATGATGATGAGCACCATGGCACAGGACTTCCCACGACCACTCAGTTCCAGACCATGCCTAGGTTAGCAGCTGTGCCCGTCACTTCCAGAGCCATAGTCTCAGCTCCACCTGCTGCATCTACGGTTGCTCCATCAGTGCCTCCAGCAGTTTCTACACCACCACCTTAGTAGACATCAGCAGAGCTCTATGCAGATGCACTTCTTTCCACTCAGACGCCTACACACATCGGCACTGCAAGTCAGAGTAATTCACTACCAGGAGCTACCGGAGATCGAGCCTAGAGTGACATTTAGCTCTATACTTCTTTGAACTATTTGGTACTTGTTGCCAAAGGGGGAGAATTAGTATAGATCATTAGGGCTTCGAGAGAGAGTGCTCTTTCTTTTCATCGTTTGGTTTTCTTGGTTTCATGCTACTTCGAGATACTTTTGGTTGTTTGCTTGTTTGATACCACGTTACTTTGTGCTTGATCATACCATATTTTGATGCTATGCTTTCTTAAATATCTATTCATACACTCTTTGTATGTTCATTCACTTGTTTGTTTGGTGATGAGTGCTTATTACATTGCAATCATATCATTTTGAGCGCTCCACCAAGATGTATATGACATGGAAGAGTGACCCATGATCCCAATCGATTGTGCATTTGTATTCAAATGCAAATTTTTAATAATGCACAAATTTAGGGGGAGCTCTTCCTTATCACATACTTCTCAAAGCGGTGATGCATTTCATTGATTATATCATTTGTCAAAGCTTTGATCTATATGTTGTCATCAATTACCAAAAAGGGGGAGATTTAAAGTGCAACTAATCCCCGGGTGGCTTTGGTAATTAATAACAACATATAAATCATTGATCTAATTCTCATTGACAATAGATTTCAAAGAAGATCAATAATTGGCATAGCAGGACTAGTGATTGTGGACCCCTCAAAATGCTAAGGACAAGAATTGGCAAAGCTCCAAGACTTCATTTTTTTGGTTAAGTGATCCAAGATCACATTGAGTCTTCTATGAAAGTCAATAATATTAAAAGGGGATGAGGTACTGTTGATGAGTTTGTTTCTCAAGTAATTAGAGATATAGGTCCAAAACCCTCAACAACTTTCTCCACATCACATTTGTCCAAAACCCTAAAGTGTCATCTCGGTCCCATCGAAATTCTCTATCCCAGACTCACCGAGTTGATCACACACATTGCCTAAGCCAAACCCTAGCATTTTGATTCTACCGATATGGATCTCGGTCTTACCAATATGGCGTGACCAAGTTTCTATGATGAAGTTGTTTCATTTTGGAATTACCGAGATGAAACGATTGGAACTACCAAAATGAGGTCTTGCCCTAACCATTGCACTTCGGCCGCTCTGAAATATTCTGCTTCGGTCTCACTGATACTTCCAACGTTCGAATGTTTGACACTAGTCGGTCTCACCAAAATTTTGGTCCGATGTCACTGAGTTGGGTCAAAAGCTTGAACGTTGGATTTTTTGGTGAAGGCTATAAATACCCATCCACTCCCACTTACTCTCTTAGAGAGCCATCATAACGAAACACTACTTCCACTACTCATTTTCTAAGAGAGAACCACCTAATTATGTGTTGAGATTAAGAAATTTCAATCCTACCATTTGAACCTTGATTTCTAGCCTTCCCAAGTTGCTTTCAACTCAAATCCTTCTCCTACCCAAGTCAAATTTGTGAGAGAGTGATTGAGTGTTGGGAAGACTATCTTTTGAAGCACAAGAGCAAGGAGTTCATCAACAACTACACATCTATTACCTTTTGGAGAGTGCTGTCTCCTAGATTCGTTAGGTGTCAGTTGGGAGCCCCGAAGAGATTGTGGAGTTGAACCAAGGAGTTTGTAAGGGCAAGGAGATTGCCTACTTCGTGAAGATCTATCCGAGTGAGACTAGTCCTTCGTGGGCGTAAGCCATGATGGAATAGACAAGGTAGCTTCTTCGTGGACCCTTCGTGGATGGAGCCCTCCGTAGAGTCACGCAACCATTACCCTTTGTGGATTGAAGTCTCCATTAGCGTGGATGTACGATAGCATCACCTATTGGAACCACGACAAAAATCATCGCGTCTTCATTGCGTTTGATTTCTTCGTTCTCTCCTTTACGATCATATGCAAAGTCTTACTTTCCGCTACTCAACTCTTAGACTTGCATGTGTAGGGTGTTCTTGACTTGGTAGAATTGATAAAACTTTCCTACAACTAAAATTGAAAAAATGATACGTTTTTATTTAGCCAAGTAGTCTAATCACCCCCCTCTCTAAACATACTTTTGATCCTACAGGTTAAGTGTCTTGAAACCTAGATTGATAAAAAGGACTGGCAATACAAGCCAATGACTAAGGCGTAGGAAGTTTGTTATGAATTTATGAATCAAAGAGACGTGTGAGAAAAACTATATAAATAAATGGTCCGAGTATGAGAATGGTAAGAATTTGGAGGCACCTCCTCGCTAAATAGAAATAAAAAGCTACGACTGTGTAGGGCAAGATCTATTATAAAGATTTGTAAGAAGTACAAAGCATTCTAAATATAACAAAGATTACATCGAGGAGCCTCCATCATCGAACAACCACTGCCGCTGGCAAAACGAGTCGTTGACGCGCCAGTATCGCTGCTCCCCCTATCAATGACGGCTTGATTATCTTGATGAAAGCCGGGAAGTCTTCATACACGTTTTCCGACTAGTGCCACAAAAGACTATTGTCATAGAGCCGCAGTCGTCGCCATTGAATTCTTGTTTCTTCATGCCTTCTCTTAGTCACCAACTTTCTAGTGTAACCTTCATATCATGTAACCGCGTCGATCGTTAGATCTGTCAGGGAGAAATATATTCTATTGTACAACATGTTCTTTTATCATCTTTTTGTTTTGCCAATAAACATTTTGTTGACCATTATGCATGCAGTTAATTGTCGATGTGATGGGCAATGTAGAACTGAACACCAGTCCTCTAGACTAATTCCACCAGTGTCATTCCGTCATGAAAATTGCACGCAGCTGACACACTCGTCAATGTTTGTTGCCAAAAAAATTCGAAATCGTTTTCCAGATTTTATTTACTGTTTATCAGAATGCGTGTGTATGTTTTACCGCTCGGGACCAGATAGCACTTTCAGACTATAGTGTTGCTAGATGTTCTGAGTACGTAGCAAATAGACCTTTCTGCCACTATTACGTTTTTCTTTAATGTGTGTAGTTGTAAGACGCATATAGTACCAAGATGATGACAGTTCTACTGTCTCTGTCAGCGAGTGGGGCAAAGAGGGGTTAATTAGGCAACGAGAGCATGAGCAGGGAAAGCCGGAAAAAGATTCCTCGGTGTGTATCCTAGCTGTAGGCGCAGGCCGGTAATAATAACTACACAACTCAATCATGCAATTCTACCGGATTAGACTGTACCCGTAGCCATCACTAGCGCGCGCGGGTTGATGGATCTGAAAAGGGGCCTGGATCATGCGGCAGCACCATAAACAAACTAGTCGAGGAACAGGTAAAGAGGGCTTGCCCATGAGCTCCGATTGGATCAGAAGCTCGGAATCATTACGACGCGGAAAGTGACGGTAAATTTGGTGGTAAGTGGCCGATAATGACCCCCACGCGGCCTAACACGACCACCTCGCCCGTTCACACCGGCAGGCTGCGCTTTACAGTACAGTCCTCCCTGTTTTTCTTTCTACTCCTGTTCCTTGGGCTAATCTCAGACCAGCTTTACCTTGGGAATTCAGCCAATTTTTTAACTGGATTAAGTGCGGTTACTCTCAGACCAGCTTTACCTTGGTATATAACGTATGTGGAGAACCGACAGTCGACTGCCAGCCCGCTGAAATTCCCTCGGTTCCTCTCCAGTTATCAGTGTCCAGTTTCTTTTTCTCTTGATGGCGATGCATGTTCAGAGCAAGGAAGGAGCGAAAAGACAGTTTACAGGTTGGCGTTTCGGTTTTCGTCATTATGCTCTCTCCGCACACCACTACTCGCTGGATCCATGTGCGGACCAGTGCCCACAAGTACATCAACATCATGCTTATGGTTATGGCACCGGACATCGGTGCCCACCTACGAGTTCTCGTTTTCACTCGGTTCCTCTGTCAAAGCCTGTTTAGCCGTCGCTCACATTCAGTTAAGACAGACTGAGGTTCAGTTAAGGGACGGTACAGATCAAGTGCAGTTGTGAAGATCCAACGGCTGGCATTCGCTCGCCTATTTACTGTACTGTTTCACCGTCCTTTTCAACTGTTTATCTTCTACCGTTGTCGGGCTATATAAAACCGAGCGCCTAGTGCCCATAACTCATTCCCCATTTCAGAGAAAATGCTACTACACTATCAACTTATATCTTATAGTAGAAATGGATATTTGCCGGTGTATGTTGTTTTCCTGATCCAGATCGAAACCCTAGCTCGAGTTCATCCCCAAATCCCTCGATCCGGTACTTTGGGGCATGACAATTGGTATCATGAGCCTGGTCTCTCCTTGCGAGCGTTTCCATTTCCGGGGGTGGGGGCGTAGAAATTTTCCGCCATCCTCCCCTTTTTCTCGGCGGCAGCGATCATGTTGGCGGCGCTAGTGGCGGGGAATTTTGGGGGCGTTGCCAGCGGTAGATCGGTGGAGTTGGTGGCGGTAGACAAATCTGGCGGCAGTTTGTGAGCACCTTACTCGAGTGGTAAAATTCCAGGTGAAGAACGAACGGTGTTGTATCTGGAGGCAGGACCATGGGCTCTATTTGGGTTACCAGCTGTCCTGGTAGTAAAATTCCTCTCGGGGTTTATTAGTCACTATGAGTCATTCTATAGCTTTTTTCTTCTTTTATTTTAGCCTTGTTCCTCATCTTGAGGAACCTTTTGTACTTTTGTTCTTCTGGTTCTAATAAAATGTTGTGGGGTGTAAGCCCTGCAGTCTTCAAGGTCAAACAAAAGGCAGATGTGATCATGAATCGTGAGGAAACGGCTGAGCTTAAGGAAGATTCTGCTTAGGAAGGATGTACTATCCATAAAATTCAAACAAGACAGTATGAACAAGGTAATTGGGAGTGTGCAAATGACATTTATGGCTTTCAGTCAACACCTCTCTACAATTACAGATGTCCTTAAATCCTTGAACGACAATGATTCATCTATTATGTATTCCCTCCCCTGAGTACATTGGGTGGTACTGATGCTCATGAGGAAACTGAACAAGAAGCACTAAAAAACCCATGGAACAACAAAAGGAAGCAACATAAATTCCTGCTAGGCCTTTGACTGAAGAATTACGCAAGTGACGGTGTCCTGGATAAGGGGGTACTAACCCAGTCAGCCCATTCTCTTCGGGATGGGCCGACGAACCATCATTCATGGTCAAGATGGACTCCGGAGGCCGCACACAGGAGGCATGATCACGACTGCCACTCCCGAAGACTTGGCGTACACTCCAAGATCTCTGTCACCGCCTAGATCCTAGCTACCGACCTTGTAACCCTAGATACGCTCTCTGGCGTGTATATAAGCCATATGGTTTAGCCCGTAGAAGGGACATCAACGCAAAATCATTTACCTAGCCCTAAAGTTAGACCACACATTACGACCTCGAGGTAGATCAACCCTTATACTTGATACATCTCCATCAATATAAACAAGACCATGATGTAGGGTTTTACCTCCATCAAGAGGGCCCGAACCTGGGTAAACATCGTCTCCTTCGTGATACGTCCATTTTGTATCATGCTTTTATATTGATATTTATTGTCTTATGAGTTGTTATTACACATTATATCACAATACTTATACCTTTTCTCTCTTATTTTATAAGGTTTACATGAAGAGTGAGAATGCCGGCAGCTAGAATTCTAGACAGGAAAAGGAGCAAATATTAGAGACCTATTATGCACAACTCCAAAAGTCCTGAAACTTCACGGAGAATTATTTTGGAATATATGGAAAATATTGGGCGAAGAAAGCACCAGAGGGGGCCACCTGCCATCCACAAGGGTGGGGGCGCGCGTCCTGCCCCTTGGGCGCGCCCCCTTGCCTTGTGGGCCACCTGGCAGGCCCCCGATGTCCATCTTCTGCTATATGGTGTGTTTTGACCTAGAAAAAATCAGAAGGAACCTTTCGGGACGAAGCGCCGCCGTCTCGAGGCGGAACTTGGGCAGAACCAATCTACGGCTCCGGCGGAGCTGTTCTGCCGGGGAAACTTCCCTCCGGGAGGGGGAAATCAAAGCCATCGTCATCACCAACGATCCTCTCATCGAGAGGGGGTCAATCTCCATCAACATCTTCACCAGCACCATCTCCTCTCAAACTCTAGTTCATCTCTTGTATCCGATCTTTGTCCCAAAACCTCAGATTGGTACCTGGGGTTGCTAGTAGTGTTGATTACTCCTTGTAATTGATGCTAGTTGGTTTATTCGATGGAAGATCATATGCTCAGATCCTTAATGATAATTAATACTCTTCTAATTATGAACATGAATATGCTTTGTGAGTAGTTATGTTTGTTCCTGAGGACATGGGATAAGTCTTGTTATAAGTAATCATGTGAATTTGGCATTCGCTTGATATTTTGATGAGATGTATGTTGTATTTCCTCTAGTGGTGTTATGTGAATGTCGACTACATGACACTTCATCATGATTATGGCCTAGGGGAAGGCATTAGGAAGTAACAAGTAGATGATGGGTTGCTAGAGTGACAGAAGCTTAAACCCTATTTTATGTGTTGCTTCGTAAGGGGCTGATTTGGATCCATATGTTTCATGCTATGGTTAGATTTATCTTAATTCTTCTTTCATAGTTGCGGATGCTCGCGAGAGGGGTTAATCATAAGTGGGAGGCCTATCCAAGGAAGGGCAGCACCCAAGCACCAGTCCACCCACATATCAAATTATCAAAGTAGCGAACGCGAATCATATAAGCATGATGAAACCTAGCTTGACAATAATTCTCATGTGTCCTAGGAAGCGCTTTGCTTTATATAAGAGTTCGTCCAGGCTTGTCCTTTGCTACAAAAAGGATTGGGCCACCTTGCTGCACCTTAGTTACTCTTGTTACTTGTTACCCGTTATGAATTATCTTATCACACAACTATTTGTTACCGATAATTTCAGTGCTTGCAAAGAATACCTTGCCAAAAATCGCTTGTCATTTCCTTCTGCTCCTCGTTGGGTTTGACACTCTTACTTATTGAAAGGACTACGATAGATCCCCTATACTTGTGGGTCATCACTTCATTCCTGTTACCCTCGATCTGAGATCCACAGCTCGGGGTCCCCCTACCCCAAGGTCTGCCAGTTTTGACACCGACCGCAAGTGTTTGTTAGTGAAGCAAGAGAGAACAAGACAAATCACTATGCTAAATTCGCAGAGATTACCTCCCTCGATATAGGATGGCGTTAGGGACCTCCTTCTTTTAGCAGAGTTACTGGCTTTGAGCTTCAATCTGAAGCTACTTCACCTACTGCGCCCATGAGAACTGCAAGAACTTCGGCTTTCAATGTAGCACCACAACCTAAAGTTAATGCCTTATGGGATGAATACTACAGAAACTATCAAAAAATGAGAATCCAATTTCTGAAATCAATTATAATTGGCCATACAATGAAATTTTCCAAGTTTGATGATCGAAATCTAGGAGGTTGAATAAGAAAATGTGAAAATTATTTCTAGATATATGGCAGGACCTCCAAATGTTACAAAGTTCCACTTGGTCAACTATATATGACAGGCAAAGCAGATATTTGGCTGCGAAGATCTGGCATTCTGAAGAAATAACTGTTGGGAGACGTAGCATGCAATTTCAAAAATTTCCTACTCTCACGCAAGATCTATGTAGGAGATGCATAGCAACGAGAGGGGAAGAGTGTGTCCACGTACCCTCGTAGACCGAAAGTGGAAGCGTTTGACAACTCGGATGATGTAGCCGAACTTTTTCTCGTTCCAACCGATCAAGCACCAAACGCACGACACCTCCGAGTTCTGCACATGTTCAGCTCGATGAACTCCCTCGAACTCTTGATCCAGCAAAGTGTCGAGGGAGAGTTTCGTCAGCACGACGGCGTGGTGATGGTGAAGTGATTCGCGCAGGGCTTCTCCTAAGCACTACATGAATATGACCGGAGGCGTAAACTGGGGGGGGCTCACACGGCTAACAACTGTTGATATGTGTTCTAGCGGTTCCCCCCACATATATATGTGTGTGTGTGTGTGTGTGTGTGTGTGTGTGTCTATATATATATGGAGGCAGCCAAGGGGGTGCCCCATGTAGGAGTAATCCTACTTGGGTGCCTCCCAATTCGGCCTCCCCCCCTCCATATTCATCCGGAGGGGGAAGGAAGGAGGAGGGAGGACAGAAGGAAGTGGAAGGCCGAATTGCTCCCCTTCCTTTCTCTCTTCCCCTCTTTCCGTCCCCCTTATTTCGGCCTACATGGGGCGCACCAGCCCCTAGGAGCTGGTATGTCCCCTTCTTGGCCCATTAGACCCATGTAGTTCCCGGGGGGGATGCCCGGAACCCCTTCTGGTGACCGATATGTACCCGGTACCCCCAGAACACTTCCGGTGTCCGAATACCATCGTCCAATATATGAATCTTTACCTCTCGACCATTTCGAGTCTCCTCGTAATGTCATGATCTCATCCGAGACTCCGAACAATATTCGGTCACCAAATCACATAACTCATATAATACAAAGTCGTCATCAAACGTTAAGCGTGCGGACCCTATGGGTTCGAGAACTATGTAGACATGACCGAGACACCTCTTCGGTCAATAACCAACAGCGGAACCTAGATGCTCATATTGGTTCCCACATATTCTACGAAGATCTTTATCGTTCGTACCGTAATGACAACATACGTTATTCCCTTTGTCATCGGTATGTTACTTGCCCGAGATTCGATCGTCGGTATCTTCATACCTAGTTCAATCTCGTTACTGGCAAGTCTCTTTACTCATTCCGTAATACATCATCCCGTAACTAACTCATTAGTCACATTTCTTGCAAGGCTTATCATGATGTGTATTGCCGAGAGGGCCCAAAGATACCTCTCTGATACTCGGAGTGACAAATCCTAATCTCGATCAATGCCAACCCAGCAAACACCTTTGGAGATACTTTTAGAGCATCTCTATAATCACCCAGTTATGTTGTGACGTTTGATAGCACACAAGGTATTCCTCCGATACCGGGAGTTGCATAATCTCATGGTCAAAGTAATATGTATATGACATGAAGAAAACAATAGCAATAAAACTTAACGATCATTATGCTAAGCTAATGAATCGGTCTTGTCCATCACATCATTCTCCTAATGATGTGATCACATTCATCAAATGACAACACATGTCTATGGTTAGGAAACTTAACCATCTTTGATTAATGAGCTAGTCTAGTAGAGGCTTACTAGGAACACAGTGTTTTGTCTATGTATCCACACATGTATCAACTTTCCGGTTAATACAATTCTAGCATGAATAATAAACATTTATCATGATATAAGGAAATATAAAATAAAAACTTTATTATTGCCTCTAGGGCATATTTCGTTCAATAACTCACTTGGCAACAACTTTGTGAGGATGTGTTGCACAGTTTTTCCCCTACTAGCTCATATGACTTGACAGATAGATTTAACTCTCTAAAACAAAATAGTTTAAGCATCAATGAATACACTGATAGATTTGAGGATTTGATGGAAGAAATGCAAGATGATGATCCCACATTGTGAGAGGAATGGTTTATCAAATGTTGTGTGAATGCGATGAGATCTCATATTAAGTTTCAATGAAGACCTATTCGTCCTCTTACTCTTACTAAAGCTTACTTGTTGGCAATTAACATAGAACAATCATTGTCCCCAAAGAAAGCTTATCAATTACAAGGCCAGAAAATGTAAATATCACCTTAAAATGCTTTAAAGTATGTGGGCTTTGACAATAAACAAGCAGACTTAAGCTCAAGTGGCAATTCAGATAGAAAGAGAAAAGGGAAGTGTTGGAGATATGGAGATGCTTGCTTCCATGGGTATGAATGCAAATGATACATATCCAACATATCTATAATTTTTTATTGTTCCATGCTATTAAAGTATCATTCTTGGATGTTTTATACTCATTTACTAACAACTTTATATCATTTTTTGGGACTAGCCTATTGACATAGTGCCCAGTGCCAGTTGTTGTTTTCTGCTTGTTTTTCACTTTGCAATCAATACCAAACGAAGTCCAAATGCCACAAAACTTCTTGGAGATTTTTTCTGGATAGAACACACCCAGGGAGCCAAATAAGTGCATTAGAGAAGGCCCATGGGGCCCGCTAGGCACCAGGGCGTGCCAGAAGGCCCAGGCACTCCCTGGTGTGTAGCGGGGCCCACGGGAGGCTTCTCCACCGACCTTCGCTCTATAAATACTCTAAAATTCCCAAAAAAACTAGGGGAGTCGATGAAACACAATTCCGGTCGCCGCAAGTTCTAGAACCATGAGATCCAATCTAGATGCCTTCTTCGGCACTCAGCCGGGGGGGTCAACGATCATGGAGGGGTTCTTCATCATCACCCTTGCCCCTCCGATGATGCGTGAGTAGTTTTCCACATACCTACGGGTCCACAGCTAGTAGCTAGATGGCTTCTTCTCTCTTTTTGATCTTCAATACAATGTTCCCGTCGATGTTCATGGAGATCTATTTGATGTAATGACTTCTTGCAGTGTGTTTGTTGGGATCCGATGAATTGCGAGTTTATGATCAGATCTATCTATGAATATTATTTGAGTCTTTGTTGAACTCTTTTATGCATGATTGTTATGGCCTCATATTTCTTCTTTGAAACTTTGGTTTGGTTTGGCCAACTAGATTGATTTTTCTTGCCATGGGAAGAGGTGCTTTGTGACGGGTTTGATCTTGCGGTGCTCAATCTCAGTGATAGAGGGAGACATGACACGCATGTATCTTTGCCATTAAGGATAAAAATATGGGGTCTATTCCTACATGAATAGATATTTTCTACATCATGTCATCATTCTTATTGTATTACTCTATTTTTCCAAGAACTTAATACACTAGATGCATGCTGGATACCGGTCGATGTGTGGAGTAACAGTAGTAGATGAAGGCAGGAATCGGTCTACTAATCTTGGACGCGATGCCTATATACATGATCATTGCCTTGGATATTGTCATAATTATTTGCTCTTCTGTTAATTGCCCAACAGTAATTTGTTTACCCGCCGTATGCTATTTTCTCGAGAGAAGCCTCTAGTGAAATCTATGGCCCTCGGGTCTATTTCCTATCATATTAAAACCAAAAATACCTTTCTGCACTTTTTCTTATTTATTTTATTTTGTGTTTTTGCTAGATCTATTTATCGAATCCTAGACAAATTAACATATCTCAGTACCGAGGATGGATTGACAACCCCTCTTACGCGTTGGGTTGCAAGTTTTTGTTGTTTGTTTGCAGGTGTTGTTTATATAGTGTTGCTTGGTTCTCCTACTGGATTGATAACCTTGGTTCAAAATTGAGGGAAATACTTACCATTGATGTGCTGCATCATCCTCTCCTCTTCAGGGAATTACCAACGCAGATATAAGCAATCAGGAAGAATTGATGGTGCTGTTATCCGGGAGGATTCACGTCTCCCGTCAACTTGCGAATTTCTGGCGCCGTTGCCGGCGAGACATCATCAACATCTATCAGTTTCCTACGCACAAACTCTCATCTCCTTGCAATTACTTCATTTACCATTTGCCTCTCGTTTTCATCTCCCCCACTTCTAAAACCTTTTTGCAAAAAATACAAAAATATTTTTTCGTTTGTCTTTTTCTCGTTCGATCTTTTGTTTGCTTGTGTTCTTGTTTGCGTAGTCATGATGTCTCAAAGAAAGTATTATGATATTCCTTACCCCAACATCTTGCTGTAAATTGAGAAAAATACTAAGGAATACATGACTCTACAATTCGAGCATAATATTTTTTACCAAAGAACTTAAAGAACACTCTATTGTGTTAGATGCTATAACAAAACAACTTGATCATGTCAGCAGGGAGGTTGCTAAATTCCAATCTCATTATGCTCATATTGAAAATTTGCTTGGAAAAATATCTGATCACAAGCCACACTAGTAAATCAAATGGCTGCTAAGTCAGAATCTCTAGAGGATAGTAATGATGAAGATGTTAAAATGATTGGTGTTTATTCTATTGATTCCTTGTTTAGTAATGTTAAAATTGATTATAAGAGAACTGAAGAAGAGTCAACTTTAGCTATAAGGCATCCTCATAATTAGGAGGGTGAAAATCTTGTTGAAAAAATTGATAAAAGTGGGTTTGGAGAGGTAAGAACTTTAACTAGTGATGTGCCCACTCTTTTGGATTACAAAGACTTTAAGTATGATAGTTTCTCTTCGATTGAATGTATTTCTTTGTTGCAATCCATGATAAATTCACCCAATGCCTATGAACAAAATAAAGCTTTTACTAAACATATTGTAGAAGCTATGATGAAAGCTTTAGAAGAAAAGCTAGAACTAGATATTTAATTCCTAGAAAATTATATGATGAATGGGAACCCACCATTAAATTTAAGATTAAAAATTATGAGTGCAATGCTTTATGTGATTTGGGTGCTAGTGTTTCCACAATTCTGAAGTCTCTATGTGATGTACTTGGTTTTACCAATATTGAAGAATGTTCTCTTAATTTGAACTTGGCGGATTCTACTATTAAAAGCCTTTGGGAAGAATTAATGATGTTCTTATTCTTGCAAATAGGAACTATGTTCCCATAGATTTTATTGTTCTTGATATTGATTGCAATCTACTTGTCCTATAATACTTGGTAGACCGTTTTTACGAACTATAGGTGTCATGATTTATATGAAAGAAGGGGATATTAAATTTTAGTTTCCATTAAGAAATGGTATGGAACACTTCCCTGGAACTAGAATTAAGCCACCATATGAATCATGTTGGGGAACGTAGCAATAATTCAAATTTTTCTATGCATCACCAAGATCAATCTATGGAGAGACTAGCAACGAGAGAGAGAGAAGTGCATCTTCATACCCTTGAAGATCGCAATGCGGAAGCGTTACACGAACGCGGATGAAGGAGTTGTACTCATAGCGATTTAGATCACGGTTGATTCTGATCTAAGCGCCGAACAACGGCGCCTCCGCGTTCAACACACGTACAGCCCGGGGACATCTCCTCCTTCTTGATCCAGCAAGGGGGGAGGAGAAGTTGAGGGAGAACTCCAACAGCACGACGGCGTGGTGGTGATGGAGCTCATGGTTCTCCGGCAGGGCTTCGCCAAGCGCTACGGAGGAGGAGGTGTAGGAGAGGGGGAGGGGCTGCGCCAAGGGAAGGGGTGCGGATGCCCTCTCTCTCCCTCATTAGATATAGGGGGAAGGGGGGTGGAGGAGGTGCCCTAGGATTCCCTAGGGGAGGGGCGGCGGCCACAGGGAAAACCCTAGATGGGTTTGGGCCCCCCCACCCCTAGGAAACTTGCCCCCCAAGCCGGGAGGGGTGGCTACCCTAGGGGAGGCGCCCCCACCTCTCCAAGTTACGTGAGATGGGGTGGGAGGGGCGCTCAGCCCCTTAGTGGGCTGATGTGCCCCCTCCCCTTGGCCCATAAGGCCCCCCAACGCTTGCCGGGGCCTCCGAAACCCCTTTCGGACACGCTGGTCGTCACCCAGTACCCCGGAACAATTCCGGACTCCAATACCCTTCGTCCAATATATCAATCTTCACCTCCGGACCATTACGGAACTCCTCGTCACGCCCGGGATCTCATCTGGGACTCCGAACAACCTTCGGTAACCACATACTATTTCCCATAACAACTCTAGCGTCATCGAACCTTAAGTGTGTAGACCCTACGGGTTCGGGAACCATGCAGACATTACCGAGACATCTCTCCGGCCAATAACCAATAGAGGGATCTAGATACCCATATTGGCTCCCACATGTTCCACGATGATCTCATCGGATGAACCACGATGTCGGGGATTCAATCAATCCCATATACAATTCCCTTTGTCTATCGGTATGTTACTTGCCCGAGATTCGATCGTCGGTATCCCCATACCTCGTTCAATCTCATTACCGGCAAGTCTCTTTACTCGTTCCATAACGCATGATCCCATGGCTAACTCATTAGTCACATTGAGCTCATTATGATGATGCATTACCGAGTGGGCCCAGAGATACCTCTCCGTCACACGGGTGACAAATCCCAGTCTCGATTCGTGCCAACTCAACAGACACTTTCGGAGATACCCATAGTGTGCCTTTATAGCCACCCAGTTACGTTGTGACGTTTGGCACACCCAAAGCATTCCTACGGTATCCGGGAGTTGCACAATCTCATGGTCTAAGGAAATGATACTTGACATTAGAAAAGCTTTAGCAGACGAACTATATGATCCTGTGCTATGCTTAGGATTGGGTCTTGTCCATCACATCATTCTCCTAATGATGTGATCCCATTATCAATGACATGCAATGTCCATGGTCAGGAAACCATAACCATCTATTGATCAACGAGCTAGTCAACTAGAGGCTTACTAGGGACATGTTGTGGTCTATGTATTCACACATGTATTATGGTTTCCAGTTAATACAATTATAGAATGAACAATTGACAATTATCATGAACAAGGAAATACAATAATAACCATTTTATTATTGCCTCTAGGGCATATTTCCAACAAATCAATCATGAGGGCAACCTATGGAGCAAAAAATAAAGATGACAATACTCGAACCTATGCATTATGCCTAGCTCGGGGCATAAAACGATAGCGCTTGTTGAGAGGCAACCCAATAAATAAAATATGTTTTCTCTTTTTCTTTCTATTTGTGTGTTGACAATTATGCTACTTTTATGATTGCGTTTTTATGTTTTAATTAATGATTGTGCCAAGTAAAGCCTTTAGGATCATGTTGGGTGATAGTTGATTTGACCTTGTTGGAAAACAGAAACTTTTGCGCCCAACAACAGAATTGTTAAAAATCACATAAACGTGATAGAATTCTGATTTTTTTACACAAGATTGATATACAAATTGCCTACGTTGTCCTTATTTTTCAGCATTTTTGGAGTTACAGAAGTATGGTCAAAGTCCCGATTACTAGACTGTTTTGTTTTTGATAGATTCTGTTTTTGTTGCATTGTGTGCTTATTTCGATAAATCTATGGATTGTATAGGAGTATAAGCCATGGTAAAGTTAGAATATAGTACGTATAATGTAATAATAAAAGGTTTGCAATAGTACTTAAAGTGGTGATTTGCTTTATTATACTAATGGATCTCATGAAGATTTTTGTTAAGTTTGAGTGATTGAAGTTTTCAAGTTTTGGGTGAGATCACGATTGACGAAGGAATAAGGAGTGAAAAGAGCCTAAGCTTGGGGATGCTGATACGTTTCCAACATATCAATAATTTTTGATTGTTCCATGCTGTTATATTATCAATCTTGGATGATTTATAATCATTTTATAGTCATTTTATATCATTCTTTGGTACTAACCTATTGACATAGTGCCAACTGCCAGTTCCTATTTTTTCCGTGTTTTTTACATAGCAAAAATTCAATATCAGACGAAGTCCAAATGCCACGAAACTTTACGGAGATTTTTTATGGAACAGAAGGAACATGTTGGGACCTGGTTGCACCTGGGGGGAGTCCCGAGGAGGGACAACCCACCAGGGCGTGCTAGGAGGCCCAGGCACGCCCTGGTGGGTTGTGCCCACCTTGGGTGCCCCTCGGACCGCCTCTTTGCTCTATAAATACCCCAATGTTTCCAGAACCCTAGGGTAGTCGACGAAATATTCATACAGCCGCCGTAGAGTCCAGAACCACCAGATCCGATCTAGACACCATCTTGGATGGGGTTCACCACCTCCATTGGTGCCTCTCTGAGGATGCGTGAGTAGTTCTTTGTAGACCTTCGGGTCCATAGTTAGTAGCTAGATGGCTTCATCTCTCTCTTGATTCTCAATACAATGGTCTCTTGGAGATCCATATGATGTAACTCTTTTCCGGTGTGTTTGTTGGGATCTGATGAACTTTCAGTTTATGATCAGATCTATCTTTTTATATCCATGAAAGTATTTGAGTTTCTTTGATCTCTTTTATGCATGATTGCTTATAGCCTCGTATTTCTTCTCCGATGTTTGGGTTTTGTTTGGCCAACTTGATCTATTTATCTTGCAATGGGAAGAGGTGCTTTGTAGTGGGTTCGATCTTACGGTACTTGATCCCAATGACAAAAGGGGAACCGACACGTATGTATCGTTGCTACTAAGGATAAAACGATGGGGTCTATATCTACATAGATAGATCTTGTCTACATCATGTCATCATTCTTATTGCATTACTCCATTTCTCCATGAACTTAATACACTAGATGCATGCTCGATAGCGGTCGATGTGTGGGGTAATAGTAGTAGATGCAGGCAGGAGTCGGTCTACTAATCTTGGACGTGATGCCTATATAATGATCATTGCCTGGATATCGTCACAATTATTTGAAGTTCTATCAATTGCCTAATAGTAATTTGTTCACCCACCGCTTTGCTATTTTTCTCGAGAGAAGCCACTAGTGATACCTACAACCCCCGGGTCTCTTTCTCATATTATTTGCCTTCGCGATCTATTTTATTTGCCTTTTATTTTCAGATCTATTAAACCAAAAATCCAAAAATACTTTGCTGCACATTATTTTATTTGCGATCTATTTATTCAATCTATTACAACTTTCTCCCGTCACGCACCAATTTCTGGCACCGTTACCCGAAAGGGATTGACAACCCCTTTAACACGTCGGGTTGCGAGGATTTGTTATTTGTGTGCAAGGGCTGTTTACGTTGTGTTGCTTGGTTCTCCTATTGGTTCGATAACCTTGGTTTCATATCTGAGGGAAATACCTACCGCCACTGTGCTGCATCATCCCTTCCTCTTTGGGGAAATACCGACGTAGCTTCAAGCGACATCAAAAGGAATTTTGGCGCCGTTGCTGGGGAGGATCTTCAACATATACCAGGTTCCTAATCACAAATCTCATCTCGTTCCAATTTACATTATTTGCCATTTGCCTCTCATTTTGCACTCCCCCACTTCACAAAAAAATATTGTTTTATTCGCCTCTCTTTTTCGTTCACCGTTTTCTTGTCGGATCTGTTTTTGTGTGCAACCTTGTTTGCCGTTATTATGGATAGTTCTTCCACTATCGCTTGCACTCCCGAGAATGACGTTCTCAACTTTAAACAAAGGGGAGGAAAAAAAATTAAAAGATGCTTGGTATAGGATTTGCAATGCTCATAATAGATCTACCCGTAAGCAATCTACCGTTGTTCTTCTTCGTTGTTTTTATGTTAGCATCACCACTTGGTATGGATTCATCCTTGATACGATTAATGGTGGAAATGTCTTGATTTGTCCTTCTCTTGATGCCTTTAATGCTACGGGAAATTTAGTGGGCTCACCACCACTTATGATTAATGAAACAACTTTGACTCTTGAGCATGTTATGGAAAGACTAGATGCTATTGAAAAGAAAATGCTCACCGAAGATCATATGGAAATTATAGATAAAAAGATTCATAATTTTTCTACCAATATTAGGTCAAAAGTGGGAGATATTCTTAAGTTGTTAAAAGAGAAGGGTACCTTAATCCATGAAAGAATAGAAGAAAGTCCGTCTCGGATTGATAAATTAGAAGAAATCTTTAGTAATCTAAGCACGGCTTTTGCTTCCGCTAACCCTATCGAGAAAACTCATGTAAGGAGGTGTAGATCCAAGAACAAGGGTGCAACTTCTAGTAATAGTAATAATGGAGATCTTAAGATGATTAGTGTTCACCCAGATTTTGTTGAAGTGATAAGAGATCCTTCTTGCAAGAATGAAATCTTTGAATTTATTCCTAGGAGTATTGTTATTGAAAATCTTTATGCTAAATCTCTGAAGGATCCTAAGTGTTTGATTGAAGAGTTGGACAAGGATGACAAAACTTAGATCATTGCTTTATGCCTAGCTAAGGGCATAAAACTATAGCGCTTGTTGGGAGGCAACCCAATGAATACATTTTGTTTTTGCTCTTTGCTTCCTATTTTTGTGTTAACACAATTATGCTACTGTTATTATTGTGTTTTTATGTTTTAATTAGTGTTTGTGCCAAGTAAAGCCTTTAGGATCTTCTTGGGTGATAGTTGTTTGATCTTGCTGAGAAAAACAGAAACTTTTATGCTCACGATTTCATTTTTTAGCAGAGAGCGATAAAATACCTATTACACTTGCAGTAGATCAATATACAAATTTCTCAGGTCGTCCTAATTTGTCAGAATTTTTGGAGTTACAGAAGTATTCAAAATCTACAGATTGCTACAGACTATTTTGTTTTGACAGATTCTGTTTTCTTTGTGTTGTGTGCTTATTTTGATGGCTCTATGGTTTTCTTTGATGAGTTTTTGCCATAGAAAAGTTGGAATACATTAGATATAATACAAGAACAAAATATGAATTGGTTTGATATAGTACTTATTGTAGTGGTTTATTATTCTTATACTAACGGATCTCACGAAGGTTTTGTTGGGTTTTGTGTGATTGAAGTTTTCAAGTTTTAGGTTATCTTACGATGGATGAAGGAAGGATGGAAGAGCCTAAGTTTGGGGATGCCCCGGAATCCCAAGCTATTATCCAAAAATGAGCAACCAACTAAGCTTGGGGATGCCCCCGAGTGGCATCGGTATTTTACTTGAAACTTTATTTTTATTTGTCACATGATATGTGTTTTGCTTGGAGCGTCTTGTATGATATGAGTCTTTGCTTGTTTTATTTTGTGTTTTAAGTCATCAATCCTTGCTGGACACACCTATTCGAGAGAGCCAAAATTATGTCATGACTTGTTAGAATTGCTCTCTATGCTTCACTTAAATTTTTATGAGCAATGGACTTGCTCTAGTGCTTCACTTATATCTTTTTGAGCACGGTGTTCTTTAGTATTTTTGAAGAAATTCTCTCTTGCTTCACTTAGATTTATTTGAGAGTTAGTAAAATTTTCAAGAAATTCTCTCTTGCTTCACTTAAATTAATTTGAGAGAAATAAAAATTTATTATGCTCATGATCTTCACTTATATTTGTTGGAGCTTGTCAAAAGCAATACATGAAAATTAGTCCCAAAGTGATAGATATCCAAGAAGGATATAACAAAAACTTTCATGAAGATCATTGGACAAAATAAACTTGATTCTTAGTAATGGTTTTGAGATATGATGATGTGATATGTGAGTCATGTTGATGAGTAATTATGCTTTAGTAAGAATATTGGTGTTAAGGTTTGTGATTCCCTATGCAAGTATGAAAGTCAATAGTCATGCAATGAAATTATATCCTACTTATGGTGCATTATTCGGTGTTGTTTATGCTTAATGCTTGCTTATGAGATTATTTGTTTCTTAGTTGGTCCCTTCCCAATCTTTTGCTAGCCTTCATTTTGCACTAAGTATGATCACTACTTGTGCATCCAAAAACCTTTAACCCAGTTTTGCCACATGAGTCCACTATCTCTACGTATATACGGTATTCTTTTGCCATTCTAAGCAAATTTGCATGTGCCATCTCTAATTTTCAAAATAAACTTCTCTTTTGTGTGTTTGTTTCGCTCGCGGAGTGGTGAGGGGTGGCTAATTTTTTCCATGCAAGATGCGTTATTCTCAAGATGAGTGTTTATTCACTTGTCATTGCACGAGAGTAAGACAAAGGTATTAGGGATGCCCAGTCCCGAAATGCAAAAAAAAATTGAATTTAATTTATGTTGTCAAATAATAAATTCCTTGGAAAGTGTTGGTATGGAGGGCAACTGTGGATACAGCTAGCCATGAAAAGTG
This sequence comes from Triticum urartu, assembly GCF_056163025.1. Lineage (NCBI taxonomy): Eukaryota > Viridiplantae > Streptophyta > Magnoliopsida > Poales > Poaceae > Triticum > Triticum urartu. The sequence goes on along the minus strand of NC_141874.1, from coordinate 618,132,417 downwards.
AAAGTTATGGTGGAAAAAGGAATAAACTTTATTTTCTGTTTGGGAACCGCCTATCATATATCTATTCATGGAAAGTATTGGGAACTCTAAGTCGTTTTCGTTGGTGGGATGGATACACCTCTCAAAATGTTTTTATCTCTAATTTTTTCCCTTTGAGCTCTGGCACCTCTACAAATCCCTACTTCCCTCTGCGAAGGGCCTTTCTTTTAATTTATGCAGTTTATATTTTTTTGAGTCTCCATCTTCTCTTATAAAAGCACCAACTAGGAGGCAATATGATCATACTTAAGTATTGGGTGTAGCTAATATTCGAGTGTGTTTCATGAATGGATCAATGTTTGAGCATGATGGGCTAGGGATAGCTTATTTTAGCATTGATATTTTGAAAGACATCGTTGCTTGTTGATATGCTTGAGTATCTAAATTATCATGTCAAAACTAGACTATTTCTTTGAACAATATAAAAGTACAAATGTCCATGCTATAAAGAAAAGAATATGATATGACATGATAGGCAGCATTCCACATCAAAAATTCTATTTTTATCACTTACCTACTTGAGGACAAGTAGGAATTAAGCTTGGGGATGCTGATACGTCTCCAATGTATCTATAATTTTTGATTGTTCCATGCCGTTATATTATCAATCTTGGATGTTTTATAATCATATTATAGTCATTTTATATCTTTTTGGAACTAACCTATTGACATAGTGCCAAGTGCCAGTTCCTGTTCTTTCCGTGTTTTACATCGCAGAAAATCAATATCAGATGGAGTCCAAATGCCACGAAACTTTACAAAGATTTTTTATGGACCAGAAGGAACATGTTGGGACCTGGTTGCACCTGGGGGAGTCCCGAGGAGGGGACAACCCACCAGGGCGCGCCAGGAGGCCCAGGCGCGCCCTGGTGGGTTGCGCCCACCTCGGGTGCCCCCCGGACTGCCTCTTTTCTCTATAAATACCCCAATATTTCCAAAACCCTAGGGGAGTCGTTGAAATATTCATCCAGCCACCGCAGAGTCCAGAACCACCAGATCCAATCTAGACACCATCTCAGATGGGGTTCACCACCTCCATTGGTGCCTCTCCGATGATGCATGAGTAATTCTTTGTAGACCTTCGGGTCCGTAGTTAGCAGCTAGATGGCTTCATCTCTCTCTTGATTCTCAATACAATGGTCTCTTGGAGATCCATATGATGTAACTCTTTTGCGGCGTGTTTGTTGGGATCCGATGAACTTCGAGTTTATGATCATATCTATCTTTTTATATCCATGAAAGTATTTTCTTTGAACTCTTTTATGCATGATTGCTTATAGCCTAGTATTTCTTCTCCAATATCTCGGTTTTGTTTGGCCAACTTGATCTATTTATCTTGTAATGGGAAGAGGTGCTTTGTAGTGGGTTCGATCTTACGATGCTTGATCCTAGTGACACAAGGGGAACCGACATGTATGTATCGTTGCTACTAAGGATAAAACGATGGGTTCTATCTCTACATAGATAGATCTTGTCTACATGATGTCATCGTTCTTTTTTAATTACTCCATTTCTCCATGAACTTAATACACTAGATGCATGCTGGATAGCGGTCGATGTGTGGAGTAATAGTAGTAGATGTAGGCAGGAGTCGGTCTACTAATCTTGGACGTGATGCCTATATAATGATCATTGCCTAGATATTGTCATAATTACTTGAAGTTCTATCAATTTCCCAACAGTAATTTGTTCACCCACCACTTTGCTATTTTTCCCGAGAGAAGCCACTAGTGAAACCTACGGTCCCTGGGTCTGTTTCTCATATTATTTGCCTTCGCGATCTATTTTATTTTCAGATCTATTAAACCAAAAAACCAAAAATACTTTGTTGCACTTTATTTTATTTGCGATCTATTTATTCAATCTATTACGACTTTCTCCCATCACGCACCAATTTCTCGCACCGTTACCCGAAAGGGATTGACAACCCCTTTAACACGTTGGCTTGCGAGGATTTGTTATCTGTGTCCAGGGGCTGTTTACGTTGTGTTTCTTGGTTCTCCTACTGGTTCGATAACCTTGGTTTCATATCTGAGGGAAATACCTACCGCCGCTGTGCTGCATCATCCCTTCCTCTTTGGGGAAATACCAACGTAGCTTCAAGCGACATCGGATGCCCATGGCACCCCAAGGTAATATTCAAGGAGAACCAAGCAACTAAGCTTGGGGATGCCCCGGAAGGCATCCCCTCTTTCTTCTAATGACCATCGGTAATTTTACTTGGAGCTATATTTTTATTACTCATATATCATTAATTTTGCTTGGAGTGTCTTGTATTATATGAGTCTTTGCTTCTTTTGCTTTTTAGTTTGTCACAATCATCCTTGCTGGACACACCTATTTGAGAGAGCCATAATGATGCTATGATTTGTTCGAATTGCTCTATGTGCTTCACTTAAATTTTTTGAGCTATGGAATTGCGCTAATGATTCACCTAGATTATTTTGAGAGTTAGTAGAATTTTGAGGAAATATCTGAAGGAAATATGCCCTAGAGGCAATAATAAAGTTGTTATTTATTTCCTTATATCATGATAAATGTTTATTATTCATGCTAGAATTGTATTAACCATTGTTGAGGAAATCGTTAACTAGTAGCTGCTCTGTTGGCTGGTGAGTAGGGGATTAATAGGCTAATCGGCAAATTAATCGGCCATTTAATCAATTAATCGGACGATTTATTAGGTAATCGGCTACTCGGGGACCCTATGAGCAGGGATTAATCGGCAAGTTAACTGGTTAATTGGATGAATTCTAGAACAGGGGTATTAACCAGAAACATAATACATGTGTGAATACATAGACAAACAGTATGTCACTAGTATGCCTCTACTTGACTAGCTCGTTGAATCAAAGATGGTTAAGTTTCCTAGCCATAGACATGAGTTGTCATTTGATTAACGGGGTCACATCATTAGAGAATGATGTGATTCACTTGACCCATTCCGTTAGCATAGCACTTGATCGTTTAGTTTGTTGCTATTGCTTTCTTCATGACTTATACATGTTCCTATGACTATGAGATTATGCAACTCCTGTTTACTGGAGGAACACTTTGTGTGCTACGAAACGTCACAACGTAACTGGGTGATTATAAAGGTGCTCTACAGGTGTCTCCGAAGGTACTTGTTGGGTTGGCGTATTTCGAGATTAGGATTTGTCACTCCGATTGTCGGAGAGGTATCTCTGGGCCCACTTGGTAATGCACATCACTATAAGCCTTGCAAGCATTGCAACTAATGAGTTAGTTGCGGGATGATGTGTTACAGAACGAGTAAAGAGACTTGCCGGTAACGAGATTGAACTAGGTATTGAGATACCGACGATCGAATCTCGGGCAAGTAACATACCGATGACAAAGGGAACAACGTATGTTGTTATGCGCTTTGACCGATAAAGATCTTCGTAGAATATGTAGGAGACAATATGAGCATCCAGGTTCCGCTATTGGTTATTGACCGGAGACGTGTCTCGGTCATGTCTACATAGTTCTCGAACCCATAGGGTCCGCACGCTTAACGTTTGATGACGACTTTGTATTATATGAGTTATGTGATTTGGTGACCGAATATTGTTCGGAGTCCCGGATGAGATCAGGGACATGACGAGGAGTCTCGAAATGGTCGAGACGTAAAGATCGATATATTGGACGACTATATTCGGACATCGGAAAGGTTCCGAGTGATTCGGGTATTTTCGAGAGTACCGGGGAGTTACGGGAATTCGTATTGGGCCTTAATGGGCTATACAGGAAAGGAGAGAAAGGCCTCAAAGGGTGGCCGCACCCCTCCCCATGGGCTGGTACGAATTGGACTAGGGAGGGGGCGCCCCCTTCCTTCCTTCTCCTTTTCCCTTCCCTTTCCTTCTCTCCTACTCCTACTACTTGGAAGGGCTCCTAGTTCTACTAGGAAAGGGGGAATCCTACTCCCGATGGGAGCAGGACTCCCCTAGGGCGCGCCATAGAGAGGGCCGGCCCTTCCCCTCCTCCACTCCTGTATATACGGGGGCAGGGGGCACCCCAAAGACACAACAATTGATCTCTTGATCTCTTAGCTATGTGCGGTGCCCCTCTCCACCATAATCCACCTCGGTCATATTGTAGCGGTGCTTAGGCGAAGCCCTGCATCAGTAGAACATCATCATCGTCACCATGCCGTCATGCTGATGGAACTCTCCCTCAAAGCTCGGCTGGATCGGAGTTCGAGGGACGTCTTCGAGTTGAACGTGTGCAGAACTCGGAGGTGCCGTGCGTTCGGTACTTGATCGGTCGGATCGTGAAGACGTATGACTACATCAACCGCGTTGTGCTAACGCTTCCGCTTTCGGTCTACGAGGGTACATGGACAACACTCTCCCCTCTCGTTGCTATGCATCACCACGATCTTGCATGTGCGTAGGAAAATTTTGAAATTACTACGTTCCCCAACAATGGCATCCGAGCCAGGTTTTATGCGTTGATGTAATATGCACGAGTAGAACACAAGTGAGTTGTGGGCGATACAAGTCATACTGCTTACCAGCATGTCACACTTTGGTTCGGCGGTATTGTTGGATGAAGCGTCCCGGACCGACATTACGCGTACGCTTACGCGAGACTGGTTTTACCGCCGTGCTATGCACACAGGTGACTAGCGGGTGTTAGTTTCTCCAACTTTAGTTTAACCGAGTGTGGCTACGCCCGGTCCTTGCGAAGGTTAAAACAACACCAACTTGACAAACTATCGTTGTGGTTTTGATGCGTAGGTAAGAACGGTTGTTGCTAAGCCCGTAGCAGCCACGTAAAACTTGCAACAACAAAGTAGAGGACGTCTAACTTGTTTTTGCAAGGCATGTTGTGATGTGATATGTTTATGACGTGATGAGATATAAGTTGTTGTATAAGATGATCATGTTTTGTTGAAGTTATCGGCAGCTGACAGAAGCCTTATGGTTGTCTCTTTATTGCATAAGATGCAAGTGCCAAATAATTGCTTTACTTTATCGCTATGCGATAGCAATAGTTGCAAGAGCAATAGTTGGCGAGACGACCATGTGACGGCACATTGATATAGATCAAGATGATAGAGATCATGGTGTCATGCCGGTGACGATGGAAATCATGACGATGCTTTGGAGATGGAGATCAAAGGCACAAGATGATGATGGCCATATCATGTCACATATTTTGATTGCATGTGATGTTTATCTTTTATGCATCTTGTCTTGCTTTGATTGACGGTAGCATTATAAGATGATCTCTCACTAAATTTCAAGATAATAAGTGTTCTCCCTAAGTATGCACCGTTGCCAAAGTTCGTCGTGCCCAGACACCATGTGATGATCGGGTGTGATAAGCTCTACGTCCATCTACAACGGGTGCAAGCCAGTTTTGCACACGCAGAATACTCAGGTTAAACTTGACGAACCTAGCATATGCAGATATGGCCTCGAAACACTGAGACCGAAAGGTCGAGCGTGAATCATATAGTAGATATGATCAACATAGTGATGTTCACCATTGAAAACTACTCCATTTCATGTGATGATCAGTTATGGTTTAGTTGATTTGGATCACGTGATCACTTAGAAGATTAGAGGGATGTCTTTCTAAGTGGGAGTTCTTAAGTAATATGATTAATTGAACTTAAATTTATCATGAACTTAGTCCTGGTAGTATTAGCATGTCTATGTTGTAGATCAATAGCTCGCATTTAGCTCCCCTGTTTTATTTTTGATATGTTCCTAGAGAAAACTAAGTTGAAAGATGGTAGCAATGATGCGGATTGGATCCGTGATCTGGGGTTTATCCTCATTGCTGCACAGAAGAATTATGTCCTTGATGCACCGCTAGGTGACAAACCTATTGCAGGAGCAGATGCAGATGTTATGAACGTTTGGCTAGCTCAATATGATGACTACTTGATAGTTTAGTGCACCATGCTTAAACGGCTTAGAATCGGGACTTCAAAGATGTTTTGAACGTCATGGACCATATGAGATGTTCCAGGAGTTGAAGTTAATATTTCAAGTAAATACCCGAGTTGAGAGATATGAAGTCTCCAACAAGTTCTATAGCTAAAAGATGGAGGAGAATAGCTCAAGCAGTGAGCATGTGCTCAGATTGTCTGGGTACTACAATCGCTTGAATCAAGTGGGAGTTAATCTTCCAGATAAAATAGTGATTGACAGAATTCTCTAGTCACCATCACCAAGTTAGTAGAACTTCGTGATGAACTATAGTATGCAAGGTATGATGAAAACGATTCCCGAGCTTTTCATGATGATGAAATCGATGAAGGTAGAAATCAAGAAAGAGCATCAAGTGTTGATGATTAACAAGACCACTAGTTTCAAGAAAAGGGCAAAGGGAAAGAAAGGGAACTTCAAGAAGAACGGCAAGCAAGTTGTTGCTCAAGTGAAGAAGCCCAAGTCTGGACCTAGGCCTGAGACTAAGTGTTTCTACTGCAAAGGGACTAGTCACTAAAAGCGGAACGGCCCCAAGTATTTGGCAGATAAGAAGGATGGCAAAGTGAACAATGCTATATTTGATATACATGTAATTGATGTGTACTTTACTAGTGTTTATAGCAACCCCTCGGTATTTGATACTGGTTCAGTTGCTAAGAATAGTAACTCAAAACGGGAGTTGCGGAATGAACAGAGACTAGTTAAGGGTGAAGTGACGATGTGTATTGGAAATGGTTCCAAGATTGATATGATCATCATCGCACACTCCCTATACTTTCGGGATTAGTGTTAAACCTAAAATAAATGTTATTTAGTGTTTGCGTTGAGCATGAATATGATTGGATCATGTTTATTGCAATACCGTTATTCATGTAAGTTAGAGAATAATTGTTGTTCTGTTTACATGAATAAAACCTTCTATGGTCATACACCCAATGAAAATGGTTTGTTGGATCTCGGTCGTAGTGATACACATATTCATAATATTGAAGCCAAAAGATGCAAAGTTAATAATGATAGTGCAACTTATTTGTGGCATTGCCGTTTAGGTCATATTGGTGTAAAGCGCATGAAGAAACTCCATGTTGATGGGATTTTGGAATCACTTGATTATGAATCATTTTGATGCTTGCGAACCATGCCTCATGGGCAAGATGACTAAGACTCCGTTCTCCGGAACAATGGAGCAAGCAACTGACTTATTGGAAATAATACATACTGATGTATGCAGTCCGATGAATGTTGAGGCTCGCGGTGGGTATCGTTATTTTCTGACCTTCACAGATGATTTGAGCAGATATGGGTATATCTACTTGATGAAACATAAGTCTGAAACATTTGAAAAGTTCAAAAAACTTCAGAGTGAAGTGGAAAATCATCGTGACAAGAAAATAAAGTTTCTACGATCTGATTGCAGAGACAAATATTTGAGTTACGAGTTTGGTCTTCAATTAAAACAATGTGGAATAGTTTCACAAAATCGTGCCACCTGGAACACCACAGCATAATGGTGTGTCCGAATGTCATAACCGTACTATTATTGGATATAGTGCAATCTATGATGTTTCTTACCGATTAACCACTATAGTTTTGAGGTTATGCATTAGAGACAGCTACATTCACGTTAAATAGGGCACCATCTAAATCCGTTGAGATGACACTGTATGAACTATGGTTTGGCAAGAAACCTAAGCTGTCGTTTCTTAAAGTTTGAGGTTGCAATGCTTATGTGAAAAAATTTCAACCTGATAAGCTCAAACCCAAATCGGAGAAGTGCGTCTTCATAGGATACCCAAAAGAAAATGTTGGGTACACCTTCTATCACAGATCTGAAGGCAAGATATTCATTGCTGAGAATGGATCCTTTCTAGAGAAGGAGTTTCTCTCGAAAGAAGTGAGTGGGGGAAGTAGAACTTGATGAGGTAACTGTACCTGCTCCCTTATTGGAAAGTAGTTCACCACAGAAATCTGTTCCTGTGACTACTACACCAATTAGTGAGGAAGCTAATGATGATGATCATGTAACTTCAGATCAAGTTACTACCGAACCTCATAGGTAAACCAGAGTGAGATCCGCACCAGAGTGGTACGGTAATCCTATTCTGGAGGTCATGTTACTTGACCATGACGAACCTACGAACTATGAGGAAGCGATGATGAGCCCAGATTCTGTGAAATGGCTTGAGGCCATGAAATCTGAGATGAGATCCATGTATAAGAACAAAGTGTGGACTTTTATTGACTTGCCCAAAGATCCGCGAGCCATTGAGATTAAATGGGTCTTCAAGAGGAAGACGGACGCTGATAGTAGTGTTACTATCTACAAAGCTAGAATTGTCGCAAAAAGGTTTTTGACAAGTTCAAGGTGTTGACTACAATGAGAATTTCTCACTCGTATCTATGCTTAAGTCTGTCCGAATCATGTTAGCAATTGCCACATTTTATAAAATCTGACAAATGGATAAACAAAACTACATTCCTTAATGGACTTATTAAAGAAGAGTTGTATATGATGCAACAAGAAAGTTTTGTCAATCCTAAAGGTGCTAACAAAATATGCAAGCTCCAGCGATCCATCTACGGACTGGTGCAAGCATCTCGGAGTTGGAATATACGCTTTGATAAGTTGATCAAAGCATATAGTTTTATACAGACTTGCAGTGAATCCTGTATTTACAAGAAAGTGAGTGGGAGCACTACAGTGTTTCTGATAAGTATATGTGAATGACATATTGTTGATCGGAGATAATGTAGAATTATTCTACAAAGCATAAAGGAGTGTTTGAAAGGAGTTTTTCAAAGAAAGACCTCGGTGAAGCTGCTTACATATTGAGCATCAAGATCTAAGAGATAGATCAAGACGCTTAATAAGTTTTTCAATAAGTACATACCTTGACAAGATTTTGAAGTAGTTCAAAATGGAACAGTCAAAGAAAGAGTTCTTGCCTGTGTTACAAGGTGTGAAACTGAGTAAGACTCAAAACCCGACCACGGCAGAAGATAGAGAGATAATCAAAGTCATTCCCTATGCCTCAGCCATAGGTTCTATAAAGTATGACATGTTGTGTACCAGACCTATTGTATACCCTGCCCTGTGTTTGGCAAGGGAGTATAATAGTGATCTAGGAGTAGATCACTGGACATTGGTCAAAATTATCCTTAGTGGAATAAGGATATGTTTCTCAATTATGGAGGTGACAAAAGGTTCGTCGTAAAGGGTTACATCGATGCAAGTTATGACACTGATCCAGATGACTCAAAGTCTCAATCTGGATACATATTGAAAGTGGGAGCAATTAGCTAGAGTAGCTCCGTGCAGAGCATTGTTGACACAGAAATTTGCAAAATACATACGGATCTGAATGTGGCAGACCCATTGACTAAACTTCCCTCACAAGCAAAACATGATCACACCTTAGTAATCCTTGGGTATTAATCACATAGCAATGTGAACTAGATTATTGACTCTAGTAAACCCTTTGGGTGTTGGTCACATGACAATGTGAACTATGGGTGTTAATCACATGGTGTTAAATCACATGGCGATGTGAACTAGATTATTAACTCTAGTGCAAGTGGGAGACTGAAGGAAATATGCCCTAGAGGCAATAATAAAGTTATTATTTATTTCCTTATATCATGATAAATGTTTATTATTCATGCTAGAATTGTATTAACCGGAAACATAATACATGTGTGAATACATAGACAAACAGTATGTCACTAGTATGCCTCTACTTGACTAGCTCGTTGAATCAAAGATGGTTAAGTTTCCTAGCCATAGACATGAGTTGTCATTTGATTAACGGGGTCACATCATTAGAGAATGATGTGATTCACTTGACCCATTCCGTTAGCATAGCACTTGATCGTTTAGATTGTTGCTATTGCTTTCTTCATGACTTATACGTGTTCCTATGACTATGACATTATGCAACTCCCGTTTACCGGAGGAACACTTTTTGTGCTACGAAACGTCACAACGTAACTGGGTGATTATAAAGGTGCTCTACAGGTGTCTCCGAAGGTACTTGTTGGGTTGGCATATTTCGAGATTAGGATTTGTCACTCCGATTGTCGGAGAGGTATCTCTGGGCCCACTTGGTAATGCACATCAATATAAGCCTTGCAAGCATTGCAACTAATGAGTTAGTTGCGGGATGATGTGTTACGGAACGAGTAAAGAGACTTGCCGGTAACGAGATTGAACTAGGTATTGAGATACCGATGGTCGAATCTCGGGCAAGTAACATACCGATGACAAAGGGAACAACGTATGTTGTTATGCAGTATGACCGATAAAGATCTTTGTAGAATATGTAGGAGCCAATATGAGCATCCAGGTTCCGCTATTGGTTATTGACCGGAGACGTGTCTCGGTCATGTCTACATAGTTCTCGAACCCGTAGTCCGCACGCTTAAAGTTCGATGACGGTTATATTATGAGTTTATGTGTTTTGATGTACCGAAGGAGTTCGGAGTCCCGGATGAGATCGGGGACATGACATGGAGTCTCGAAATGGTCGAGACGTAAAGATCGATATATTGGACGACTATATTCGGACATCGGAAAGGTTCCGAGTGATTCAGGTATTTTCGGGAGTACCGGGGAGTTACAGGAATTCGTATTGGGCCTTAATGGGCCATACAGGAAAGGAGAGAAAGGCCTCAAAGGGTGGCCGCACCCCTCCCCATGGGCTGGTACGAATTGGACTAGGGAGGGGGGGCGCCCCCTTCCTTCCTTCTCCTTTTCCCTTCCCTTTCCTTCTCTCCTACTCCTACTACTTGGAAGGGCTCCTAGTTCTACTAGGAAAGGGGGAATCCTACTCCCGGTGGGAGTAGGACTCCCCTAGGGCGCGCCATAGAGAGGGCCGGCCCTCCCCCTCCTCCACTCCTTTATATACGGGGGCAGGGGGTACCTCAAAGACACAACAATTGATCTCTTGATCTCTTAGCTATGTGCGGTGCCCCTCTCCACCATAATCCACCTCGGTCATATCGTAGCGGTGCTTAGGCGAAGCCCTGCGTCGGTAGAACATCATCATCGTCACCATGTCGTCATGCTGACGGAACTCTCCCTCAAAGCTCGGCTAGATCGGAGTTCGAGGGACGTCTTCGAGTTGAACGTGTGCAGAACTCGGAGGTGCCGTGCGTTCGGTACTTGATCGGCCGGATCGTGAAGACGTACGACTACATCAACCGCGTTGTGCTAACGCTTCCGCTTTCGGTCTACGAGGGTACGTGGACAACACTCTCCCCTCTCGTTATGCATCACCATGATCTTGCGTGTGCGTAGGAAATTTTTGAAATTACTACGTTCCCCAACAATATCATCTCATGCTTCACTTATATTATTTTGAGAGATGAAAATTGTGAAGAAATATTTGTGCTGTTGTTCTTCACTTAAATTTGTTTGAGAGCTTGTTTTAAGCAATGGTAATATATGAAACTACTCCCAAAGTGATAGATATTCAAGTGGGATAACAAAAACTATCATGAAGATCATTGGATATTAAAACTTGATTCCTTGCAATAGTTTCGCGATATGGATATAGTAATATGTGAGTCATGTTAGTGAGTAATTATGCCTTAGTAAGAATATTGGTGTTAAGGTTTGTGATTCCCTATGCAAGTACAAAAGTTAATAGTTATGCAATGAAGTTAATCCTACTTGTGGTGCATTATTCATTGTTAGTTATGTTTAATGATCGTTTATGATCATTTTCGTTTCTTGGTTCATTGCTTCTCAATCTATTTGCTAGCCTTCCCTTGTACTAAGCGGGAATACTGCTTGTGCATCCAAATTCCTTAAACCAAGTTGTGCCAAATGAGTCCACCATACCTACCTATATGATGTATTTCCATGTCGTTCCAAGTAAATTTGTATGTGCCAACTCTAATTTTCAAAATGAATTTCCATTTTGTGTGCCCGTACAGCTCATGAAGGGGCAGGGGGTTGCCAATATTTTTCATGCTAGATATGTTATTCTGAAGATGAGTGTTCATTCACTTGTCATTGCACGAGAGTGTGGCTGGTAATAGGGATGCCCAGCCCCAAAATGAAAAAGAAATTTACTTTATGTTGTCAAATAATAAATTCCTTGGAAAGTGTTAGTATGGAAGGCACCCATGGATACGGCTAGCCATGGATTGTGAAAGAATGGTGGAAAAAGGAATAAACTTTATTTTATGTTTGGGAACCGCTTATGATGTATCTAGCATAGAAATTAATGGGAATTCTCGGTCGTTTTCGTTGATGGGAAAAGCATGCCTCTCAAAACAATTTTATCTCTCAATTTAAGCTTTGAGCTTTGGCACCTCTACAAAGCTCTGCTTCCCTCTATGAAGGGCTTATCTATTTACTTTTATGCAATTTTTATTTATTGAGTCTTCATCTTCTCTTATAAAGCACCAACTAGGGAGCACTATTATGATACTTGTGCATTGGATGTAGCTAATATTTGACCGTGTTTCATCAATGGATCAATGATTGAGCATAATTGGCTAGGGACAGCTTTCTTTAGTGTTGATATTTTGAAAGACATATGGTTGCTTGTTGATATGCTTGAGTATTGAGGTATTCATGTAAAATTATAGACTACTGCTTTGAATCATCTAAAGTCCAAATGTCCATGCTATGAAAGAAGAGAATATGTGATGAATATGATGGGTAGCATTCCACTTCAAAAATTATGTTTTTATCATTTATGGGGAAGAGCAGGAATTAAGCTTGGGGATGTTGATACGTATCCAACGCATCTATAATTTTTTATTGTTCAATTTGATTAAAGTATCATTCTTGGATGTTTTATACTCATTTAGTAGCAACTTTATATCATTTTTTGGGACTAGCCTATTGACATAGTGCCCAGTGCCAGTTGTTGTTTTCTTCTTGTTTTTTACTTTGCATAATATCAATATCAAACGAAGTCCAAATGCCATGAAACTTTTTGGGGTTTTTTTTTCTAGACAAAAGACACCCAGGGAGCCAAAGAAGTGCACCAGAGGAGGCCCGTGGGGCCTACTAGGCACCAGGGTGCACCAGAAGGCCCAGGCGCACCCTGGTGGGTAGTGGGGCCCATGGGAGGCTTCTCCACCGACCTTCACCTCTATAAATACTCTAAAATCCCAAAAACTCTAGGGGAGTCGACGAAACACAATTCCAGTCGCCGCAAGTTCCAGAACCACGAGATCTAATCTAGAGGTCTTCTCTGGCACTCTGCTGAAGGGGTCAACGATCACGGAGGGGTTCTTCATCATCACCCTTGCCCCTCCGATGATGCATGAGTAGTTTACCATAGAACTACAGGTTCTTAGGCAGTAGCTAGGTGGCTTATTCTCTCTTTTTGATCTTCAATACAATGTTCTCCTCAATGTTGTTGGAGATCTATTTGATGTAATGACTTTTTGCGGTGTGTTTGTCAGGATCCGATGAATTGCGAGTTTATGATCATATCTATCTATGAATATTATTTGAGTCTTTGTTAAACTCTTGTACACATGATTATCATAGCCTCATATTTCTTCTCCGAAACTTTGGTTTGGTTTGGCCAACTAGATTGATTTTCTTGCCATGGGAAGAGGTGCTTTGTGATGGGTTCGATCTTGCGGTGCTCAATCTTAGTGACAGAAGGTGACATGGCATGCATGTGTCATTGCCATAAGGATAAAAAGATGGGGTCTATTCCTACATGAATAGATCTTGTCTACATCATGTCATCGTTCTTATTGCATTACTTTGTTTTCCATGAACTTAATACACTAGATGCATGTTGGATAGCGGTCGACGTGTGGAGTAATAGTAGTAGATGTAGGCAGGAATTGGTTTTCTAATCTTGGACGTGATGCCTATATACATGATCATTGCCTTGGATATCGTCATAATTATTTGCTCTTCTGTCAATTGCCCAACAGTAATTTGTTTACCCACCGTATGTTATTTTCTTGAGAGAAGCCTCTAGTTAAATCTACGACCCTCAACTCTATTTCCTATCATATTAAAACCAATAATACCTTGCTGCACTTTTTTGCTAGATCTATTTATCCAATCCTATACAATTTAATCTATCTCAATACCGAGGAGGGATTGACAACCCCTCTTACGCATTGGGTTGTAAGTTTGCGTTGTTTGCGTGCAGGTGTTGTTTAAATAGTGTTACTTGGTTCTCCTACCGGATTGATAACCTTGGTTTCATAACTGAGGGAAATACTTACCATTTTTGTGCTACATCATCCTCTCCTCTTCGGGGAATTACTAATGCAGATACAAGCAATCAACAAACAAGCACCAGTGATCAACGTGTTAACTGGGGGACAACAGTCAAAATGAGGACATGATACTGGTTCAGATGAGGAACAGGAAAACAAACAACCTGACCAAGAAAAGTGTGTGAAAATATATTTGCAGGCTATGGAATATAATAGTGTGAATACCATATCTATCTTAATATCCATTAGATAGAGACAAGTTGTAGCATTAGTAGACTTTTGTAGTAATTCTACTTTTATGAACATTAAATTTGCACTAAAAACTTCATGTACTATATTGAAGGATAAGACTAGAGAAGTTGCAGTAGCTAGGGAGGCAAATTATGGTCTGGAGCTTACATTCCTAAAACTGTATTTACAGTGGCTCAAGTATTTTTTTTTGAAATTTTCAGAATTTTGGAAATACCTGGTCATGATCTAGTTTTGGGTTGGGACTGGTTGGCCAAACACAGTCCAACATCATTTGATCATATTCACAAATCAATAACTATAGTTAAAGAATGGAAATACCATGTCACTATTCCGGCCTATGAGACTATAGCTGATGCAACTGAAATAGGTGAGTTGCTCAAATTGCTGAATGAAGGAGCATCAGGGGATGTGTTACACCTAATCAATGACAATACTTCACCTTCCAAAAACAACAAGCATGAAGTTCTCGATTTAGTTACTGAATTATTAAACCGATTTCCTCAAATATTTGTAGAACCAGAGTGGTTACCTCCAGTGAGAGCTTTTGACCATGAAATTCCATTGAAACTAAAGCAATTCCTCCATATATGTATTCCACACCTTATAGAATTCCTCACAAGCATAGGAATGAGATGAAACACCAAGTAAATAAATTGCTACAGTCAAAAGTGATTGGAGAATGCCAAATTCCATATGCTACACTGGCAATTTTAGTTGGCAAGAAAGACAAGACATTGAGACTGTGTCAAGATTTTAGAAAGCTAAATGTTTTCACTACAAAGAAAAAATTCCAATACCATAATAGAAGATCTATTGGATGAACTTGGGGGAAAATATTTCACTAAGCCACACCTAAGACCTGGGCATCATCAAACTAGAATGAGTGAAAATGCATACAAAGGACTGCTTTCATTGCACATTTTGTACATTTTGAATACCTTGTGATGCCTTTTGGATTGTCCAATGCACCTGGTACATTCCAAGCTCTTATCAACATCATCTCAAGAAGTTTGCAATAGTCTTCTTTGATAACATATTAGTATATATTAAGAGCACTTGGAACATCTGAAAACAATACTTACTATTCTCAACAAGGAGAAACTATCAGTCAAATTGTCTAGGTGCCCATTTACAGTTAATCAGGTGGACTACCCGTGGCACATAATTTCTGGAGAGGGGGTTTGTACTGACCCAGCAAATTATTTGGTGTATCTGATTGGCCCACACCTAGTACAGTTACACAATTAAGAGGATTTTTAGGCCTATATGGCTATTACAGAAGGTTTGTGAAAGATTTTGGTGTGAATGCTAGACCACTACATGATATACTTAGAAATGACAACTTTGTCAAGACACAGTTGCAAGAAGATGCTTTTAATGCACTAAAGCAAGCCTTAATTGCAACAAAATGTATTGGCCTTACCAAAATTTTATATTACTTTTCATTTTGGAAAGCCTTTGGAATTGGTTTGGGTGCAGTAATTATGCAAAAGGGTGGGGCCATTTCTTATTATAGTTCTACATTGTGTCCTACGAATGCAACACTGTCCACTTATGAAAAATAGGCACCAACAATTATAGAAGTTCTCAAAAGGTGGAGGCATTACTTTGTTGGGCACAAATTAATTATCAAAACTACTCACCAAAGCTTGATGTTTATGAATGATCATAATATTAACACTGAAATTCAACACAAGCTCATGCTTAAGTTGCTCGAGTTTGATTTTCTAGAATATAAGAAAGGCAAGGATAATATTGTGGCAGATGCCCTATCTAGGAAATATTCACTTCATGCAATCTCTCTAGTCACTCCCAAATGGATAGCAGAAATGGAGCAATCTTATGAAATGGACCCCAAGAATAAAAACCTCTTGGAAAAACTACTTCTAGATCCTAATTATATTAACCAACTTGATGTTTTGCACAATGGATTAATCAGGCATAAGGGGAGCATTTATATTGGGGATGAAAAAAACCTCAAGACCAAGTTATGGACTGCCCTACACTCATCATCCTTAGGTAGTAATTCAGGCAGGAAAGTCGCTTGTCACACGATAAAAAAATTACTGGCCTGGTCTCGAGTTTGACATGGACAAATTGGTTACTATGTACCCTATTTGCCGAAAGAACAAGGGAAAATACTGCCACTACCCAAGTTTATTAGATCCTCTCCACATTCCTGACATGGGTTGGACTCATTTGAGTGAAGGATTGCCTAAATCTCATTGAAATGATGTGATTTTTATGGTTGTGGATAGACTAACTAAGTTTACCCATTTTATTCCATTACCAGACCCATTCACTATGCAAATAGTGGCTCAAGCTTTCATTGATAATGTTATCAGACTGCATGGACCTTCCATTGCTATTGTATCCAACAAGATATAATTTTCACAAGTAAGTTGTGGAAAGACATATTCAATGCTCTTGAAATTGAGCTGCGTTACAGGCTAGCCTATATATCATCCCCAATCAGATGGCCAAACAGAAAGAGTCAATAGGTGTATTGAGAACAATTTAAGATGTATGGCTTCTACTCAACCTAAACAGTGGGTACAATAGTTGTTACCACTCCTCTTTATATAAAACTTCTTCTGAAGAACTATATGGATACCCGCCTCCTCAAGTTAGTGAGTTTGCAAACCATGACAATGCTGCTCAAGAGTTCCAGCCTAACTGACAAAAACCTTTAACAACCCTAAAGGAAAATCACCGCAAAGCGCGGCAAAGAATGAAGAAGTTTGCTGACCGAAAAAGAGTGGAAAGAAAAATTCCAAGTGGGAGACATGGTTTATTTGAAGATGTAGCCATGTCTAAATGTGTTTGTTTTAAAATCACACATTAAACTGGAGAGCAAGTTTTATGGACCATTCCATGGAGTGGGAAATGTGGCTTATCATTTGCTCCAGCAAATGCAGGGATTCGCCCAGTGTTTCACATTAGTGAGCTCAAACGACACGTTGGACCAACAACATTTCCATGTGCAGATTTGTCTTTGGTTAATGTTGATAGTTGCATCAAGACCAAACCTGTGCTAGTTTTACAAACTCATCAGACACCCCGCAACAACTTGCCCGTGGTACAATGGTAAGTTCAATGGGGGAATTTCCATCTAGAAGATTCAACAAAGGAAGATGCTAACTTTATGAAGCACACAACTCATGCTTTCTTCAAGCAAGTGGAAGGTTGGTGTAATCAGTCATAAAAGCTTCTTGAGGACAAGATCGTGCTCAAAAGGGGAAATTGTCAAGAATGTTTAGCCCAATGGGCGGTACAAATCAAGTTGGGTTATGAAGATCCAACGGCCCACATTCGATCGCTTATTTACGGTATCATTTCACCATTTACTTACTATTGTTTATCTTTTACCATTGTCGAGATATATGAGTCGTTGCCGAGTGCCTATAACTCATTCCCCATTTCAGAGAAAATTCTTTCATACTATAAACATAAATCTAGTAGTAGAAATGGATATTCGCTGGTATATCTTGTTTTCCTGATCTAGATTGAAACCCTAGATCAACTTCATCCCCAAATACCTCGATCCGCAACTTTGGGGCATGACATCTTATACCACTGCAACTTATAGTGGCATTGATAACTTGGAATGTTAGTAATTTCTTCAGCCTAACAACAATCTACATATAAATTAAATGTGCCAATCTATATAATAAAGTGAATGGTCAATTTATTTGTAGTATGTCATTGAATCCTTGGATTACTAGCATGATTTAGTGGTGTTTTTCAAGCACGTAGTATTATCGAGTCACGTCATCATGCTGTAGAAACAAAACTATATTCCCCGCAAAAAATGGAAATGTATGTTGCACTCTTTGCTCACATGCAATGCAGGTATAGAATATTGCTACATTACAAAATAGAAGTACTTTAAATTTAGATCATCTCTTCATACATAATTCATATAAGATTAATCTTTAATTTCCCGGAGCAACACACTATGTAACTAAATAGGGAGACACAGTCATCTATTTCTCTCGACATGTAAACATATCATCTTAAGATGGAACCATGCATAAGAAGAGACCCACATCAACATGTGACCATGCATGTGAAAAGGCCCACGTCAAAAGGATTTTTATTTTATTATGATACTTATATTCAATAATTTTTGAAATACAATGATTAGATACCACTAGTGCAAGCGGGTCCTATACAAACGGTTTTTGTCCCCTTTCCATGACATAGTTTTAAACCGTTGCCTTGCCTGTGTGTGGGATAGGGGGTCCATCCCACACGACTCAGAAAATCATCGGTGCTAGCTCCTCTGGTCACACACGCGGTGCAAAAAGAGCTCGTGTGCGATCGGGTGAGCCATCACAAATAATTATACGGGCCCAATTGTGTGAGATGTTCTTAGCACCCCACACATTTAATCTCGAACAAATGTTTCCGTTTGTATGGTACATCACACACAATTGTCCGCACCACGTTGTCTGTGGTAGGGGTGGCCATCACAGACGATACTTATAATTGTATCATTTGCGTTATTGAATACATCACGCACATTTCCTAGAAGAAACTGTATGGCATAGAGCTTTCCATCACACACACTTTTAATGTGGAAACGTTTGTGCAAGGTGGACTAATGCAAACAATTGTCAGGAGGAAGCCGTGTGTGATTGTTCATTGATCCAACACGCCTACTTTCTAGATAATGTGTGGGTTGTTTGAGGTCACTAGTGCAGCGACGTGCTATACAAACGGTTTTTACCCCCTTTTCCATGATAGAGTTTCAAACCATCGCCTTGCATGTGTGTGCGGGGGGTCCATCCCACACAACCAAGAAAACCGTCGGGGATAGGGAGTAGGAATGCATATGTTTTGCAGAACTAAGCACATGTGATGCCCGCATCTATCCCAAACCATTGTCGTCACACAATTATTTGTGATATACTCCCTCCATTTTAGAATATAAGGTGTATTGATTTCCCTGCAAGTCAACCATTTAAATGTTTGACCAAGATTATAGAATGAAGTAACAACATCTGCAATACCTAATAGATAAAATATGAAACTACTTTTCATGATGGATCAAATGATATAAATTTCATATTATGGCTATTGATATATTTTTCTAAAAACTCGGCCAAACACGCACTAGTTTGACTTTTCATAAAACAAATGCACCTTATATAAATGAACGGAGGGAGTATCGAATATCCCAAACGCTCCATCCTTGCTACTCGTGTGTGATGGCATTACCATCATACACGCTATTCTATGCTACAACATTTACGATGCGCTCCCCATCACAAACGGTTCACGATTGTAAAGCATGTATGATAAGGAGACTATCACACACATTCACTTTTCCTGAACCGTATGTGATATATAATTAAGAAGATAAGTTAATAGTCATACATGTGTCAGATGAGTTTAGGAAACGTCCGACTGTCGTACTAGTGTTGGATGGGATAAATATCACACACGCTATTCCGGGGTACAACGCTTACGATGCGTACGACATCAAAACAGTTCATGATTGTATAGTGTGTACGATAAGGCGACTATCGCAAACATTTAGTTTGGTCATACCGTTTGTGATATTATTTGACATCACACACGCTTTGCAAATGGCAATTGTGTTCATGGTCGCACACATTTTCTCTTTATGAAACATGTCGGATTATGAGGTATATCACACACATTGTGCTTTACAGACTGTGTGCGATGTAATGACCTGCAGAGTGTAATTTCTCCCTAATTTAATTGCTGCAATTTAAATTTGTACATAAATTTCCTTTGAAAGTAAGGAATACCTTATTTCATATCCATCAGGTTCAACAACCAATGCATTATTCAATTGGCAGGTACATATGTTCACGAATTACATCAAAAAAAATTACATAAGCACCAAATAAAGAATGATGAACTAGGTTTGTATACTTGTATTAATGACGGTGAAGAAAGAGGAGAAAGACATTCTAGTTGTTGTACAAGGTGAAGCGGAATGGACATATTGTGCCCTCCACCATGTTGAATTTACGCATGACTCTAGTCCAACCCCTTGTGATAGCCGACCGCCCATCCTTCATTATCTTCGTGAGGACTTCTAGATAGTCACTGTAATCTGGTAGAAATACTTTAACCTTTGCATATCCACTAATCATGTAGTTTGAGAGGTAATCTTGAGTAAACTGCTTCAGGGACCGTTGAAAGGAAAAAAGATTCAGACATTGCCATCTAACAACTCATTATGGGCAGTAAAAAGAAGGCTACAGAGTTCTTACTTACCATCGTGTAGTTCATTAATTGTTGTCTTGGATAAAGTGTAAATAAATAGTTTAATTGCCATATTTTGACCCATTTTACCAAAAAAAATCAGTTTCCTCACTTGATGCTAGTTCATGAATATCTCATTGCCTCATACACAAAAAGGGTCGAAGCTCGGATATTTACCAATGACATATGTACCTACAAGCACCAAGTTAATATTAGAAGCTAAACTGCAATTGCACAACGATGTATTACAACACTCCCTCCATCCCATTATATAAGATCTTATTATATCCAATATACTCACATATTGGATGAATTAACATCTTATATTATGGGGCAGAGGGAGTATATATAAGCCATGGGATGAAACTAACATCGATGGAAAACAATAGTCGTTCCTAATATTGTCCTGTGTAAGTACATTGAAAGGCATGTTAAGCACAACGAGCTAAACATCAACCAAAAATACCCATGGTAGACAACATAATCTCCAAAGGTTAGCTTGAGTGTGTAGGTTTAAGCACGCTAGTTAAGCAAAAAAGAAGTTAAAAGTGTGTTAACTGCAAAAGGCCTAACATTTAACAACAACCAAATATAGTCATTCGAACTAGTATTGTGCAAGTTTAAGTACACAAGTTAGTGTGAAATAAAAATGGAAAGGTGTGTTAACTACTACAGGCTTAACAACAACCAAATAAGGTCATTTATAATGGTATTGTTGAAACTGGTATTCACGAAATTGAACTGCACAGTTCATACTTGCACATATAGAACATCACATTTGTGAATAACTGAAATAAACAAGGCATACTCTGAACAACAAATATATTAATTGAAACTAGACATATGCTAACTACAAACAGCCGAGCAACCAAAAACCATTAAAAGAGGCATATGCTCACGACAACAGGCTTAACTACAAGAAATATATTCATTCATAGTGGTATTATTAAAATTGCATAGAACATAGCTTGTGCTTAAACATCAAATTGTATAATTGGACATCACAATGTGAAAAAATAGGGGTCGTATTACCTATAACAGGCTTAACAAGAAACAAATATGGTCATTGAACTGCTATTGATGAAATTATATTGCACAGTAAATAGTTGCACATATAGAGCATCCCATTGTGAATAAATGAAACAAATAAGGCGTACTGTAAACAACCAAATATAGCAATGAAAATTGGACATATGGTCACTATAAAAGGGGCTCAAAAAAACAAATCATGTATTCCCTCCTTTGAAGAAGCACGACAAAACAAATCAGGGCTTTCTTCACTTGTCACAGATAGGCTCCTTCCCATTGGAAGAGCATGAACTCTCGGTGTGCTCCATGTTGATACGTCCATTTTGCATCATGTTTTCCTATTGATATTTATTGTATTTTGGACTGTTATTTCACTTTATGATACTATTCTTATGCCTTTTCTCTCTTATTTTGCAAGATTCACATGAAGAGGGAGATTGCCGGCAGCTGGAATTCTGGACCGGAAAGGGGTGCAACAGAGATAGCTATTCTGCATACCTCCAAATGACCTGAAAATTTTACGGAGAATTATTTTGGAATATATAAAAAATATTGGTGAAAGAGTTACCAGAAGTGAACCCACCAGGTAGCCACAAGCATGGGGGGCACCCCCCGAGCTTGTGGAGCCCCTGGCAGGCCTCCGAGGCCCATCTTCTCCTATATGGTACCATTTTTCCTAGAAAAATCAGAAGAAAACTTTCGGGATGAAGCGCCGCCTCTGTTGGAAAAGGCAGTGCCTAGGAGGCTCTTAGGCACGCCTAGGCGCTAGGCAATGGCCAAACGCCTTGCCTAGGGCATAAATGGAGGTCTAGGCAGGGCAAGTAAGGAATTGTCTACCCAAGCAAGAAATCATGCAACATACTATACTGATATGCCAAATGGGTTAGATTCCAATGGCCGTAGATGGTAATTAACTTATTTATATGTCCTAAACTAATATCAACACCCATATAATAAATCACAAATATACTACGAGTAAAAACTATATTACCGCCTAGGCCGCGCCTAGGGCGCTTAGGCGCCGCCTAGGCACTAGGCGAAGGCCAACCGCCTCACTTATGCCTACCGCTTTTTCCAACCTTGAGCGCCACCGTCTCGAGGTGGAACCTGGGTAGGAGCACTTTTGCTCTCCGACGGAGCGATTCCACCGGTGACACTTCTCTCCGAGAGGGGGAAATCTAA
Source organism: Triticum urartu (assembly GCF_056163025.1). Lineage (NCBI taxonomy): Eukaryota > Viridiplantae > Streptophyta > Magnoliopsida > Poales > Poaceae > Triticum > Triticum urartu. Next base: position 618,109,519 of record NC_141874.1, on the reverse strand, counting down.
GCCATCGACATCACCAACAACCCTCTCATCATGGGAGGACCAATCTTCATCAACATCTTCACTAGCACCATCTCATCTCAAACCCTAGTTCATCTCTTGTATTCAATCTCTGTCTCAAAACCTTAGATTGGTACCTGTGGGATGCTAGTAGTGTTGATTACATCTTGTAGTTGATGCTAGTTGATTTATTTGGTGGAAGATTATATGTTCAGATCCTCGATGATATTCAATACCCCTCCGATCTTGAACATGAATATGATTTGTGAGTAGTTACTTTTGTTCTTGAGGACATCAGAGAAGTCTTGTCATAAGTAATCATGTGAATTTTGTACTCGATTGATATTTTGATGATATGTATGTTGTTGCTTCCTTTAGTGATGTCATGTGAACGTCAACTACATGACACCTCACCATACTTAGGCCTAAGGGAAGGCATTGTGCAGTATAGTAAATAGATGATGGGTTGCTAGAGTGATAGAAGCTTAAACCCTAGTTTATGCGTTATTCCGTAAGGGGCTAATTTGGATCCATATGTTTCATGCTATGGTTACATTATCTTAATTCTTCTTTAGTAGTTGCAGATGCTTGCGAGAGGGGGTAATCATAAGCGGGAGGCTTGTTCAAGTAAGAGCAGCACCCAAGCAACGGCCCACCCACATATCTAAAGTGTATGAGAATGCCGCTGAAGTGCGCCATCAGAGGGAGTGACGACGCCGGGGCTGGTGAAGCACCTGAGCACCACATGAAGCTGGGCATGGAGGTTGCCGTCGCCGTCGACGAGGTCTCGCACAAGCAGCAGCGTGGCCTTGACGTTGTCGCCACCGTCATGCTTCCCCAGCCATAGCTGGAGGTCCACAGCGACTCCGGCGACCACTCCAGCGATGACTCCGTCGACGACGGAGAACTGCTTAGTCATCTATACCCATTTTTGTGGCTAGTCATGCCTCCCCCTTTTTGCAATAGAAATCATATGGTTATATTCTTTCAATCCATGAAATCAGGGTAAAATTCGTTAAATCTGTGTAGTGTATTGATTGTTTGAATGGTACAAATGATAAGTGTTGTTGATAAGTGAGATATGTACAAATGATCATGCTAATAATCCGTCTAGGGTTAGTATAATTGTTTGTTCTGTACAAATTATTTTTGCTGATATCCGACTAGGGTTAGTGTTTCTACTAATAATTTGTTGCCTGTTCTTGAGAATTGATGTTGAATGTCCTACATATATGTTTGTGCCAAACAATTCCAGATGTATATGTACATAGATGATTGTGCTAAAAATCGAACCAAAATCTTGCGAATAATCCATCCAGGGTTAGTGATTAATTGTTTATCCTATACAAATAATTTTTTGCTAATAATTCTACTAGGGTTAGTGTTCGTGCTAATAATTCATAGCTAGATCTTGATAATTGATTTTGAATGTCTATATATATGTTTGTGCCAAAAAAATCTAGATTGGTATGTAAATATATGATTGTGCTAGAAAAAATCAAACCAAAAACTTTGTATCTATCTAGAAAAACCACCATCAAATCCTATTCCTACTTTTCGGCATGTAATTGGCTTGATGCCAAATTTTGACAACTGCCAAATGTTGGCTAGAGATTAGTTGCATACCAATTTTCATTGACAATCTCACAAAAGGTTGCCAAGTGTTGGCAACTTTTAATTTTGCCAAATATTGGTAACAAACCAATCAACCTCTTAATTTTGTTGCACTAAGTTGTGTGCTCTCAATTTATGCATTTCTTTCATCATGATCACTTGATGATTTAGGGTTCACGCCATCACAGGATATATTATGTTTCATAAATTTTGCCTGCTGAATTCGCATTATAAAATATATTGACGCCACATTTTTACTATATATATAGATCCTATCTGACGATGTCGACGGCGAGGATGAAGATGGCCAGAGAAGGTTCAAGAAGCAAAGGGCTCTAAACAATTTTTATATAAAAATAGGATTCCATTGCTACAAACCAAAGGGCTCTAAAAGTTTTTTTTTCTTATAGAAATCATATCCTATGAAATTCTTATAAAATTCTTCCAAACCAGAGGAGGCATCGGTCTTCAAATTAAGCTGCACGTAGTGCCTTAGATTTATCCCTTTAGTGGTTGTATCAAATTAGGGTGACAACTAGATGCAAAATTAACATGCTTTACAATCTGTGTGTGCTGTTTTCCATGTTTCGGAGAGACAGAGGGAATCGCCTCCCTAGCAAGTATCTTCTTTTTTGTAGGCACGTTAGTCCAAGTAGTAGTAGTAACTAGCAAGTCTTTAGTCTATGTTTATAGAGTGGACCAGCTTGAGCCGAATAAGCTACAGTAGCACTGATTGGGTTGCTTCATCGCTGCTTTACCCGCTTGTGCCACTCTGAGCTCTCTCACTTCCATTTCTGCACACTACCACAAAAACAAAGCTGTGGCTATTGCTCCAGAAACATGCCAGATGGATGGATAACCACGGTGCTGATCCATCCGAATTTAGGAACAAAAGTGCTGCTTAATAATCTAGTAAAAAGAGACGCCTTTCAGCACACACCCGGCATAAATTTTTGTGATCCGTGACATCACGAACGCCCAAGTTTTACAGTTGGGATTTAGGGGGACAGGCCCATGCCTTATCTGGTAGTTTAATAATCCTCAACGCATCTCATCAGACGATGCAGATTGGCGGCGGCTTTGGCGTTGGAGGCAGTAGTAAATAAACTAATGCCTCATGATCCGAGCTGCCTCTCCTTTTACATCTGAGCAGCAGGGAGGCTAGATGCTTTGGCCCAAAGTCACCATCACATGCCTCTCCCCTCTCACGATGCGTGGGTTGCTATCAGCACAACAATGACAGCACAGGCGGCAGCGGCCAAGCTTGGGATTAGACTGACTGACACTAAAGAAAAGGCCAGCGGAGTGGAGTGCTGCGGTGGCCCTCCCTTTTCCTTTCCTCTCATCGCTCCTCCCCTGCTTTTATTCTTCTTTTAGCACAGCATGAGCGGTTTGTGACGTTGATGATGCCCGGGCCGGGCAGTAACAGGAGGAGGACCCCTCGTGCAACATCCTGGGGAGGCTTTGAGCAACATATTGGCGATCGCTCGGAGATGATGTCAACACATTGGTGATCCATGGGGCCTTCTGAAATGGACAGGTCGCAGCGCATCCCCCTTCTGCAAGCCAAAATGTTTGAACAGCACATGCTTTGATGCAGTAACTATTTGGCGTTCTATTCTGAGGACAACGAAATAACCTTTGCTCCACTGCTTCACTGGTGCATGAAGTTTGCCCCGAGTTTATCCAAGAATCCTGACTGTCAACATGACAGTCCGAGGAAAATTCCATGGCCGTTGTTATGCTGTGCTTACTGTTATAAGATGCACTTGTTTGTTTAGGAAAAGTAACACTGTTCCTGGGAACAGATTGGAGTTGGATTGTTCTGGTCATCTGATTCTTCTTCTCACGTTTGATCTCGCATATTCCAGGATGAAGCAGTGGACAATTGCATATTTTAAGAGTCACAGCACATCAAGTACCCCCAACTGTATCTTAGCCAATATTTGTATGAACAACATAAGCAGCACGGAACATTTACTGAGACTGCATAAACAATAGTCATGGGACACGCCGAGAAAATGTGTGCCGTTTTATTCTTTTTTTCTGCAGGAAAATGTGTGCCGTTTTATTCATAGGCGGGATTTTTCTCTTAGGTCGTTTAACTTTTTTTCTTCAGAATTAGAACACGCACAACGGTAAATACGACACAATGGCCACTAGTTGCTAGGCAGGCGGGATATGAAAACTCTAAACTTAATTATCAGCCCATTATCACGCAAATATGTGGATGGGGGTCTCTGAGAGGGGAGCTCCAAAGTGGCACCTGAAGAGCTGGCAAACGAGCCAACGCACACACCCGTACCCTCTCGGGTGCCCCTTTAGGGCCAACCCTAAACCCAGTTTCAATATTTTGTTTTTTTGTTTGTTTCTTCTGCTCTTATTTTTTCTTCAGTAGTTTCAAAAAAATTAACTTCGGAAAAATGTTACAGAAATCATAAAATGTTCGTGCTTTTAAAAAATGTTCATGATTTTAACAAAAAAAATTGTCTATAGAAAAATGTTTCTGAATTTCTCAAAAATGTTCATGAATTTCTGAAATACGTAAATCGATCAAAAAATGTACATGATTTCAAAAAATATGTACGTTTATTAAACAATGTTCACCAATTAGAAAAAATATCATAAATTTTTAAAAAAGTTAATGCATTTTCCAAAATAATCAAAATTCTTCCCAAAGTTTTCAAAAATGTTCGCAAAATGAAAAACATGTTCGTTGATTCAAAAAAAACTATTCATGATTTAAAAAATATATACGAAAACAAAAAATGTCTTTGAATTTCAAAAGTTGTTCCTGACTTTCAAAAAATGTCCGCCTATGCCAAATACTTGTTCACGAGTTCAAATAATGCACGCAATTTTAAAAAAAAATGTTCATAAATTCGGAAAATGACAGTTTTGTAAAAAATGTGAGCAATTTCAAAATTATGATGAATATTTTTCAAATTTGACGAATAAATTTTGGATTCGAAAAAATGTCCTCCTGATATAAAAAAATGTTCCTCAATTTCACAAAAAATTCTTGAAATTTGGAAGGGCAAAAACAAGAAAAGTAAATAATCGGAGCATACTAAAATAAAAAAGAAAGGAACTAAAAAACGAACCAAGAAGAAAAAACCGCAAGGAGAAACAAAAAAAGAAAAAAAAAGATCTGGACAGGATCTAGAACCTTCCCAAAACAGGAATGGAGCTAGTTCGACCGGCCCATTTACTTTTTTTTTTGTTTTAAACTCCAAAAACGTGTGCTCGACGTGATTCGAACTGCAAACCTCCAAGTGGGACAACTGACCTGCTGTTCTTACTGTGCTTTTTTTAATTCTCGAAATGATACGCTAAAAATCTGTTTCCCTCATTGTTTTTTTTGCTTGGCTGGTTTTTTTTGGTGTTTTTTTCTTTTCTCATTCTTTTTCATTTTCGCATTTTGTTTTTGTTTTTCAAAATTCATGAAGATTTTATTAAATTCCGCAACTTTTTCCAAGTCTGCGAAGTTTTTTCAAATTTGATGAAGTTTTCTAAAAATTGATGATTTCTTTTTTAAAAAATCGATGAATTTCCTCAAATTCAAGAACTTCCTTTCAAAATGGATGATTCTTTTCCAAATTCTTGAATTTGTTTTAAAATTGATGGAATTTTTTCAAAACCGATGAATTATTTTCAAATTGATGATAGACTTTTCAAATCGCCGAACTTTTTCCGAAATGTTGATTTTTTCAAAATCAAAGAACTTTTTCTTTTTATTTTTAGATGAAAGTTTTCAAATTCACAAATGGATGACCTTTTCTATAAAATCTATAATCCTTTTTTGATTTGACAATTTTTATTCAAACTTATTTAAAAACCGGCCGGGTTATTTCTTCAAAACCAACAACACAAATGAAAAATAAAATAACCCGCGAAGCGAGTGGGAGGGGAGTCTTGCGAACTCGAGTTGCGAGGCGGCGGCCTACTTGGGCATCTGTGAACGCCAGCACTCCTTTCCGGTGCTGAAGGCGCGGAATTGGAGCTCTTGGTCATCACATGGGCGCATATGTATGTCGCCTCACTGGAGACCAAGGGGGCGGGAGAAGCACTGGCTCCCTCGCACATAGTGTTAAAAAAATGTTGGCACAACTTTTCAAATATGTTAATAAAATTCAAAAAAATATTGGGGACAACATAAAAATGGTTTTGTGTTTAAAAAATCTGCATCATATTTTATTTAAAAATGTGTATATAATGTAAAAAAACATGTGCTTAATGCAGAAAACTGTTCATACCATTCAAAAAAGTGTGTGTGACATTTCCAAAATATGATCATGACATTTTTAGAGAGAAAAATTGATACAACATAAAAATTATTCTCTTAGTATGTTTCTTACCATTCAAAAAAATGTATGTGTATTTTAACGAAAGAATATCTCATTTCAAAAAAATGTTTATTCAATATAAAAAAAAATGTTCCCGTGGTTTGACAAAAACGTTTTGTGACATCTAAAAAATGGTCCATGTGTATTTGAAAAAATATGAACATGTATCAAAAAATCTATTTAAAAAAGTGGATTTGAAAGATGTTCAATGTATACCAAAACATATGTCACGTGTATGTGAAAAACGTACGATGGAAACCAGTGAAGAAACGCCAAAAACAGGAAAACGAAAGTGAACAGTGAAAAAAAATGCAAAAAAGTAACCTAGGAAACCGAAGAAAAGCAATGCCTGGTGAAGAAACACAAAAAACCTGTGAAAAAACAAAGAAAACCGAAGGAACAAACCAAAAGAAATGAATAGAAAATCGAAGGTGTACATCTGTTACTGTCCATTGGCTTCGCACGGTAGGCGACCGAGAGCTACATCTTGCAATAAGCGAGATACAGCTCTCATGCGAGACCGAACAACCACTCTGCCTCAAGGAACCGCTGTATTGGGCCGGGCCATTTTGCTATGCTTTGTTCGTTTCTTTTTGTTATATTTGAAAATCTTATAAATACATATACTTTGAACTTTAATTTTTAAAAAGGTACTCATGGTGTACCGAGTATAAAAATTGTTCGCACGACTTTAGAACAATGATAGTACTATTTAAAAGTCATGGCAATTAAAAAATGTGCATGCGTTACAAAAAATGTTTAGTGATTCTTTATAAACGTTTACATAAGTCTAATAAAATGTTTTTTAACTAAAAGATGTCTCGAAACATTCTAAAAAAATCATGTGGTCCAAACAATGTTTGTAACATTTTTAAAACAATGTTCAGATAACACGTATTTTTACAAAGGATTCATGTCATTAAAAAAATGAACATGCATTTGAAAAATGTTTACCATGTTTTCAAAAGACGTTCAAAACATGTATTTGAAAAAATGACATAATGTATTCAAAAAAATGTTCAATGTGTATAAAAACAAAGTTCCATAAGAAAAATGTACAGTGTGTAGTGAAGAAAGTAGATATGTTTTGAGAAAGGTGACCCATGATCTCGTCTGATATCCGGAACGGAGAGCCTGCTTTGGTGGTAAATCCATATTAGGCGCTGACTGCTATAAAATGTTGCGGAACATGGGCGCGCCATGGGCCGGTCAAATAAGAGGGAAGGAGAAAATTATTTTTTTAATGCTAAAAAGATAGTTTTTATTGAATAGTCTCCATTCTTCCATCGGTTACTTTTCGTTTTCTTCCATTTTTCCTTCTTCGTTTTTCATTTTTTCCATATTTGTGTTCGCTTTTTTTATTCTTACCTTAATTTTCCTTTTACTTTTTCTCTTCCTTTTCAGTTGAAACTTTTATTTCATCATTTCAAAATAATTTTGAAATAAAATGTAAAAAATATTTTGTTTTAAATAGCTTAGAAAACGAAATGTTAATGAGTTTCAGAAAATAACCCTGAAAATTTAAAATATTCATTAAATTTGAAATAACATCTCAGGAATTCATTTTTTTGCACGAATTTGTAAAGTTTTCATGAATTTAGAAAATGTTCCAAAACTTAACAGTGTTTACAATTTCTTGAAAAATGTGCATCTAAAAAGTCCACTTATTTGAAAATGTTCACATGATTTAAGTAATTATTGACCTATTCAGAAAATTGTTCATGTTGATCGTCCATGTTGTAAATTGTTATACGGTAAGTATTTTATATGTTCTCTACTTTGTTAACCTTTTTTTCGCTAGAAAACTTTCAATCTATTCATCTTCAATCATGACAATACAAAGAATATAAGAAATAATAAAAATTACATCCGGGTCCGTGGACCACCTAGCGACGACTACAAGCACTGGAGCGAGCCGAAGGCTGAAAGGATCGAGATGGACCTAGAGAGGGGTGAATAGGTACTATAACAAATTTTAATTATTACTTAGCAATATTAGGCAATAATGCAGAATATAAAAGTGAGCCTAACAATCGTAAGTGTGATACTAAGGGCTAAGCAAGATAACAAGTATCACAAGTATGTAAGTAAGCAAGCACAATATGAAATGAGTAAGAGCTAAGAAATAAGTAACCACAAGTAGAGAGTTAGGGTTAGGGATAACCGCAACTCCAGGAGACGAGGATGTATGCCGATGTTCATTTTCTTGGAGGGAAGCTATGTCACCGTTAAAGAGGTGGATGTTACCACGAAGGCACACCAACGCCACGAAGGCTCACCCTATTCTCCCTTTGAGACAACACCACGGAGGCGTTTCTCAACCACTAGTGGTAGACCTTGGGGTGGTCTCCAAACCCTCACAAATTTTTCCAGGGGTAATCACAAGGGTCGATTCCTCTCCTAAAGACTCCTACCGCCTAGGAGTCTCCAACCTCCAAGAGTAACAAGAATGATGGGGAAAAACTCAAGACTTGCTCAAATCACGAATTCCTTTGGTGCAAAGAAGGGGAAGGAGTGGATCTATCACTTGATCGGACAACTCCTCTCCAATGCTCTCAAATCCCTTGGGGATCTAAGATTTGGTGTGGAGAAGTGAGAGAGAGTGAAATGTGTTCTAGGGTTTGTTCAAAGTGAATGGTGAACCTTATCCCGCGGGGGGGAAGGGCTATATATAGTGTGAGCACAAATATGATCGTTGTAGTGTAAGTGAATGAGCAGGCCGGACATCCGGGCTAGGGGCCGGACATCCGGCCTGGCAATGGTACGAGAAACAGAACAGAAAACAAAGGGCCCGAACATCCGGGAGCCAAGCCCGGACATCCGACATATTAGGAGGGCCCGGATATCCGGCAGATGACCGGACATCCGGCGCGAACACTAAAAGGTTACAGAACCTCAGCTATTCCATGGGTAGTAGATGCCGGACATCCCGGATGGGGCCCGGACATCCGGCGTATCAGGAAGGCCCGGACATCCGGAGTATAACCCGGACATCCGGCGTGCAGCATAGCACAAAAGTGCTCTCTAGATGGCTAGGCCCGGATATCCGGCAAGTAGGCCGGATATCCGGCGTGAGGCCCGGACATCCGGCTTGAAGCCCGGACATCCGGCAGTCAAGAGGTAGAAACATGAAGGTTTTAGCATGTGCATGTATGTCAAGGAGGTTTGTGGCAAGAGCAAGCCTTTAACTAACCCTATCAGTCCCCTCTTAATAGTGCGGGATCCTATACTCAAGAAAACAAATATGAAATCAATTTTTATGCTTCATCCTTGAGTAAAATCACTTTGTATGCTCTTGATCCACACATTTCGATGAACCGGGGATTAACACCTGAGATTTACTTGACAACCATTATTAGTCCCCTACATGTATATTGTCATCAACATCAAAACATGATGTAAGGGCACATGATTTGTAACGCCCCGAGACCGATGTGTCAGGTGTCTTCCAGTTATTCGCTGTTGTTTCCTTGTCATTTTCTTGCGTGTCATGCATTTCATATCATGTCATCATGTGCATCGCATTTGCATACATGTTTGTTTCATGCATCCGAGCATTTTCCCCGTTGTCTGTTTTGCATTCCGGCGCTCCTATGTCCTCCGGTGTCCCTTTCTACCTCTTTTCGTGTGCGGGTGTTAAACGTTTTTGGATTGGACCGAGACTTGCCAAGCGGCCTTGGTTTACTACCGTTAGACCGCTTGTCAAGTTTCGTGCCATTTGGACTTCGTTTGATACTCCAACGGTTAACCGAGGGACCGAAAAGGCCTCGTGTGTGTTGCAGCCCAACGCCCATCCAAAGTGGCCCAAAACCCACCTAAACCACCTCCATCATCTAGATCGTTCGATCACGATCACGTGGCCGTAAACGCACCTCATTTGGACTCTCGTAGCTCCCTCTACCTATAAATATGTGATCCCCTCCGAAATTCGCGGTCTAACCCTAGATCCAACTCCCTCCGCGCCGCCAGACATTTCTTTCCGCGCCGGACACTTCTTCCCACGCCGGACATGTCCGCTCGCCGCCACCACCTCACTCGGACCAATCGGAGCATGCCACATCATCACCGCCGTCCGTCGCGCCCAGTCCCGCAGCGCCACGTATCCACCCGGCCTCCCAACCGCGCCGCGGCCCATGAAGCCCATCCGGGGCCCGCGCGAGCCCGACCGGGTTCGCCGCCACGCGCCGGGAGCCCGAGCACTCCGCTGCCGCCGCTCAGCTCCTGCCGGCCACCTATGCCTCGTCGGAGTCCGTCCGCCTCGCCGCGCCTCCGCCGGCATCCGGCCGCCGCCTCGCCAACGCGACCTCGCCGGAGGCCGCGCGCCCGACCATGCTCGCCGGACTGCCCACGTTTCTCCGGCGCCCGCCGACTTTGCCGCCAATCCCGCGCGCCGCCTCGCTCCTCGCCATTGCCGGCCGCCGCCGCCGCCTCCTGCCGGCGCCGCCGCCTCGCACACCGGCGCTCGTCTCCGGTCGCCGCCCCGGCCAGATCCGGGCGGGTGGACGAGATCCACCCGTCCCCCGATCCAAACACCTCTCCGTTCCCCCGGATCGCCTCGTCCCGCATCTCCCCGTCCACTTTTCGCGAGGGTATAATTTCTGCTAAGTCCCCAGTATTTTTGGGCATTTTCATCGCATCATAACTCTGCATCCGTGGCTCCGTTTTGGGCGTGTAGCATGTCATATTGTTCGTTTCGACAAGTACTTCATTACATTCCATTGCACCATGTTCATTTGAGCTCATCTTGATGCCCTAAATGTTGTTGCAAGAGTGCTACTTTATATTAGTTTCAGATTCATATCAGCAATTGGACATTTGTCATTTTTGCCATGATTAATGTGTGCTATGAACTTGAGCCCTACATGTGTTTTGTAGTATGCCATGCCATCTTTACAGGAGTGTATACCGTGTATTTTTGTGATCTCTGTGAAGATTGGAGTTTGTTCCATGTTGGAACATGGATATTTGTTGGGATATCACAATATATATTATTTAATTAATGCATCTATATACTTGGTAAAGGGTGGAAGGCTCGGCCTTATGCCTGGTGTTTTGTTCCACTCTTGCCGCCCTAGTTTCCGTCATACCGGTGTTATGTTCCTTAATTTTGCGTTCCTTACACGGTTGGGTTATAATGAGAACCCCTTGACATTTCGCCTTGAATAAAACTCCTCCAGAAAGGCCCAACATTGTTTTTACCATTTGCCACCTAGCCTTTTCTTTCCCTTGGGTCCGCCAACCCAAGGGTCATTTTTATTTTAACCCCCCCCCCCCGGGCCAGTGCTTCTCTAAGTGTTGGTCCAACCTGAGCGATGTCCGGCGCCCCATGGGCAACCAGGGTTTATGCCAACCCGACGTCTTGCTCATGCGGTGTTCCCTGAGAACGAGATACGTGCAGCTCCTATTGGGATTTGTCGGCACATCTGGGTGGCTTTGCTGGTCTTGTTTTACCATTGTCGAAATGTCTTGTAACCGGGATTCCGAGCCTGATCGGGTCTTCCTGGGAGAAGGAATATCCTTCGTTGACCGTGAGAGCTTGTGATGGGCTAAGTTGGGACACCCCTGCAGGGTTTTGAACTTTCGAAAGCCGTGCCCGCGGTTATGGGCAGATGGGAATTTGTTAATGTCCGGTTGTAGAAAACCTGAACTTATCTTAATTAAAATGCATCAACCGCGTGTGTAGCCGTGATGGTCTCTCTCCGGCGGAGTTCGGGAAGTGAACATGGTGTTGGAGTTATGCTTGAACGTAAGTAGATTCAGGATCACTTCTTGATCACTTCTAGTTCACGACCGTGATTTGCCTTCTCTTCTTGCTCTCTTTTGCGTAAGTTAGCCACCATATATGCTAGTGCTTGCTGCAGCTCCACCTCATACCTTTTCCCTACCCATAAGCTTAAATTGTCTTGATCGCGAGGGTGTGAGATTGCTGAGTCCCCATGACTCACAGTTTACTTCCAAAACCAGTTTGCAGGTGCCGATGAAACCATGCAGGTGACGCAACCGAGCTCAAGGAGGAGCTCGATGAAGATCTCGTTCTTTGTGTTGTTTCGTTTCCAGTTGATCAGTAGTGGAGCCCAGTCGGGGCGATCGGGTATCTGTAGCATTAGGGGTGGTCTTTCTTTATTTTGGTTCCGTAGTCGGACCTTGATTGTATCTGGATGATGTAATGCTTTATTCATGTATTGTGTGAAGTGGCTATTGTAAGCCAACTTTGTACCTCTTTCTTATTCAGTACATGGGATGTGTAAAGATTACCCCTCTTGCGACATTTCCTTCAATGCGGTTATGCCTCTAAGTCATGCTCCGACACGTGGGAGATATAGCCACATCGTGGGTGTTACAAGTTGGTAATCAGAGCCTTCCCCGACTTTAGGAGCCCCCCTGCTTGATCAAATCGCTGGCGTTGTTGAGTCTAGAAAAATGTTTTGAGTCATTTAGGATTATATATATCGGAGAGTAGGATTATTTTTACTCCTCAGTCCCTTCATCGCTCTGGTGAGGTATCCTGACGTAGAGTTTTGACTCTTCTCTTCTCAAATTTCACTAAAAAAATTAGGATCACGCGGGTATCTTGTAATCGTTCCGATGGTTTTGTGACGAGAACATTGTTCTTGGTGCCTCCTGACATTTAGGGGTTGTGGCAGTGTCCCGGGGAGTTGAGCTCCGAGATGTTGTCGTCACAATTTTATCGTTGCAGTTCTGGAATACCTGAGTTTCGCCGACATCGAAAATCTCTTTTATGCAGTTGTTGGTGAGATAACCTCGACGCCCCCCAGTACTGGGGCGGGAGTTCGGGAGTATTGCCATAACTCGTATAACGGATGCTTTTCGAAGGTTGAGGTAAATGATTTCCGAAAGTTTCTTGGTTATGTGTTGAAGGATGGATACAGCTGGATGTAGGAATTGCTAGTTTTGGGTGAGATATTATGCTTCCCCTGTATCCCCAACACCTGATTGCATAACCGGAAAGTTTCGGGAGTTTATAAGTGGGAATTCAAGTAGTTCCTAGGATATCTTTCCGACAGATGTATGATATGAAATTGGGGTTCAACGTCTAGTGGTCCGCCTATCCACGGTTGGTTTTACAGTGGTCTCATTGTGTCTTAAAGAGTCCTTGGCTATGCTGACTCAGGGACACTTCGTATGTCATGTGCACTGCCTTGTACATGATGGTGTTGTACGATCGAGCCCGTGTAGGCCCCACCACGAAAACTTTGGACGAAATCTCTATCATATGTTTGTTCCAGCTTATTTTTCAAGGCAATCCTTTGTTTTGTTTTAAGTTGTGGTATTCGAGTTGCTTCAATGTCAAGTGTTGATGCCATTCCTTTTCCTAAACGGTGTTCTCATACTCCGATGTGTATACCAATCCTTCATGATAATCGAGAGTGTCATGTCAATCCTTTTCAACCGGTGTCTTTCTCTTCAAGTGAATCCGATCATTTCAACATCCGCAAGATCAATTATCAGTTCTTTGCAGCGGTGTTTGCTTCTTCCGTCCCAAGTTGCCTTTATTTTTTCCCGCCCTCCCACCCTTGTTGCTTCAAGGACTCAGATTTCTTAATCAAGTATCCATTTTATCGATGGAAGTCTCTCCATTCTTTTTCGTCAATGTTCTTACCCGGTGGTTCTCATGAAGATGCTCTACAAGTTCATCATTTTTCGTTCTTTTTCTTCTCCGGTGGATCCAAGCCAAGCTTTGCTGATCATATCCTTTTCCTCGTTTCAAATGTCTTCTCTTGCCGGTGCATCTCTTAATCATTCCTCGCTCGCTATTCTATTGTTCCGTAGTGCTCAAGATATCTCAAAGATTCGTGTTTCCACTTTGCATTCGTTCAACATATTTAAAGGTTGTTATCTCATTCAAGCTGTTTAACTCAACCGGTGCAATCTTCTTTTCAAGTAAGCGTTCAACGGTGTTCCTTTTGAGTGGGCCCTAACCCACAGGTATTTTCCCAGGATCTTACCTGACTCTTCTAATTTTCCTGGAGTTATTCTCAATTCATTTCAAAGTGTGACGTAAGAATGAGTTATCATCAGTCATATGTTTTTCTCCAAGATCTGTCAAATTCTTTCATCATTGGTTCAACCTTTATAATTTTCATCCCGGAGTATCTCAACAATTCATGGTGGTGTTTCTCATCGTCATTCTCTGCATTTGAAGACCGAAGAAGGATTCCTCTTAAATCTTATCCGTTCTCTCAAAGATTCGTGATTCTAGCCTGTTGCCACCCTCTCATAATTGTTTTAATGTGAGTATTCTTTTCACCTATCCGGAGCATTTCATGAGTTGTTTTCATTTCTTTCCTCCGAAGGCCATCTTTTCAAATAGTATCCATTCCAGCTTTCAGCTCTCGTTCTCCAATCTTACCGGTGCATCATTCAAATATTCTCTAATCAGTTCATGATCTCTTCGTTCTCATGTATCTAAATCCTAGCAAGCATCTTCATTCATTTGTCAATTCTTACCGGTGATTCATCCCCTTTACTTCGTTTGTTTTCAATTCTTACGGTGGTTCGTTCAAGATCTCTCTTCCTTCATTATAATATCAATTCATTCGTTCTTTTCAATCCTACCGGTGGGTCGTTGAAGACCTTCCCAAGCTTGTGCTATATTTCTCTTAATCCTTTCTACGAGAATAAGTAGTATGCCAAATCCATTGTTTGTCATCAATCTAAATTGGTGAATGATGAGCATAACATAATTCTTATTCTTGTTTCATCCAAATGATTAATTCCTTATTCCGGAGGTTCATCATATCACATTCTCGGTTCGAGAGGCTTTATCTTTTCTTTTCCAAGAGTTCCAAGCTCTCGCTATTATATCACCACGGAGATTCATCTAAATCATTGCAAGGATTCACCTTGTGTTTTCAACTTCTCTTTCCTTTCGTGTGATCATCCTTTTGTTACCGGAGTTCTTCTTGGAGGTTCTACATGATGGTTCATCAAGGTTTTAATCCCTTCTCGAAGTGTTCATTGAGATTTTTTTAAGGAGCTCAAGCATTCTTCATCTTGCAATCCGGAGTGCAATTCTTTCTACCGTATCATTGGAGGTGGTATTATGTCATTCTTGATAATCTGAGTTCATGTTTCATAATTCACATGTTGTTAAGAATGAGGTATTTTAAATCTACCAATCTCTTCATTGGAATTATATTGGGTTATATTTCACCTAAAGCTTTCCTTAAGAATTGTTGCTTCTATGGTGCTTATAAGTGACCCAATTTCTTCATTTATCCTCCCGGTGAAATAAGTTTCTCATCTCCTTGTTGATGTCAATCCAATCTTTTGTTTCCGTTAGTGGCAGAATTTCACATCATAATTTCGAGATGCTTTCTATAAGCCCACAACAAGCTTATCCTTTTTGTTGTTGGTTTTCCAACAATTCCGTTCGACCCTTCTCCTAAAGATGCTTTTCAAGCTCATTTGAGGTAGAAGATGTTGTTTCCTTCTCCGTTCTTTGGTTCCGATGATCTAACTTCTATTCTTTCGTTTCGGAGGCATTGTGATATTGCTTTCTTAAACCATCATCTCGTTTTATCAAAGATCGTGTTCTTTCCTTTGCTTATGCATTTAACCGGAGTGTTGTGTACTCTACTCAAGTTCTTTTCACCTTATCAAGTCTTGCATCTCTTTTAACTAGAGTGCTGCCCGAATTGGTTCTTTCTTATTCCTCTTTTTTAACGAAGTGCTCTCAACTACGTTCATCTCCGTTGCATTCTTTCTTTCTTTCTGTTCAACATCTCAATGTTCTTTGGTTTCACTCGTTTCCCGAAGAAGCAACTTAGTTTTACCTCTTCTCTTTCTCTTCCGTTTTCCCTCCGGTGCCATTCTAGATCTCGGGACGAGATCCTCTCGTAGTGGTGGAGTGTTGTAACGCCCCGAGACCGATGTGCCAGGTGTCTTCCAGTTATTCGCTGTTGTTTCCTTGTCATTTGCTTGCGTGTCATGCATTTCATATCATGTCATCATGTGCATCGCATTTGCATACATGTTCGTTTCATGCATCCGAGCATTTTCCCCGTTGTCCGTTTTGCATTCTGGCGCTCCTATGTCCTCCGGTGTCCCTTTCTACCTATTTTCATGTGCGGGTGTTAAACGTTTTTGGATTAGACCGAGACTTGCCAAGCGGCCTTGGTTTACGGTTTACTACAGTTAGACCGCCTGTCAAGTTTCGTGCCATTTGGACTTCGTTTGATACTCCAACGGTTAACCGAGGGACCGAAAAGGCCTCGTGTGTGTTGCAGCCCAACGCCCCTCCAAAGTGGCCCAAAACCCACCTAAACCTCCTCCATCATCTAGATCGTTCGATCACGATCGTGTGGTCGCAAACCGCACCTCATTTGGACTCTCCTAGCTCCCTCTACCTATAAATATGTGATCCCCTCCGAAATTCGCGGTCTAACCCTAGATCCAACTCCCTCCGTGCCGCCGGACATTTCTTCCTGCGCCGGACATGCCCGCTCGCCGCCGCCACCTCACTCTGACCAATCTAAGCATGCCACGTCATCACCGTCGTCCGCCGCGCCCAGTCCCGCAGTGCCACGTGTCCACCCGGCCTCCCCACCGCGCTGCGGCCCGCGGAGACCATCCGGGGCCCGCGCGAGCCCGACCGGGTTCGCTGTCGCGTGCCGGGAGCCCGAGCGCTCCGCCGCCGCCGCTCATCTCCCGCCGGCCACCTGTGCCTCGTCGGAGTCCGTCCGCCTCGCCACGCCTCCGCCGGCGTCCGGCCGCCGCCTCGCCGGCGCGACCTCGCCGGAGGCCGCGCGCCCGACCATGCTCGCCGGACTGCCCACGTTTCGCCGGCGCCCGCCGACTTGGCCGCCAATCCCGCGCGCCGCCTTGCTCCTTGCCATCGCCGGCCGCCGCCACCTCCTGCCGGCGCCGCCGCCTCGCACGCCGGCGCTCGTCTCCGGTCGCCGCCCGGGCCAGATCCGGGCGGGTGGACGAGATCCACCCGTCCCCCGATCCAAACACCTCTCCGTCCCCCCAGATCGCCTCGTCCCGCATCTCCCCATCCAATTTTCGCGAGGGTATAATTTCTGCCAAGTCTCCAGTATTTTTGGGCATTTTCATCTCATCATAACTCTGCATCCGTGGCTCCGTTTTGGGCATGTAGCATGTCAAATTGTTCGTCTCGACAAGTACTTCATTACATTCCATTGCACCATGTTCATTTGAGCTCATCTTGATGCCCTAAATGGTGTTGCAAGAGTGCTAGTTTATATTAGTTTCAGATTCATATCAGGAATTGGACATTTGTCATTTTTGCCATGATTAATGTGTGCCTCCTATGAACTTGAGCCCTACATGTGTTTTGTAGTATGCCATGCCATCTTTATAGGAGTGTATGCCATGTATTTTTGTGATCTCTGTGGTGACTAGCACAAGCATGCAAAGTAGCCCTCTCAATGTTGCTGATTTCAGGGACTTAGACTTTCTTCTAAGTCTTTGTCTGCTGTTATTTTTATGCCATGTATTCTTGTTCCTACACAGTGATCCATGCCTCTTTTGAGCATGATCAGTAAGGATGTTTTGTAGATATTGTTGTACTCTATCCATCCATATCTTTGTTTGCAATTATGGAGCACCCTAGCTTGACTCAATCGAGCTCTACTTTTGCTATAAAATGTTCCTAGCAGAATGTTTACATGTTAAGCATTTTTGCTGAGCTTGTTGTAGCTGATCCATGCATGCTATGTTGTTGTTCTTGCCATGTTTAGCTTCTATGCCATGTCTACTTGCTGGGTGTATGCTTAGTTTGTCATGCAATGCTTTGTGGTGAGTGCATCGAGCTCGTAAACCTTCCTACTTGATATCTGTTTTGCCATGTTCGAGTTTTCTGCCAGGTCTGAATCTGCTAACGATAATTGCTATGTTCACATGGTTGCCATTGTATTTTCTGGTCCCTTTTGGCTTATGGTCAGTAATGGACTTTTGTTGTATGCTTTGAGTAGCTTCATGCCATGTATTGCTTTGCCATGATATGTTCCTGTAGCATGTTGTTATCTTGCTCTAAACATTGCTTCCTGATGTTAAATTCCTGACTTGTTAATTTCACAAAGTCTGTAACCTGTTATCTTTTGCACTTTTGCCATGCTTGTTTGAACCTACTATTGAGTGAATTAGCCATAGCTCAGTGTTCATCTTTTGTCAAGCATCATGAGTGGATCCCTGCCATGTGTTTTGTTGTCATGTTAGAGTGCAGTAGCTTGTTGTTCTTGATGCATTTAGATGGCCTCGTGCTGTTAATCGCAGATCGGTGCCATATTTTTTTTGCTTGCCATTTGCAAACCGTACATCCGATTCCGGTGATCTTTATATCGATTTCGACCGAAATCATCTCATCTTTCCAGTGGCACTCTTGGTTTTCCAAGTTGAGGCCAGGTTCAATCTTTCCTTTCCGAGACATGCATATGCATCGCATACCACATCCCGCATGTCATACCATGTTTTGCATCATGTTGCTTGTTCATTGCACGTGGTTGATTGTGTCTCCCTTTGCTTGTTGTTCTTGCTTGGGTAGAGCCAGGAGACGAGTACGTGATCGAAGAGCCAGTTGAGTACATTTACGAGGATCAAGCTAACGCCAACTCGGAGAACTTTGCAGGCAAGATGACCATACCCTCGAAATCACTTCTATCTTTGCTTGCTAGATGCTCGCTCTTTTGCTATGCCTATGCTATGATACCTACCACTGGCTTATCATGCCTCCCATATTGCCATGTCAAACCTCTAACCCACCTTGTCCTAGCAAACCGTTGTTTGGCTATGTTACCGCTTTGCTCAGCCCCTCTTATAGCGTTGTTAGTTGCAGGTGAAGATTGGAGTTTGTTCCATGTTGGAACATGGATATTTGTTGGGATATCACAATATATATTATTTAATTAATGCATCTATATACTTGGTAAAGGGTGGAAGGCTCGGCCTTATGCCTGGTGTTTTGTTCCACTCTTGCCGCCCTAGTTTCCGTCATACCGGTGTTATGTTCCTTAATTTTGCGTTCCTTACACGGTTGGGTTATAATGAGAACCCCTTGACATTTCGCCTTGAATAAAACTCCTCCAGAAAGGCCCAACATTGTTTTTACCATTTGCCACCTAGCCTTTTCTTTCCCTTGGGTCCGCCAACCCAAGGGTCATTTTTATTTTAACCCCCCCCCCCCCCGGGCCAGTGCTTCTCTAAGTGTTGGTCCAACCTGAGCGATGTCCGGCGCCCCATGGGCAACCAGGGTTTATGCCAACCCGACGTCTTGCTCATGCGGTGTTCCCTGAGAACGAGATACGTGCAGCTCCTATTGGGATTTGTCGGCACATCTGGGTGGCTTTGCTGGTCTTGTTTTACCATTGTCGAAATGTCTTGTAACCGGGATTCCGAGCCTGATCGGGTCTTCCTGGGAGAAGGAATATCCTTCGTTGACCGTGAGAGCTTGTGATGGGCTAAGTTGGGACACCCCTGCAGGGTTTTGAACTTTCGAAAGCCGTGCCCGCGGTTATGGGCAGATGGGAATTTGTTAATGTCCGGTTGTAGAAAACCTGAACTTATCTTAATTAAAATGCATCAACCGCGTGTGTAGCCGTGATGGTCTCTCTCCGGCGGAGTTCGGGAAGTGAACATGGTGTTGGAGTTATGCTTGAACGTAAGTAGATTCAGGATCACTTCTTGATCACTTCTAGTTCACGACCGTGATTTGCCTTCTCTTCTTGCTCTCTTTTGCGTAAGTTAGCCACCATATATGCTAGTGCTTGCTGCAGCTCCACCTCATACCTTTTCCCTACCCATAAGCTTAAATTGTCTTGATCGCGAGGGTGTGAGATTGCTGAGTCCCCGTGACTCACAGTTTACTTCCAAAACCAGTTTGCAGGTGCCGATGAAACCATGCAGGTGACGCAACCGAGCTCAAGGAGGAGCTCGATGAAGATCTCGTTCTTTGTGTTGTTTCGTTTCCAGTTGATCAGTAGTGGAGCCCAGTCGGGGCGATCGGGTATCTGTAGCATTAGGGGTGGTCTTTCTTTATTTTGGTTCCGTAGTCGGACCTTGATTGTATCTGGATGATGTAATGCTTTATTCATGTATTGTGTGAAGTGGCGATTGTAAGCCAACTCTGTACCTCTTTCTTATTCAGTACATGGGATGTTTAAAGATTACCCCTGTTGCGACATTGCCTTCAATGTGGTTATGCCTCTAAGTCGTGCTCCGACACGTGGGAGATATAGCCGCATCGTGGGTGTTACATGATTGCTCTTTCAATCTCCCTCTTTTTGTTTGTTGATGACAACCATACATGTAGTATCATAGATGCAATAAATAATCTTAGCATTGACAATCATGAGAGCAAAAGTACAAAATAAGTATATGTTTCTATTTTCTTTTAGCTCCCCCTCAACGTGTGCATGGGATGAATATGTTAGGATGTACACCACAATCTTCGTATGGTAGCATATGTACCTCAAAGAGATATAAATGTGAGAGACATGCACATATGAAACCAACATCTCATAGCCACAAGATAAGATCAAAGTCAGAGATATAAGTGAGAGACATGCACATATGAAACCAACATTTCATAGCCACAAGATAAGATCATAGTCTCACACGAATAAGTACCATATGTAGCAACATAACAAGTGGTAGTTAACACGATTAGACAACATAACATAGCATGACCTAAGATACTAAGATACTAATTCTCCCCCTTTGACATCAACAAGTAAAAAGGGGTGAAGAACTAAACGGACTCTATCACTCCTGGCGGATGTCATCATCATGATCAAAGAACTCGGGGTACTCGTCACGAGATGGAAATCCGAAAGTGGACGAGGATGGAGCCGCGGGAAGAGGATCATCATCGCTCACAAGACTCCCACGGTCACGGAGGCGTTGCTTGAGCTGATTCTTGGAGATGCTAAGGTGCTTCTGAACATCATGATTATGCTGACAGCTGAAAGTGATTGCCTTCATGATAGCAGACTGAGCCTTGCCAAAGAAAGAGGCAAGACGTCCCCGAGGAGCAGACGAGGAAGAAGGCACGGAGGAAGCAGCGGGCCTAGACCCACCAGTAGGCCTCCTAAGTGGTCGAGGTGCGGCTGCCGGTACAGTAGCAGCCACACGCATGTGAACGAGCGGCGTCCAAATGGAATGCCCAACAGTCTTCACAACCTCAAACGGAGCAGTGTGATCAATGATGGCCTGAATGAATGGAACATATGGGAACTGACGTGTCTGAATGAAGCTGGCGAGACGAATCTCATGTCAAATATAGTGAGCGGTGTCAAGAGGCTCAGTAGGTGCATCATGCATATGTACCATCAGATCAATAAAGTAGTTGCGAGCTCTTGACCGATCTCCCTTCTCAGGATAGAGGGTGCGAAGCACACACTGATAGAGGATGTAGTAAGGAGAATGAAAGATGTAGACCTCATTGAGTGGATATCCACGTTCCTCGTCAGTGAGCTGAGAGGGAGGCTTCAGAAGAGGCAAGCAAGCATCAATCCCTTTGGGCTTATACTCTGGATCCATATTGTGAATGCAATGTCCAACTCCAGAGAGGCCCAAAATCTGAACAAACCGATCATAGGTGATACTCAGTGTAGTGTCATCGGTCCTCCATGTGAGAGTCTTGTCCGGACCAAAGAAACAGGTGGCGTAGAACTGAAGAATGGCAGCTTCATTCCAATCACACGTGAAGGTCATTGCAGGACCTAGAGTCATATCATCAATGACCTTGACCGGGTTGTTAGGGAACATGGCAGGATGCTCATGCAGGAATTTGAGATCCACGAATTTGTGAGGAGCAAGTCCTCGCCCATGGACGAAAGTGGAATATAGATCCTGCTGCATACGAGTACGGAACCGAGGATCCTCGGCATCAGCCACCATCTCATATTGATTGACATACCAATGGAACACAAGATATTGACCCGCCCCCACAGTTGTGAAGTCGTGAATGGAGCGATCCCCACTGTCAGGAAGCTCCATGGAGATGCGACAACCATGGACAACGGGCATGGAAAAACCATGTACTTGAGGCACTGGTGCCCTCCTAGTACTAGGCTTGGACTGCCCAACGGAATGTCGCGGCGCAATGTCATCCTCTTCCTCCCCAACATAGTCCGCATCATCCGGATCCGAGGCCGACGGACTTGTGGACGGTGCTCGCTTCTTCTTCTTGGTAGTGGCCTTTTTCTTCTTAGGCCGAGCATGTTCATCGGAGTTGGTTGAGCCTTGCTGGCGAGCGACTGAAACGGATAATAATAAGTCCTGATGAGAAGGAGCCAAAGAGTATTGAACAAGGATAAAGCAAATTAAACAGAGGAATGAACATTTTCGATCATGAACATAGGACAAGGCCAAGTGATAGATCAAAAAATGTGACATTTCCATGATTAAGTTGATTAGCCGAGTACATAAAGAGATGGATAGGCTTAGGCAAGAAATAGCAAGACACTAGAGAGATATATATGTCAAGATATTCATGAGAGATAATGAAACCCTAAGATGATTTGGTCATAACAAGATAAAGATGCAAGAGAGATAGCATCCATACCCCTAGAAGAAGGCTCGGGCGCTCGAGGTCGACGTTCTTGGTACGTGCCATGAAGAACTCCGCTGGTGAATCCCACAGTACCCCGGTCCCTCCCGAGAGATTCACACTACAACCCAAGAAATGGATTGGATAGAATCATAGATCGGGAGGAGGAGAATCCATGGGCAGGAGATCGGGACCGGAGGTCGGAGGAGATAGCCGGGGCAGCACCGGAGCACGGCCCGGCGGCGGCGGCTGTCAGACGAGATGGGGAGAGAAATGGGCGAGTGAGGAACTGCCCCCAAATCCCAGGTCCCGCCCCTGTTACATGTGGTTGTGGGCTACGAGGCGGACATCTGGGGCCTGGCTCGGATGTCCGGCGAGCGGAGGTCAGAGAGCAGCGAAGAAGGGGCCAACGGGTCGGACATCCAGGGATAAGCCCGGACATCCAGGCGTGTGGGGGTCAAAGAGCAATATGTCCAGGGCCCAGATGTCCGGCTAGAGCCCAGATGTCCGGCCGTTGAAAGTGCACGATTTGTGGTGTGAGCTCAGAAGGATTTGCTCCACGGCCCGGATGTCCGGCTTAGGAGCCGGATGTCCGGCTTAGGAGCCGGATGTCCGGCCACTGGACAACAAGACCAGGCAGGGTAGAGATTTGAAAGGAGCCAACAAATATGATTTGATATAGACTCCGCCAAGGAGTTTTTAGAGAATTATGGGGGGGGCTGAGTAATCTAAGGCCATACTAAGATGTAATAACAACCCAACCAAAATAAGTAATGAAAGGTCAACATGAGAAATGCACAAGCGGTGACCGAGGTCACCATGTTTGAGCATATGGAATATAGTACCGCAAAGATGTAGACTTTGGGCATATATTCTCGACTCCATCATGTTAAAGCACCATAGTTCGAGCCATGATAACTATGAGAGTGTTTGTTCTATTTATGCATTATGTAGGGTGAGAATACTCATGAATTGAACGTCTCCCCCTAAATATATGCCTACATCAAGACAAGACATTAAGTTCATGCATGAATGGGTACTATATTTCACATAATATTGTCAAGCTCCAAGAAACCAAGTTCGCGCCTAAGTTGACAAAACCTTGCCTCGTCCAATGGTTTGGTGAAAATATCTGCAAGTTGCATATCTGTGCCAACATGAGCAATGTCAATATCACCCTTTTCCACATGATCTCTCAAGAAGTGATACCTAATATCAATATGCTTGGTGCGGGTATGATCTTTGGGATTCTCGGCAATATTGATGGCACTTTCATTATCACATAGAAGAGGCACATGTCTATAGGTGATACTGTAATCCTTCAAAG